>NW_011494855.1:506773-540060 GCF_000754665.1 Bison bison bison | reverse complement strand
AAAAAAAAGAAAATGCATCTCTATATCCATGACAGCGATCACGATTGTTAATTTTTTAAATTTTGGTTTCCTCAGATTTTTTTCCAGTTGTTTTCCATTGCTATTTTCCCTATTTTCTTGTATGGTGAGCATGTTCTTTTATAGAAAAACCAAAACTTAAAATTTCACTAAAATCATCAGTGCTTTGGAAAGAGGCACATAACTAATTAGAAGCCAGTGAAACTTTCTTCTTCAGCTTCACAGTACTTTTTATATTTCATGTCACAGTAAAACATGTTGAACAGTAGTGCTAACATAATAGAATCATTGGACAAGATTGTCTTTATTATGAAATAGTGTAGCAAAAGCTGTTTTTAAAAATTTCCCATTTTTTCCAATTTCCTAATTCCTATATTAGGCATTAGATCCATTTGTACAATGTAACTGCTGTTTTTGCATTATTGCTATTCTTTTAAATGAAATTTAATCAAGCTAAACCAAGTTCTTGTGCCCATTTAACAAGGGCAAACTTTAGGAGCTTGCATGATAGGCAAATTCAGTTCAGTACACATCTTCATTCCTGAAGGCTAAAGGTATGCAGCTTATAGTATGATGGCAACTGTTTAAGGTGAGGGTTTGTATGATTTGTCCACTGATCCGACAGTATTTCATACCCCTATTTACAATGTAAAGTGCTATGATTTATTAATGCATTTTATAAAATAAAATGTCTTACTAAGTATAAATGACAAACAATACTTGTGTGCCTTTTTAGAATCACTTATAATAGATTTATTTTTTCCTTTAATGACCAAATCGTTAAAGTAGGGTTACCAGTGCTTTATGTTTTGGTTATTTAATGTTAGGTGGGAGCCAGGGCTTCTGCCATATCAACATCTAAATCTACCTTAGCAGTGTCTGTTTTGTAAGAGAAATGAATTGCCTGGCTTCTTTACAAGGGTAAGTATTTATCTTACAAAGCTTTTTTCCATTTTCTTTTTCACTGTAACTAGTGAATAGTTTATAATTATTTGGCTGAAAAGTAGATTGAGAAGGTATGTGGCTTGAAATCTTTAGTTACCATGTGTTATGGTGCGAAGAATTTGGTCAAGGAAAAATTATAAAACCAATATGTAGGACTTAAAGTGACCAAAAGTTTCCCTATGTTCATAGATGTTGATTTTTAAAAAAAAATAGAATGGACATTTGATTTTTTTTAAAAAATGCTTGAATTTTTCAAAATTATATTTAAAAAATAAACACGAAGTATAGAATATGCTGTTGTGATTTTTCTGGCTGAAATCTAAAAGAGAGTATATCTAGATGCGTATTTATGTAAATGATACCTCTTAGATGGAAACATTCAATGCATGTGTTTAAAATATTAAGGGGCTAGCTTTTAAAATTGCCTGATACAGAAAACCAAGGAAGGATACTCTTAAGTGTGGTGTTAGAATGGCTTCTCATTTGGCCCCTTTTTTCTTCACAGGTGAACGACCTGTGCTGGCATGTCCGGTGTCTCTCCTGCAGCGTCTGCAGGACCTCCTTAGGAAGGCACACCAGCTGTTATATTAAAGACAAAGACATTTTCTGCAAACTTGATTATTTCAGGTACACTGAAACTTCTTTTGTTTTTTTAGTAAGTAGATACACCAAGAAATTATTTACACAAAGAGAATTTTATAAATAGGCTTTCTTGTCCAGTTTTATTTACTGGACCAGGTTATTATTTATTTATCCACTTTTTCTTATACAACAGATTTCAAAATGAGAATGCTTTATATTTTTGAGGTAAATTGGATTAAAACAAAATTAGCATATTTATATGTTTTAGGAACCCAGTATATAAAAATATCTTTGAATAATTCTTTCTACCTTGGCAAATGAAAGTTTTAGGTATTATAAACAGGGAAGCGTCTTTGCTGGGCAGGAATGTGAAGTATGAAATATAAGGTGACTTATTATAGCAATGCTCTTTGTTCAGGTAGAGTAGTAAGACAAAATGAAGTAATTATAGGGGGAAAAAATCAAAAGTGTTATTGAGCTTTTACCAGTTTATTATAGAATGACCCCCTATAATATACCTATAAAATGCCAGCAGTTTGAAAACTGTGATAAACCATATTATTCAGAAGGATTGACCATTCCGGTATCAGAAATACACCAAGTCTAATTACATAACCTGACTAAAAATTCTGTTTCTTTTGTCTGTTCTTTGATATTTGTGCAATTATATTTGCCTATGGTATTAAATGTAACATTTTCTCTGCCTGGTCTCTTTATAATCATTTAAATGGAAAATTTCCTCAAGGATAGAATTCAATTCTTAATGGATAGCTATCTCAAAATTGAAATCATCCTTAAGCATGACTTTTTAAAATTATCACCATTTTCCTTTATTTGCATTTCCAAAGGAAGAAGAATTTTCATTGTGAAATTGGGAAGTTAATACTACATAATGAAGTTTGTAATACTAATTATGTTGTTTATACTCAATTTCAAAAACTGATTTAAGAGTTTAGTGATTGATTTGAATAAAATTGCTAGGCAAGTTAAAGCACTTCACGAAACCTAGAGTCCTTTATTTTATAAAATCATAGGATTTTATAATTACCCAAGTCATATATTTCTCATCAGGTTTGCTTTCTGTTTCCTCAAAAACAGTAGCAATTTGCCTCCTCTTTCACATAGGGTACACTAATCTTAATTTTTTTTTTTTTTTTTGTAATTTAAAGCTGCTTGAAATGTTTGTTTTCAGGGACTTTTTACAAGTCTAGTTCTTCAGGATTTTTTAAATACCTTGTATTTTACTATATTCAAAACTTAATTTTTATGATTCAGATTAACTTAAAAACTAGCAATACCTCTAAAGATATGTTAATGAATAGACACAGACACATATACTTTTCTAGTTTAGTGGGGATATGCCAGGCTATGACTGCAGTTGTGGTAGGAGATATGACAAAGTATCACAAGGACTGACAGAAAAAGGAAATCTTTACAGCTGGCATTTTGTTAAGATTAACTTGCATTTAATGTCCAGAAATGTGTCTAAAAGTTTTAGGTAATATTTCTCCGCCTCTTGTGGATGGTAATGCAGGAGCTTGTTTACCAAAGGAAGCATTTCTGAATTTTCCTTCCTCACGCACCAGAGTGAACAATTTTTGTTCTAGTCATTCTTTGATAATATCAATTTTAAATGTTTTAACTTTTTAAAAAAGTTTAAAGCATTTCCTAATTGTCTCAGCTTGGCTTTAAGACATCATTATTTATATCTTCAATGGTATCACTTTGTACTTTTAGTTTTTTCAGTTTGGAGGGTGTATGTGTGTTATGTTGAGTCTCTAGATAATTTATAAATGTCCTGATATTTGTTACAAAAGGATATTGAAACTCATATTTCATTTATTTTAAAAGAAAAAATCCTATCCTCCTCTAGAGTAACAATGAGAAGTTTTGTTTTCTAAACAGGTTTGAATTATGATCCCATCTCAAGTCTTGCTGCTGCTTACCATATTGACTTTTAAAAAATAATTGATTCCTGTTTCATTTTCAAAAGATTTAAATACTTGGGTTAATCCAATGAGTAATATAATGTGTTAGTTTAATCCTATGATGAATATCTCACCAAGCATTAACTCTTCACCCTTCCCCGTCCCCCATTTATGTAGAAGGTATGGAACTCGCTGCTCTCGCTGTGGGAGGCATATCCATTCTACTGACTGGGTCCGGAGGGCCAAGGGGAATGTCTATCATTTGGCATGCTTTGCCTGCTTTTCTTGCAAAAGACAACTTTCCACGGGAGAGGAGTTTGCTTTAGTGGAAGAGAAAGTCCTCTGCAGAGTGCATTATGACTGCATGCTGGATAATTTAAAAAGAGAAGTGGAAAATGGTAAATATATACTTAAAATACTTTTGAATCTTTTGGGACAGTGAACACAGGGATAAAAATGATTTTTTTCTCTTAAAGCATTATTTTGTGCAGTGTAATTGTGGTGAAACTCATTAAGCCCTCTACTGTTAGTGATGGTCTCCATCTGTTTATTTATAAGAAAAGCCATGGCATATGTATTTGCCTTGTGCCATATTCTCAGGAAGCAGCCTTGAGTTTAGGGTTCTGTTTTGCTTTTTGTAACCAGTTGTTTCCTTGTGTTTGCCTTTTAAAGGATGAGCCTTAGATGTGCACTTTCAACTTGGTGCACTTTTGGCTAAATATATAAGCCTACAAATGAAATGTTGTTTCTACATTATGCTTCTAGTATGTTCTAAATCTTACGGGATTTGGTAAACCAGAAGATGTATACAGTTTCATACCAAGCCAAGAGATGCAAGAAACCTATTATTGTATGACTGCCCCCATTTGAGTTACCAACACGTTTGGTGTGTTTTTTAAATGCAGGTAATGGAATTAGTGTTGAAGGCGCCCTCCTTACAGAGCAAGATGTTAATCATCCAAAACCAGCAAAAAGAGCTCGGACCAGCTTTACAGCAGATCAGCTCCAGGTAGACATGACAATGAATTTGAGTTTTTGAAGTCCTTTTCCACCAAAAAGAAAAAGAAAAAACCCCAATAAACAAAAAACACCAAAACTAACAAAAGCCAAACAAAAAGCAATGTCTATTCTGTCTTAAAACATTTTTATTTTTTCAAAAAGGTTAGTCTGTGCTTTTTGTGCAAATTGACTTGTTGAGTGTATGAAAACATTGCCCTATTCCAAATATCCTATTGCAATATTCCAAGAGTTGTGGTATGATGTGAGCTTATGCAAGTTTGTCTCCCTGACGCCTGTTAACATTAACATCAAGGTGCAAACAAAATGTTGCTCTGTCTTGACTTCCTGAAAAAAATTACTTTAACCTAGGTATTTATGTTACTACATGTAATTTTAATAGAAGACAGAACATTTTGGGACACTTAACAGAAAGAGACATTCAGTATGTGGGTCTGTGGGACTCTGATGTGTTCATCTTTTTAACAAACTGCATTGAGTCTTTTAATAGACAAGATTGTAGATTTTCTGAGTAGGAAGGAATTGAAAATGCCTTACCATAAATGGAAATCTACTGATTGACTGCAATCAAGTAGACCTTTCCTTGTTTTTAAAGGGGGTAGAGGGAGTAATTCTATAATTTGATGCTAAAGTTTGATTATGTTCCCTGAAAATCGAAGGATTATTTTCAACTTAGTTGCCCTAAATATAATTGTCATAACTTCTATTTTTATAGTCAGGAAAATAATGAAATAATTACTCTTTGCTTTATATTTAAGTCTGTACACACAGTGATTTATTTCTGGCATTTTTTTTTTCAGATAAATTATTTTCTAAAAGATTAGTGTGACTGAAGTATTTGCTTTATGTTAAGGTGAGGTAACATTTATTGAGCACCTACCATGTAAGTATGGCTAGGTGCTTTACACATAGTATCCATCTTAGCTCAGACTTTAGAGGATATTTATACAATGTTAATAAATGAATGAAGGTAATTTTTTGAAAAATCACTGATAGTATTCTAATACTTGTCAGTATGTAAGATGAATGCAGTATGAGAGAATATTTGTTTTGACAATGATTAAGAAAGAAGCCTTGATATGAAAGAAATATCCCAAAGGACCTTAATGTCACTGAAAAGCAATCTAGCTTTAAAATCTAGATCCATTCTTTAAAAAAATTCCAGAAAATTATTTTTGATTCCTTAATTCAGGCATCGCCTACATAGTAAGTAGAAAATGGAAGGTAAGGCAGCTGAAAGAAATATCTGTTTGAAGCTTGTTTTTCTGGGTGCTTCATTTGGTTATCATGAAAATCACGTAAAGCCCCAGGTTAGGGGATACGTGTACCTGTGGGAGACCTGGTAGCAAAACACCCAGTAGCTAAAATATAATCTCTAATATAAATATGTTCTGTGTATAAAGTGGGCTGTTTCCGTGAAAGACTGGCCATAATTTTAATAGTCATAAGACCGATAACTTTAATTTGATATAAAAATTTATTAGTAAAAGGGTAACTGAAAATTTGAAGCAACTCTTAGGTAGATATGTACAATCTCATCTGGAAAATATAGATACTAATTAAATAGAAAGGGAATAATATTTGTGGAGGTCTTTGTTTACCAAGTCCTTGCCAGATAATTTCCTGTACGTTATCTTCTTTCATCTCTTACAATTCATCCAAGAACTGCAGGGACTCCCCCAAGGCAGACAACCATGGGAATGGCAGAGAAGAGATTTGGACCCTACTTTCCAAACTTCTGGTCTTTTAATTTTTCTTAGCCTCCCAGGAGACCATGAGTAGAACTGTGCTTTACTAAGACTCCATTTAACGGCTGTGGCAGCTAAAACAAGAGTGAGATTCTGAATCTTGAAGATGGCTTTATAGTTTTAAATTGCAAATGTGCATAAAAACTACTTAAGCCATGCATTATTATATGAAAATGTGATCTGAATCATGAGTTTTTAAAAATTTATACCAGAATCATAGGTTTTAAAAATGAAGGCAGAAATTATATTCTTTCTAAGCGTGTTCTCATTTATTCAGTGTTTATTAGCATCTACCTATGCCAGGAATGACTGAAACAATGAGGCATACTCTTGTCCTCAAGTGTTCTTTGTTGCTTAGGTATCTAGGATAAATTGCATCATTATACTTTACCAGAGTTTTAATAAATCAGGCCATGTACCTCATTGTTAAATTGTCCTACTTTTCAGAAAGCTAATTATTTAAGTAGTGCTTGAATTTAGCAAAATAATAAAATATAGGTGATCATTAAGTCAAGACTATTCATACAGTACCTTGCTTGGACTTAGAAGAGTTAAAGTATGAGGAACAAACAAACTTCCCAAATTCTTTAGAAAATTATGAGAAGAAAAAAATAGTTTAACACTTACAAAATAGACTATTCTGTGTTGGCAAAAATATTTCAAATATTGTCTCATTTGTATAAATTGTATTTTAAAAGTTCCTGCCAATATTATGGTTTGCTTATTGTAGTTGGAAGTACTTGCTCAATGATTATTAATGTTAAACATGCCAGGGTTAGCACCTACTTTAATCTACTTTCAGATTAAGTTGGTCAGCTGCTACTATGCAGACTCTTGACATTTTTGGTAGACTTTCTGGCTTTAAAATGATGTGTCTACAGAGGCTAGATCCTTGACCATTTTAAATAGCTCAGAAGAGGAATAGGGTAGATTTTTGGCATCAATAGTACCTGGAAAGCAATGAAACCAAGTCGAAATTAAAAGGATTCTTTTGTGAGACTAAACACTGATGAATACATCTTACTTTTCCGTTAGCATATTCCAGTTGTAAACCATCAGTGTTGATATAAGTTTTCCTTTATTCCTTAATGAGAAATTGCTTTAGTAAATGTAATTTGGTTCCATTATTAAACTTGTGAATTTGAAATGCATTTGTGAAGAGCATATGTTTTTTGTTTTATAAATTATCTATAATGACATTACAAATAAATAGCTGTTCAGCTTTTCTCCTTGAAAAAATTAAAAAAAACAAAGACATTAATTTGTTCATTCTTTTTTTCTCTTTTGGATGTTACATGCTCAACTACATATAAACACAACTACTTGCACATGAAGATATTAAAGTAACACATTTGGAGTAGGAGAGGAAGAATGAAGCAAACTGGGCGTGATAATAAACTTTTAGGCTGTTTCTGCCCATTTTTAAAAGCAAAAGTACAAGTGCTAGTTTACAGCAAGTATGTGGACAAGTATATTGGACTGGAAGCCAGGAATGCCTTATTCTGGAAGAGTCTCTATCAGTGAGAACTTAACTGAAAAAATACATAATTTTTAAACCTCATAAGGTTTCTCGGAACAACATTGATCTTTTTCTCCACACTGTCTTCGGATTTTCTGCACATTGTGGAGGTTCATTCAGTTAATCTTGCATTATCTCCAGATATAATGGATAAGACATTCCCTTTGCCCTCCAGAAACTCACTTTCTGCTATGAAGAGCTCGACTTGCTAGCAAATTAGCTAACTACCTGGTGACAAATGCAGTGGCAGAAGATGGTATTATTTGAGGAACATAGTAAAGAGTGCAGTTAATCTTGACTGTTGGAAATGATGTCAGGGTCAGCAGGACTTTAGGTTAGGTAGATTACCCCCATCCCATGCCCAGGACATGCACAATCATTTGGATGCTAGGCTCCACTCTCTCATTCTTATAATACTTTCTTTATATTTTATACTTCCCTCTATTGACTTTTAATAGTAATAAAATTCAAATATCTTGCTTGATTCCCATTACTTCCTTTTCTGAAGGAATCTAAAGCCCTTTGCTTGTGCTTTTATTCTGGAGCTCCTCTTCCTCCTCCTCCTTCACTCCATGCATCTCACTTTAACTTGTATTGTTGTATTGTTGGCATGCATATATCTTTCTCCCAGGAAGCTGAGGCCAGGTTCCAATCCAAAGGTTCACATCAGAATCACCTGGGAGCTTTTCGATCTATGAATGTTTAGATCTCAGGAAATTCTTATGCAATAGACTGATGAGTATCTCTCTTTTAAGGTCCCAGATGTTCCTTTGCATAGAACAAGTGTCGAAACAAGGAATGATGGAGTAATTGCAATTAAGTGGAGTGCAATCTGTTGCACTGTCTACTATTTTCATACTAATAAAAATTGATGTAGGGGCCTTGAACCTGTTTAGTTGAATAGAGGTCAAAGATATGAGTTTTATATTTTTAAAAATTGCTTAATGCTAGTAATTTTTAACAAAATGGAAAAAATAGTAAATAGACTTTTATGCATTTTTTGTGGGTTGTAAGAATGGAAGAAAAGGTGAGCTTATTTTTAACAGCATAGTTGAGAAACAAGTTTTTTATGTTGAAATTTATTTTTTTAAAGATTTGAGCATAGCAACTTGTGCATAATTTTACATAATATGCATTCTTTTTATTGATATACACTTCTCTGTATTGATTTTCAAGTAGTAAAATACAAGTACTCCATTTTCTTGTGCATGCCTTATCTCTCCTGTCATCAAAGTTCAGAAGATTGAGCTTCTTATTTTTAGCTATTTACTATTTACTACCTACATTTTTTAAAAAAACAGGTTATGCAAGCACAGTTTGCTCAGGACAACAACCCAGATGCACAGACTCTCCAGAAACTGGCAGAAAGGACAGGCTTGAGCAGACGTGTGATACAGGTGACTATTTTAAAGGTTAATCAAGAGATACTAAAAGTTCTATTCTAGGTTTTTATAAGTGTACATTGTGGGTGTGTGCGTAGAAATGTCTAAGCATTAGCTTCTCATTTTAGATATCTTCACATTCTAAATCAGTTTTTTAAAAAGCCTGATAATTAATTAGCCTGCATGATCCAGGCTACCATTTGTTAGACAGCTCTTTGCAGAAGTTACTTCATTCATTGCTCAGAGCAAGCCTAAGATCCTAAGGCTAAAAAGACAACTACGGTTTGAAGCTAGATCTGTTTCTGAAGCCAGAATTGTTTCTACTTTTCTATGATTGTGTATGTGGATATGTGTGTGTACAGGGGGTGGGCAATGTTGATGACCTTTATTAAAGATCCAGGTAGAAGGAATGATGTAAACAAAAGTAGGGAAGGATAAGTTAGAGCAAATTTGTTGGAAGATAAAATTTATGTTTGCAAATTGTGGGAAATAGAGTTGTTTGAGCTGAATTTGGAGAGGCCTGTGAATATCAAGTTTGCTTCTGAGTAGGAGAAAACCATGATATGTATTTTTAGGAAGAAAGGACTGGTGACAGTACATAGGAAGACTTAGAGTTGGGAGAGGCTACATGGAGATTGACAGATTAGGTGTGATGCCCAGCAAAATAATGATTTTTCAAAAAGAGACTTAGCTGGTGGCCTCAAATTCATTCTGAAACATTTTATCGACTGAAGACTAATGGCAGGCACTGGATGCAAGAGAGACAAGGAAAACGACCTGGACGCAATAATGGTGAAGCAGAGAGACATCAAAGATGACTTATATTTGAAGTCAAAGTATCCATGGAAATGGTGTTACTGACAGGACTATTAAAATAGGTTAAATTAAAACAGGTTTTAAATTAAAACCTATTAAAACAGGTTTTTTAAAATGTGGGTTCGGAAGTTGAGAGGGAGATGAATTCCTTTTCCAGCTCTGATTATCAGGCAATGATGGTGGCAGTTGAGCATGTAAACCGGTATTTTAAAGGATGAAACACCATTTCCATGGATACGCTTCCCTGGTGGCTCAGAAAGTAAAGAATCCACCTACAGTGCAGGAGACCTGGGTTTGATGCCTGAGTTGGGAAGATCCCCTGGAGAAGGGAATGGCTACCCACTCCAGTATTCTGGCCTGGAGAATTCCATGGACAGAGCCTGGCAGCCTACAGTCCATGGGATCACAAAGAGTTGGACACAACTGAGCAACCTTTACAAAGGATGAACAAGACTCATGAAACTAGCCCCTTTATAGAGACACTGTGGACAGTAAAAACTGAAGAATGAACTTTATGGAGCAAGCTGTTTGAACTAGACCATCACAGCCAGAACCAAGGAATGAGTCTAGTGTATGAAGCATCATGGAAGCCCAAGGACTGAGGTAGATTCAAGATGGAGGTGGTCAACTGTATCAGGATCTTATATTTCCCTTCGATTAGGGAAATGGAAAACAATTTTAAATAATATTTAAGGTTAAAAAGGTATAGCAGAGTAATGATGCAAGTGACTGTAAGATGAAGTTCAGTGGGGAAAAACAGTTTAGTCTAACACTGAATTATAATGTTTTATTTCTTAAATTTGCTGGTGGGTAAACAGGTGTTTATTCAGTTTATTTCTATTAGGCCTGAAGTATTTCATAATTAAAAGATCATTTATTCCAAGAAGTCAGTGGGAGAGACCTGATGATACCTCAGCTTCTCTGAAGACCTAGATTTGCAGTGGATTTGGTTAAGTTCAGTGTAATGAGGCTGTCTGAGGCGGCAAGTCCCATAACCTCAGTACTTTCAGATGTCCAGGGTATTGTGTTTGTCTCAGAGTGCCAGATTCTAGAAAGGGGCTAACAAGGAACCAGTGTGAAAAGAGTGCTCCCTTAGAGAAAGATTAAGGTCAAGAAAGTCTGGAAATCATGTGCTGTTATTAACAGCAACAGGGATTTTTATCTGGAGAAAAGATCCAGAGATGGTAAGGGAAGGAAGAGTATAAACAGGTGTCTTTAAATGGTTATGAAAGGCGGCAGGATCATGTCTCTGTGAGGGAATGTAGAAGAAAAACAGATTTCACTCACAGTGAAGAATTTTCTCAGTATGTAAGTCTACAAAATTGGCATTGGCTACCACTGAGCACTACTGGTAAAGAAACTGCCTGCCAGTGCAGGAGACATGGGTTCAATCCCTGGGTCAGGAAGATCCTCTAAAGGAGGCTTGGCAACCCACTTCAGTATTCTTGCCTGGAGAATCCTATGGACAGAGGAGCCTGGCGGGCTACAGTCCATGGAGTCACATAGAGTCGGGCATGACTAAGCAACTAGCACACACCATTGAGGTGGTGAGTTTCCTTTACGTGGAAGTGAAACTTCCTTTGTTGAGGTAGTTCCAACTCAATGGTCTGAGGGGGTCCTCATAATCTAAAGACTATACATTCAGCGACAGTGATTGCTGTAGCTAAGTCAGATTCATGGTTATTATGTTTTAGATTACTTTGAAGTTGGAAGCAAAGGAAAATGGAAGATTTTCTGAGAGCTTTCTTTATTATTTGAAGAAGTAAGAACCCCAGACAGACATCTCTCTTATAATTTCCAGGTATTTAGGTCACCAGTATTATGAGAAAGTTAACTACATTCCAAGCCCTAGAACCTAGAGAGTATATTGTTGGGTGGTGGCTTTTAATATGTAAGAGTTAAATATTTTAATAAGATGGCAAAGGAGTACTAACAACTCAAATATATAGTCCTTTACAGTATTTTTGAAGGATTAATTACTGTGAACTCAAATAGTAGTCAGAACCTCTTTGCCCAGCTACTTCTTAGCATTGAGCACACATTAGAAATGGTAAAGAAAAGAGATTTACTAGGCCTCAATTCTTATATGCAAACTAGGTTACCCAAATATTAGGTGGAAATACTGGTCCTATGCAGGATATTATTACAGATCTCACCTTTACTAGCTAAAGTCTACATGAAAGTGAAAATTATTAGTCGCTCAGTCGTGTGTGACTCTCTGCGACCCGTGGACTGTAGCCCACCTGGTTCTTCTGTCCATGGAGTTCTCCAGGCAAGAATACTGTAGTGGGTAGCTATTTCCTTCTCCAGGGGATCTTCCCAATCCAGGTAACAAACCTGGATCTCCTGCATTGCAGGCAGATTCTTTACCATCTGAGCCTCCAGGGAAGCCCTGAAAGTCTGCATAGTGAGACATTGTAACAGAGCAGATCATCACTGAGCTGAAATCACAGAACAAGGATGGGTGATTTTACTTTTAACAGTCTGCATCCAGATAAAATCACTGCTCACATATCCTTTCACAAAGTTGAATTATGAGTTGTATATCTTACAGAAACATGATAAAACATTCCTGTTTCTCCCAGTGTGCTTGGAGTTCTCTTTCTATATTAAAATACACATCCTTTGTATTGCTATATAATTTATTTAGTTTATTTTGAAATTTTTTACATCATAAAAATTCTACAATGAAGAACATTGTGTATATACTTTGTGCATTTATTCAGTGGTGTATATAGGATAAATTTCTAGAAGTGAGATTATTGAGTCAAAAGATAAAAACATTATAAGAGGCTTTGACTGATAGTACAAAATTCACCTTGGATAAAATTCATAATCAATTTATTCTCCCAGAACCTACATATGAAATTTCTCTTTCCTCAAAGTAGATAAATCCTAAAAACTATCATTCTTTTACATCCTTTCCAATTGCCAGTAAGAAAATATCATTGTTTTTATTTACCTTTCTTTTATTATCAATAAACCTTAATATGTTTACTTATATTGTGATTAAAAATGTATTTTTTAGCTGATTTTTATATTGGGTTATTTCTTTTCTCTTTATCCTACTGATTTTTATTATTTATCATGTTAAACTTTCATAGTTCATCAATTGCCTTTTCATTTATTTTTACTACATAGAAATTTTACATTGTTTTATATTCAGATCTCTTCATATATTTTTTCTGATAGCTTTGGTCTTTTTCTTGCTTCACCTAGAGAAGTATATCGACATTGGCTTTTGTTTCAATAAACATTTTCCCAATTATTTATATCTAAACCCTTATTTATTTGTAATGGACTTTTGGTTACATGTTGTAAAGTTGAGATTTTTCTTTTTTTCCCCCCAAATGATTAGGTAGCTTTCTCTAATCCATTCTGTGCCAGCTCTAATTTCTCAGTCATTTAAAATTACATCTTTTTCATACATTAAATTCTTTTATTTGGCCCTTTGGGTTTTCTAAGAGATTGATATAATGCGCTAGTCTTTTCTTTTACAGAATGTCTATGTGGCCTGCTTTCAGCTTATGTATTTTACAATTTACAGCTTAGATTTTTAAAAGTATCTTACTTAGAAGAAATTTTAACTCTGTTAGAGGTTTGCAAAGCAAGAGGAAATTTTAAGTCAGTAAGGAGAATCAAGGAGAAGGCAATGGCACCCCACTCCAGTACTCTTGCCTGGAAAATCCCATGGACGGAGGAGCCTGGTAGGCTGCAGTCCATGGGGTCGCTAGGTGTCGGACATGACTGAGCAACTTCACTTTCACTTTTCACTTTCATGCATTGGAGAAGGAAATGGCAACCCATTCCAGTGTTCTTGCCTGGAGAATCCCAGGGACGGGGGAGCCTGATGGGCTGCCATCTCTGGGGTCTCACAGAGTCGGACACGACTGAAGTGACTTAGCAGCAGCAGCAAGGAGAATCAAAAGGACTTGTATTTCATTCCTCAAGCTAGATAGCCCTCATGTCAGAAGTTTTCTGATGCCTAAAATCTTCAGCTTTATTTAAATGTGCAGGTTACATGATACTTTGTGTTTTCAAAACTCTTTGCTTAATTACCTGTTGATTTTTTTCTAGGGGGTATCTGAATCACATTAAGGTAGTTATTCTACTGTTAACATCAGGCTATCTTCATATTTATTTCCAAAGTCTGAAATTCTTTAAAAAAATAACTGAGTATTTTCCACCTAATATATAATTTATTGGAGACATAAGACACCTTGAAGAAACTCTGGGAATTGTAGTGCCGTGTGTTTTAGGTTAATGTAGTCCTCTGGGGTGCCTGTCTTCTGGGCAGTGTCAGGGGAAAAGGCAGGTGGCAGCTGTCCCTGGTTAAAAGTTGGAGAATGTGTGAGTGTGTTTTCTTGGCTGGCTGGGTGACGGCAGTGGCACCTGTTGTTCAGGAGCCTGTAAAGGGAGCTGTGACTGAAGACTCTGGATGAAATCTCTGTACAGATACCCGAGTCTCACTGCTGCCCTGGAACATGGGTGATAAGGCTGTAACTACATCATTTTCCTTGATACATGCCTACGCTTATTCCTGAGATACTCCTTAGATGCTACCCCTCAGCCACCTGCTCAGACCCATTTTCCTTTGGTTTTAACCCCTTGAGTTTATACCTCTGTTTATGAGTCCCAAGGATAACAAGGTATGCCTTTTGAAGTCAGGCCAACTTTTTAATAAATCTTTTTTATTCAGCCCTCTGTTCTGCATTGTTCAGCCCTGATTCCCTTGAGTCATCAACTAACAGCCTGCCAGCCCTGGGCAGAGACTTATGCCCCTGGCCTTCTCCCTTGATCCCCAAATGTTCTTATCCTAATTTCCTTATAAAGTTTTAATCCCTCCACTTCTCTGTCTTCTTATGACAGAGTTGTTTGGAGTGATAGCAAATAAATGCTGTAATATTTCAATAGAGGAACACTCTGTAGGCAGGTTATATCTAAGTGCAAGAAGTTCACATGAGGGTAGCTTAGTTACTGGAAGCATTCTGGGTGGTCTAGACTTGTTTACCCTGACCTGCATGTAAAATTCTGCTTAACCCAGAACTTCCTTTATTTCTGTGATGGAGTGGACAACAAAGTGGTTAGCTCTTTACATTTGGTGAACTGTTTCACCAGTGGATATGTTTGCATTTTATTCTACTTAAATATTGCCAGTTGTTTCTTACTGTAAGCCTGACTTCAACATGCTTCTTAGAGAATAGCCTATGTATTTACTAAGAGAAATTGAACTCAGCAGGTTACCAAGAGACTGGAATAACTGAATCAAGAGGTTTGTAGAAAGCCTTAAGTTCTCAGTGGGGATTTTAATCATTTGAAAATGGATTTCAAATAAGTCCAGCAGGTGTCTGAGAATACAGTGAGTAGTGTATTTTAAAAAAATTTCTGATGAAAGGGTTTTTTCCATTTTTCTTTTTGTCCCAAATGTCAGTAGGAGAATCAAGGAAACTTTTCTGAAATTTTGAATCCCCTCCCCCGTTTTTATTTTGGAAGATGCTGGCTTATTATAAAACCAGTTTTAAATTAAATCATCAGATAATTAATATTTGAGCAAAGAAAATGACTGTTGATAACTGCAAAATTATTTCTCTTGTGTCTACAGAACTCTGCTTTAAAGAAAGCTTCTTTAGATTTATGCTGTGCTTATATGGTAGAGTTGCATCCTTTGTAGTATTGAACTGGTATTGTACTCAGCTGCTATGTGACATAGCTACTGTTGCTCTTCTCCTCTCTCAGGTATGGTTTCAGAACTGTAGAGCACGCCACAAGAAACATGTCAGTCCTAATCACTCCTCCTCTGCCCCAGTCACAGCAGTGCCACCCTCCAGACTGTCTCCACCCATGTTAGAAGAAATGGCTTATTCTGCATATGTGCCCCAAGATGGGACGATGTTAACTGCACTGCATAGTTATATGGATGGTAGGTATCCTAACATTTAACAGCTGCCTTTCAAACAATCACTCATACCTTCTCATATTATATTGTTAATAGGATTCACATTTTGAAATATTACCTCAGTAGTAGCTGAAAAATACTGTGGGAGAGGGATGCAGTAGGGAGAAGAACTATCCAACCTTCTTCTGTGACAACCTTTTAAGGGGCATGCAAAGCACTCACTTTACAGCTAAAATACAGATATTCATAATGACTCATAGATAGTGCTTGATTTTTACTTAGAAAAAACATTCGTTTTGTTTTGACCTGATAAATATTTGAATAATTTATTTTCCTATGGTCAGAGACAGTAGTCACCCTCAGATTTTTAGATTGAGGTTTACTTAATTTTGTTAAAGAAATTTTTTTATTGAAGTAAAATGTACATGTAGAAAAGTACACACATAAGTATTCAACTTGATGAATTAATAAAATCAACATATCCGTGTAAATACTACCCAGAGGCAGTAGTAGGATGTAATTAGCACCTCAGAAGCTTCTCCTATGTCCCTTCCCACTCATTATCCTCTTCCTCCAAAGTAACATTGCCTTGACTTCCAAAATCGTGTCCTGGTTTTGCCTGTTGTTGAGCTTTATATAAATCAAACCTTGCAGAATGTATTCTGTGTCTCACTGCTTTCAACTGTAATGTTTGTGAGATTCCTTTGTATTGTTGCAAGAATCAGTGATTTGTTTCATTGTTATACAAAATTCCACTGTAGGATACCATTATCCACTTAGGGTTGGTAGGCATTCATTTTATTTCCGGTTTGGGCTTTTATGTATATGATGCTATGGGCCTCATTATACACGCCTTTGGGTGCAGATTAATTCACAGTTTTATTTAGTACATATATGCTAAGAGTAGCATATAGGGTCCTGACTACACATATGTTCAATCTTAGTTGATTCTGCCAAAAAGTTTCTGATACTGGTTGAACCAATATACACTCTGACCACCAGCACATGAGAGTTCAAGGTGCTCTACATCCTCTCCAGCACTTGATGTGGTGTGACCTCTTAATTTAGCCAGCTTAGTGGTTGTATAGTGCTATCTCATTATTTTCATTTGCTTTTCCCTCATCACTGATGAGCCTGAGTATTTTTTCTTTGGGCATTTGTATATTTGTTTTTTTTTAAATTTTTGTGAAGTACCTGTTCATGTCTTTTGCTTATTGGTCTGTTGGCTTGTCTGTTTTGTTTTTCCTTGATTTGTGCTAATTTTGGCTGTATATTGCATATAGATCAGTTTTTTCATAATTATATGTATTACTCTATTAAGGGTATGTTTTATGGAGCACAAGTTCCTAATTTTAATGTAGTTCATCAGTTTTATTCCTTCATGAGGAATGCTTTTTTTATGACCTGTTCAAGAAATTGTTCCTACTCAAAGATAATGAAGATATTCCTATCAGTTCAGTTCAGCCGCTCAGTCGTGTCTGACTCTTAGCGACCTCATGGACTGCAGCACTCCAGGCCTCCCTGTCCATCACCAACTCCCAAAGCTTGCTCAAACTCATGTCCATTGAGTCAGTGATACCATCCAACCATCTCATCCTCTGTCATCCCCTTCTCCTGCCTTCAGTCTTTCCCAGCATTGGGTCTTTTCCAGTGACTCAGTTCTTTACATCAGGTAGCCAAAGTATTGGAGCTTCAATGTCAGTCCTTCTAATGAATATTCAGTACTGATTTACTTTAGGATTGACTGGTTTGATCTCCTTGCTATCCAAGGGACTCTCAAAAGTCTTCTCTAACACCACAGTTTGAAAGCATCAATTCTTTGGTTCTCAGCTTTCTTTATGGTCCAATTCTCACATACATACATGACCACTGGAAAAACCATAACTTTGACCAAATGGACATTTGTCATATATTCCTCCTATGGTATCTTCTACAAACTTCACTAACCATGTTTTACCTTGACATTTAGATTTACAGTCCATCTAGAATTGAATTTTCTATGTAGTGTAAAATAAGGACAAAGTCTTTGCTTTGTTTATGAAAGTACCAATTTCCCAGCTGATTTTCTGTGCTACATTTGTCATAAACCAAGTGTCTATATAGTTTATATGTCAACTTCTGTACCCTTAGAAGAGCCTAGAGGGCTACTGTCCATGGGGTCACAAAGAGTTGGGTGTGACTGAAGGGACTTAGTACATACTATTCTGTTTTACTGGTCCATTTCTGTATCCATACCTAATTGTTTTACTAATGCTGGATATATAATTCTTGATATCCAGTAATACATGTTATCCTATTTTATTGTTTAAGTTTGTATTGCCTCTTCTTGACCCTTTATGTTCCCATAATTTTTTCCAACAAAAAAAGAGAAAATAGTTGAGATTTTCATGTCATCTATTAAATCAGTTTGTAGGAAACCACCATCTTAATAATATTGTCTTCCAAACCATGATCTTAGTCTATCTTTCTGTTTATTTAGGTCACCTTCAAATGCTCTCTTATATTCTGGAGTTTTCTGTTTAGGAACCTTGCACATCTTTTGTTAGGTTTTTTTTAATAGGTTTTTGTTTTGATGCAGTTAGTTGTAAATGGTTTTTCCTTTATATGTGGAAATCTGGGTTTACAGCTATTTTCTTTCAGCACTTTGACATATGAATAAAATAGTTTCTTCCATTGTTTCTGTTATTTAGAATATAGTTAATTGACTTGATACCACTTACTGTTGAAGTCAGCTGTGGGTCTTATTCTTGTTTCTTTAAAAGTGAATGTCCTTTTCCCCCAGCTTTTCTCTTTGTGCTTGGTTTTAAGTTTTGTAGAATGTGCCTAGATATGCTTCTTGAATATGAAAGTTTGATGTATTTGCTTATACAAACTTTCTGTATCTTCAAATATTATTTCTGCTATTACTGAAAAAGCCCATATTTTCTAGCCTTTTGATCTTCCATGTTCTGGACTAGATATTTTCTTCTGACCTGTATTCCAGTTCACTAATTCTCTCTCTGTATATGCTGTAAAACTCACTTGCTGAGGTCTTAATTTCAGTTATTGTTTTCAGTTTTTAGAATTTCCATTTCATTCTTTTATATAGTTTTTATTTCTATACCAGAATTATCTCTCTTATCACTTTATTCCCTAATACAATTGTTATATTATAGTTATTTTAAAGTTCATACCTGACAACTCCAATATCTGGATATTTTCGCAATCTATTCTATTGTTTTTCCCTCTTTGTTTTTAGTCATGTCGTATTTGCCTTGTTACTTTTTTATTGCACTTCGGATGTGAGGTATGAAAACTAGAAATAATTTGAAGCTCTGAATGGGATATTTTCCACCAGAGAGAATTTAGTTTTGCCATTGGCAGGGAGTTAGGTCAGGGGAAGACCCACTTAATCCAATCAGACATCAGTTCTCACAAAGGCTGGCATGTTTCTGGGTCACCACTTCTTGGCAGTAGCCTTTTGGGATAACCCCAAAACTTGTGTTTTGTTTTGTGTGTATTGTTTTTAATGAGGGCTTCTCTTCAGTGTTACCTGGTCCTTCATATTTGTTCCCCACCACCCAAAGTCTAACTCCTGAAAACTCTGCTAAACTTCTCAGCCTCCCAGGCACTCATTTTCTTTTAAAATTGTCTTTACACTTGTGGAGGAAAAGTAGCCTCATTTTATTTCCTTCCTTCTCTAGGACTTGGCTTTGTGAACTCTCACTGCCTTGGTATCTTTCAGATGCCTTCAAACAGCTTTTCAAAAATTTTGTCCGGCTTTCTTAGTTGCTCTTAGAAGGACGTTTAGTTTGAAGCAGCATAGTCTTTGCTGAGAGTGAAAAGTTCATTTTAAGGTTTGGTTAAAGTAAAAATCAGAGCCTGTATCATTGTTGCCATTTACCTACGCTAGGATTAAAATTGTGTGTGTTCACATGAGTGACTGTTGTGTTGCCTGAGTCAAATGTGTTTTCATGTATGCTTAGGAAAGAGGCAGTTAAACATCCATAAACGGGAATTTGGGGCAGGAGTCACCCTATAGAGGAACCTTCATATGAAATTTGGCAATTTCTCTGTAGACGAAGGTGGTATGTTTCTGGCTGCAGGGTAAAGTGCAGTGAATGGGGTATGGATGGAGGACTTTAAAGTGGCAAAAGCTTGGGTCCCAAAATAAAGATTTTGGAGTAAACCATTCCTGGATTCTCGTAATATTATACTCACTATGCTGAATAAGTTAATGCTTCTGCTGAGGTCAGTGGAATAGCTTGGTGCCCTCAGCTATAATCAGTAGTGAGAGGACTTTGCCTTGGATTGTTTTTTGTTTGTTTTTAAGTCAGTTTTATTTACCGTACAAAACTGATCCACAAATTTCTTTCTATTTTGTAGCTCATTCACCAACAACTCTTGGACTCCAGCCCTTGTTACCCCATTCAATGACACAACTGCCAATAAGTCATACCTAATTCCTTTTTTCAGGGATAGAAATGATTAAGGATATAAACTTGTCATTTGTTATGTATAAAATACCATTGAAAATATATTAATGTTAATTTTTTATTTAACACCCAAAGCATTTCCAACATCACTTTGCTGCCCAGGTATGTATCTCTAGTTGGCCTGCAAGACACTTTTATTGATTCTTCATTTTTTGTAAAACTTATGTTTACAAGAAGAAAATAAATCAAAACTTTTTTTTTGTATTGTATGAAAATAGTTCACTCAAGTGTGTATCTGTTAATTTATTTGTCATCAAAAGAGCACTTTGCCTAAAAGAAAGGACTGACAAGTGTGCAAAATGTTTACAATCCTTTGTGAAATTGTAGTTTATCATTAGTTTGTATCTGTAAGTTATTGTTATAAATATTACCTGTATTTTTTGTTATATACAACTTTATACTTTGAAGCTTGTATCTGTGAATTTGCAATTGAAATTTATTTTGCCAATGTTTTCTGAATGAACTGAATAAAGCTTCTGTTGTAGCATGCCATGCAAACACATTATTGTGTTTGTGGTTGATGAACTATGGCTGTAAATAACACTATAGTTTAATAAGCCCACCATTCTAAGTTTATTAAACATTTTTCATTCTTGTGAAAGTTTCAACCAGTTTATCCTTTTTGTGTGTGTATTTTCAGCAGTAAGTTGACTTCAGCCTCTTACACATATAATAACAACTTTTACTTTTAAAAGTCATTTTGTTTTGAGCTTTGTTGTGAGTACATTTTAATAGGAAACTTATTTGTGGATGATTGCACTTACTCAAGAACACATGAAAGTATCTCATTTGGCAAATTGTCTCTTTTGAACTAGTTAATAAAATTAATGTGAAAGAAAAGGCAGAGTGCTTTTCAAAATGACCTTTTGGGGTGTCCCAAGCCAGAAATGAAATGTGGGCCATTAGAATGTATTTCTTAAGGGTTGAAAAAGGAGGACAAGAAATATTTGGAGTTTGTGATCAATGCTTCTAGAGCAGAGACTCTTTACTTTTTCTTCCTAGTGAACCCTCTTTAGGGATTGTGATTGAGAGCTGAAATCTAAACCTCAGGACTTTATCCTATGTAGCAGTGGACACTTGTCTCGGAATTACAAAAGTAAGTAGCGCCACCCTCACTAATTTTTGGATTTAAAGAATTTAATCAGTACTTACTTCTTATCTTTTATATACCAATCAGGAAAAAAAAAGTAGTGAGAAAGAAATCTTAAGTTTAAGTCTTTGTTTAACTTGGCGGGTTCACATCTGGCTGAGGACTGGAAGTAATAGTGGAGTATTTGTAATTCTATTCTAGTAATCATAAATGCAACCAGAAAGCAATCACGTGGATGTCAGTAACTTACTATCTGCCTCAAACCAGAAGCAACAAACCTAAGTTTCACTATGGGAGAAAGGGGGGAAAAAGTGTTTTGTTTTTTTAAACTTGCTACTCCAGTTACAATCCTTTTGGCCAAAAACAAAGAACATAGCCAGTAGTCACCGTATCTGATCTTGTGAAATCGATGCTAATCTCCTGGGTTCTTGTCTACCTGTCCCAGGCACCACATGGTGAGGTCAGCTTTCCTTTACCAGATGTGGAAGAAAGCTCTTGTAGTCTAGCCAACCTCTGTGCTGTAAGCGGCTTCTTCCACTTCCCAGCTGCATGTAATTGGCACCATTTAGCTTGGAAGGTGCTTGATTGTGAGTGTTCCTTCTCTGGCTCTTTTGCCTTTTTTTCTGTGCTCAGAGAAATGTTATGAACCACATCATTACCATTTTTAGTTCCAAAGATGAATGCCCAAAGTTGAAGTAAAATTTCCGTAACAGAGAAGTTCAAAGTTGTCAAAATAATGAGACTTATAGATCCAGCATATGAAGTTGCTAATAATAAAAATGGGATAGATAAGAAAGTACTAAAACATTTTTTGCATGTGATACAAACATTGTGACTATGTTTTCGTTTCTGTTAATGGAAGTTGGAGTGCTACTTTTATAACTTTAGGGAAGAATTGAAGTATCTCCATGTTAGTAATACTCAGTGTGAGCATGTAGGCACAATATCTATTTGCTTGAAATTAGAGGGTGATCAAACGACTTTTGTGAGGCTTGTAGGAAGACTTTTTATTGTTGGACTAACAAAAACCCGGTTAACAAATAGGTTATCTCTTCAGTATTCAGAGATTCATGAGCTCTAAGAGGGTAAAGATAACTCTTTGCTCTGCAAATCAATTGAATCACCAATTCAAACATTAAAATTGAAGTCACACTAAGTCATACTCCTTTAAGTGATTGTGAGTAAGATAGTATAGCTTTAACAGTAATTATGCATTACGCAAATATCATTCTTAAAATTCCACATTACTTTAAGTTGTAAGTACATGTGTTTTCAGTATCTCATAATAAGTATTATTAGGATTACAGTTCATGCTTTTAAAATTGTTAGTGTTTGAAATCTTATAGCTGTAGTATTTCTTGACTTTGTAAATTATGTATATAATTACTCCAGTAGCATTATGAGACGAAATGAGATCTTAGGACTGTGTTATGGCTTGAAGGACTTTACCTGTTATTAAAGAAATGATTCTATTATTTAGAAGTCATTTGGATTGCAATACACTAAATACCAGAAGTATATTGGCCCAGGAAAATTTCTCAATGGTCTCCATTCCAGGAGATAAAGGAACTAAATTAGTGGTATTTGATTTTGCTCTTTTGAAATACAACCAAATTTTTAGAGAAGGAATGGATCTGAATTCAAAAGAAGTACACTGGATACTGTCTAATACGTATCTGCTTGGATTCAGTCACACAGTGAAAACTATTTTATAGCCTATTTTTCCCTTTTAATACGATAATCATATTTCAAAGTACCATACTCATCCACAACATCATTATAACTGATACACAGCACACCATATTGCTTGAGCTTGGCAAGCGGTAAAGAATCCATCTGCCAATGAAGGAGATGCGGGTTTGATCCCTGGGTCAGGAAGATCCCCTGGAGAAGGAAATGGCAGCCCACTCCAGTATTCTTGCCTGGAGAATCCCATGGACAGAGGAGCCTGGGGGCTAGTCCGTGGGGTCTCAGAGGTCGACAGGATGTGATTGAGTAGCTGAGCACCAGCACCAGATATGCATGAATAGTTTTAAGACTCCTGAAATTCACTAAATGTTCCCAGAATGATGCACTAATTTACATCTCCAAACACTGCTAGTGGAGATGTAAATTAGTGCATCATTCTGGGAACAATTGATGAATTTCAGGAGTCTGTTTGCAGAGAAGGCAATGGCACCCCACTCCAGTACTCTTGCCTGGAAAATCCCATGGATGAGGGAGCCTGGTAGGCTGCAGTCCATGGGGTCGCTGAGGGTCAGACGCGATTGAGCGACTTCACTTTCACTTTTCCCTTTCATGCATTGGAGAAGGAAATGGCAACTCACTCCAGTGTTCTTGCCTGGAGAATCCCAGGGACGGGGGAACCTGGTGGGCTGC
This sequence comes from Bison bison bison, assembly GCF_000754665.1. Taxonomy (NCBI): domain Eukaryota; kingdom Metazoa; phylum Chordata; class Mammalia; order Artiodactyla; family Bovidae; genus Bison; species Bison bison. The sequence goes on along the minus strand of NW_011494855.1, from coordinate 516,265 downwards.
CATTTGTGGGGTCGCACAGAGTCAGACATGACTGAAGACACTCAGCAGCAGCAGTGTTTGAGATGTTTTCCAGAGCACTTGTCTATCTTGCCTACTAGTGGAGTTAATACCAATTATTTTTCCAATAGAGTCAAAAAGATAATTTTAAAGCCTTATTTATTACTTGATAAGACATTTTAACTTACATTTTGGAGACCTATTTTCTTGTAAAAGGAGTAAAGGTAAACACAAGCAACCATTTTTGAGACCTTTCTTCCTTCAGTTGTTCTACATCCATGGCTAAGTGAACATCCCATAGGATTTGTTCAGCTAAGGTATCATTTATTGACATCAAACATTTTACGGAAGCGCTTGGAAGTCTTTATAACATTTTATTAGATTCGCTGATGATTTAATTTTTTTATTTTTTGCAAAGCCCTTCATGCTTTTCAAATGCTTTTCCGTACAGCATCATGTCCCCCATTCAACAGACAGGGAAACTAAAATTTAAGAAACTTTGATTAACGTAATTAGGCCTTTGGTTTTTAATATGCAAGAGTTCTCCAGAGCATCAGATTATTTCTATAACTCTGTAGAGATCTCAGAATAAATTTGTAAGTGACTCTCATTTGCTTGAGCTTCATAAATTCAAGGAAGATAGACTTTCAGAGGCTGTAAAGACGCCTGCAGGAAACACCCTTCTCTCTTTCTAGTTGTATCAGCAATACTTGCTGAGGATCTACCAAGGTTATGTACTTGGTGGGGGCTGAGAGCAAAGTTCAGGCTTGGGTGGCTGGTGTGTGTGTGTGACAGAGAGAGAGAAACCACAGGGCAAAAGGAGAGGGGATTCTAAGAAGTAAGGGAGAGTGAGCCCTGGAGGCTGAGAGCAGAGTTCAGGGGTGGGTGGTGTGTGTGTGTGTGAGAGAGACCACAGGGCAAGAGGAGAGAGGATGCTAAGAAGTGAGTGAGAGCGAGTCCTGGGAGGGACTTGCTTTCCTATTGCATTCACAGTGTAATGTGGTAAGTGCTCAGTTGATTGAATGAGGTTTGTAGGAAAATAATGAGCATGATACTCATGCTTGAGCATCCTAAAATAACTTCAAATTCCAAAAGAACTCTTCTTAAATTCTCAAAATGTTCTTCCTTCATCAAATCTCTTTTAAGTGCCTTTTGCATCTTATATTCTTTTTACACCACTTAGTATAAGATGTTGGACTCCCAGGTGGCGCTAGCAGTAAAGAGCCCACCTGCCAGTGTAGGTGATGCAGGTTCAATCCCTGGATTGGGAAGATACTCTGAAATAGATGACAACCCGCCCCAGTATTCTTGCTTGGAAAATTCCATGGACAGAGGAGCCTGGCGTGCTGCAGTCCACAGGGCCACAAAGAGTCAGTCATGACTAAGTGCACACACACACACACAGTATAAAATGTGAGACACCTGGTTTTAGCAGTTTCTGACACCAGTGAAGTGTAGAACGAGGACTTTAGCCTCCCTGGTTACCGGTTTCCTCAATAGTCAAAGGAAGATTTTTGTATGAGACTTGATATGATAAATGGAAAAACATGGTAAAAACATGATCTATTAGTTTAGCAGGGTGGGGCTAATGGCAGGGGATCAGGCAAACCGAGGCTGGGCTGTTAAAACATCAGAAGTCTGGCAAACATTGCCCAAGCCTAAGCAACCCCAGAAGGACAGTGCTCCATCCATTTCCTTAAATAAAGTGAGAGATGGAGCATCTATACTGGTAATGAATTTCATGTTCTGAAGTGAAGTTTTTCTCTTATCGCAATCTCAGTACAAATGGAAACCGTCTATTCGCTGTCCACAGGAACTCCCTTCTTCATCTTAGAAAGCTTCTCAGGCAAATAGAGGTTCACCTTCTGTAATTTGGGTAGATAAAATCTCTGTATAGTTTATCTTGCAGAGGTGATATAAATGTTTGAAAAATATTTTTTAAACCTAAAGGAATGATGATGCTATACTTGAAAATGGAAATCATGGCTACAAATTCAATTTCAAAATATTTATTTCCTGGAACGAGGGTAAAGTCTCTAGAGAACCACTACTAGCTATTAGCTCATTTCTTTGCGATGTACTGGAAGAAGTCTGCTACATTGCCAGCATAGCTCTGACCCACAGAATTTCATCTTTGGTTGAACCTCCTCCAAGTGAGACCGTGTACAATTCTTAGTTCATCATTTAGCTTTCAGAACATGGTCTGGTGCTTTTTATGACAATGATCGAAACATGTGTCAGGAGCCTTGATGGGCAAAGATGGCTTCACAGACTCAAGCTTAGCATGGCGCTTGCAGGCGATCAGTAATGGAAGGAAGGTGAGAGAGGAACCAGGAAAATTCTCAAAAGACATAGATCCCTCTCGCGTTCTCAGTAGGATGGAAGGAGGGACACTGTGGTGAAACTAAGTGGAGGCTGCCCCAGTCTGCAGGGACTTCATAGGTTTTGAGCAGCATCCCGAGCTCACATAGGGCAGGAGGACAAGGTGCCAAGCAGCAAAGAGGGCAGCGTTGAGGTGGAGCCGAACCAGCTCAGGAACAGCAGATCAGAGGCAAAGTTGCTGCCTCTCTGTGTCACTTACCTGCTACAGTTCTTCCCTGAGAGCAGACTTCTGGCCTCGATGAAACATAAGTTTATTCTGATCTCATGGGCTTGTGTGGAAACTGCATGCGTCGCCCAGAACTACAGAAACCTAAATAATACAGACAAAATCAGGACAGAGGAAAACATTGCAAAGACTTTGAAGTCATATAGCTTGAAATCCTGGTTTTGCCACACCCTACTGGTATGATTGTGGGCAAATTATTAAACTGTTCTGTGCCTTGTGCATAAAACAGAATAATAATATTCTGTTCTCAAATGATTATTATAGAGTCAATAAGACAATGCCTGGAAGTGCTTAGCAAGGTGTCTGGTGCCTAGTAAAGCCTGAATAGAAAAGTGAAGTGAAGTGTTAGTCATTCTGTCATATCTGACTCTGCTGCTGCTGCTAAGTCGCTTCAGTCGTGTCTGACTCTGTGTGACCCCATAGATGGCAGCCCACCAGGCTCCCCTGTCCCTGGGATTCTCCAGGCAAGAACACTGGAGTGGGTTGCCATTTCCTTCTCCAATGCATGAAAGTGAAAAGTGAAAGTGAAGTCGCTCAATCGTGTCCGACTCTCAGCGACCCCATGGACTGCAGCCCACCAGGCTCCTCCGTCAATGGGATTTTTCCAGGCAAGAGTACTGGAGTGGGGTGCCATTGCTTTCTCTGATCTGACTCTTTACAACCCCATAAACTGTAGCCACCAGGCTCCGCTGTCCATGGAATTCTCCAGGCAAGTATACTGGAGTGGGTAGCCATTCCCTTCTCTGGGGGATCTTCCTGACACAGGGAATCAAGCTGGTGTGTCCTGCATTGCAGGCAGATTCTTTACCATCTGAGTCACCAGGGAAGCCCAAAACCTGAATAGGATCTATTAAATATTATTTTGAGGGTAAACTCTTATCATTAGAGAAGGAAAATGCCACTAACCTTCACATTAGCCTTCCTTCTCCCTTCTCTCTTTCTCTTTCACTATCTACTAACTGGTCATCTTGCAGGACCCATCCCAGGCATCATCTCCTCCAGGAAGCCTTCCCTGTCTGTTCCACATCCCCTCCAGGTGTGGGTCAGTTGCCCCCTCTCTGTTCGCGTCATTTCCTTAAAGTATATCTAAATTTCACACGTTTTATTTTAAGTATTCGTTCTCAAGTTTGTCTCAAGACTAGACTTTGAGAAACATCAGAGTAATGACATCTTAAGATCTCTAGAACCTAGCAAAGGGCACTGACAGAGCAAGGTCTTTATCAAGGATTCACTACATCTGCCAGCTTGAGGCGGGCTTCTGGGGACAGCCTTCCCCTGCTGGCTCCTCAGCCTGGGCTGTACCATGGCCCAGGGAAGGTCCCTGACTCAGATGTACCTGTTTCTTGTTCTCTTCAACTAAGTAAAGCAGATAGTTGGGCCCTTATCAGGTTCAGGCAAGAGAAATCATCCAAAGCACATGTTTTTATCAGAGTTACCCAAATTGATTCCCTAGCCTGTAGTTACAGAGTAATTGCTGTCTTCCACGTGGCTTTTGCTGTGTAAATGTGGCCACAGAGTCACTTCATTTCTGTTAAGTGGCTCCTCCCTTCCTGTACCTAGTACCGCTTAAAGCATAAAATTTACCTTTCACCATGCCCTTAGTGGGGTGGACTTCCCTGGTGGCTCAGATGGTAAAGGATCTACCTGCAATGCAGGAGACTCAGGTTCGATCCCTGGGTCGGGAAGATCCCCTGGAGAAGGGAATGGCAGTCCACTCCAGTATTCTTGCCTGGAGAATTCCACGGACAGAGGAGCCTGGTGGGCTATAGTCCATAGGGTCACAGAGTCAGACATGACTTAGCGATTTTCACACTTTTTCTCTTTCATGCCCTTAGTAGCTATACTAAGCTTCAGCTGACCTTGCTCTAGTAATCTTCATAGTAGGTTAAAACATTTGGACAGAGGGTTTAGAATTGTTTTTTAATCTGTGTTCTGGATAATCTGCTGTCAACTCTCCTCTCGTTTCGTATGTGGAACGAAGAGCTATGGACATGCAGGATACACACAGGAGACAAAACTCATGCACAACTCAGTCATGAGTTTTACATGCTAGAAGCTGTATTCTGGCCCTCAGGCTTAGGATATCCCTTTCTTAGGAATGCGTGGCATGTCTCCCTGTAGTTGGAGAAAGATTGCTGGGTTTGGTGTCAGAGCCTTGTTCCAACCCCAGCCTAGTGCAGCTATACTACCTATATGTGACCTTGGGGATATCACCTACCAATTCATCACATACTTTTACCCTTGAACTGTCTTTAGAATCCACTCACTTCCCTATGTCTTTACCACTCCCATCTAGTGCAAGCCACCATCTCACATCTGGACTTAAAATATATACACAACTATTTTCCTGGTTTTTGCCCTTTCTCCCCTAACATACAGATCTATTTAAGACCCAGATTAGTGCTTCCCTGCTCAAAACCCTCCAGTGGCTTCCTTTCATATTCAGAAGAAAATCCAATATCCTTCATGGATATCCAGAGCCTTGGAGGATACTTATCAGGTGGCCATCCCCACCCCGTCACTTTTTAACCTTATTTCCAATCCTTGCCCCACTTGCTCGCTCTCTTCCAGCCACACTGGCCTCCTGGGCTCTGGGCAAGTAGATGTGATAAAATTGTGCTTAGAGTTTTGTAACAATACATACCAGGTCTGCCACTTTCTGACCATATGACTCTGAGAAAGTTGCTTAATCTCATGGATCCTGTTTTCTCTTCTATAGATGAGAACACCACCCGACTCCCTGCAGGTTTACTGTGAAGATTAAATGAGATAGGAAATATAAAGCAGTTAGCCCCATGTCTAGAGCCCCATATCGTTGGCTCTAGATCAAGAATGGGTGGTGGCTCCTGGAGTGAGGGGTGAGGCAGGGTGGAGGTGAAGGAGAGAGGGTGCTCCCAAGTGGGAAAGCATCAGTAGGTTTCCCCTAACACACTAAAACAGGGTAACCCTCTCCCTCACCACCAGATCTTCAATTTCAGGCCCAATTTCTGCAGAAGTCCACCCTAATTTTCTTAATAAGAAGAACTGATCCTTTTATCAATTCTTTTTGATCTTCTTAGTAGCAGAAATATTTACACCCCTAACTATCACTTAGCCATCTAAATGTACTGTTAATCTCTCCTGTATAGCTACCCTCCCAGCCCAGGACTCTATCACCAAACCACCAAAGAATGTTTTCCTCTGAAGCCTGACTGATCCTGATTGCTTTTTGTGGCCCTTCTCCAAGTTCTCCATATCACCACTTAGCTGTGAGGCCCATTTAATAAAGGCTCTGCTAATGCTGAAGGGGAGCTCCTGGTCTTTGCCAGTGAAATTGGCTCGCTTTTCAGGATTCATGGTGCTTCCCCTGTTGTCACTGCTAGAGGAACACTGGTAGACTGACAGCTCTGTCAACTCTGTGTTTGCTTTTTCAGCAGATACTCCAGGGCTACACTTATTCATTGCCAAAGAAGTGGCTAGTATTTGCTGTTTAGACTCTCACCTTCATGCTAACATGGATCCATACCAGCCCAGTGTTTCATGGCTGCTAAATAATTTTTCTCTATGCAACTGTAAGTTCAAGACTTCAGTGATCCTAGTTCTTTTGTTCTATGGAGTCTAAGAGCAAGTGGATTTTCAACCAGGTATCGTCTACATAATTAGAATTTTATTAACCAAGCTAAATGAACAAATAATATAAAATTGTGTTTAATAGCCCAGGGAATTGGGTAAATGCTGCCTATTGGTCCTAAATAATAGCCGAGAATTATTCAGTTAATGAGTAAGTCAAGAAAAAACAAAAAAAACTTCCCTCCAAACTTCCTTGACTAGTTTTTAACTTCCCCCAATTAACCATATTATCTAATCTTTCAGAGATTAGAAAGGCCCTCAGGAGTCAGGAAATGTGAAGAGTGCTTTAAAATCATTGAAACTTATAACTCATCTAGTTCTTTACAAACCCATGACTAAAAGAAATCATCTGCTTTAGTGCTCTAATTCAGTGGTTCTCAAATTTTATCATACTAGACAGTCATCTGAAGACTAAGGAGGCATCAGAAATGATGATTCCCAAGGATTCCAATTTGCCACGTCTGGGATCAGGACCAGAAATCTCTTTTATTTGCATCCTGAGGGATTCTGCAGCACATGGCCAGAGATCACACTTTTGAGAAACCCTGGGACAGTAAGAGGGACTTTAAGCAGCAGTTTCCTGATGAGGATTCTGCCTCTGCGGGTGTTAATTTACAGTAGCCCTTATTAAGCTACTGTTTGTTTATGGAGCATCTGCTGTGAGGGGCAGCTTAAAGAATATTATGTTTAGTCCTCGCAACAACAGTATAGGGTAAATTATTCTCATTCCTGCTTTATCGATGATGCAGTTGAGGTGGCCAAAAAACTTTCCTAGGAGGCTAGTATTTGAACCCAGTTTTTAGATTTTTTTTTTTTTTTTTCTTCACCACACGTGTTACAGTAAAGGTTGAGGAAGTGAGGCAGGTGTCCTGGGAGCAAACCAACCAAGGCACACAGAGCGAAATCAGCCCTGGGGGCTCAAAAAGTTATAACCGATTGGGTCTGCTTTGTTTACACCAAAAATTCCTCTTGCTGACTGTTTAGAGTTCCGTGAAATCTTTGACCAAGATGCTATTTGGCATTCCCCAGTTGCCAGAATGTGAGTCAGTCCTCTGGATGAATGCACTTGGTACTCCACATCCGCATATTTTCAAATATTCAGACATTTTGGCGAGTCCCAGAGACACTGGCTTGTGCCTAGTTTTGTAATTTTCAGGTAGGAACTCTGAGTCACTAAGTGACCAAGAGGCAGGGCTTGGTTTTTTGGGGGGGGAGAGGGGGAGGTGCATGGTATATTTTCTCTATCTGGTGTGCTAATTTGTAGGGGTATAATTGCTTCTTCCAAAATGGTAAGGAACCAGTATACTTGGTGTTGTTGGAGGTCATTGTCACATGAGAATCTCTTTCCCAGACAGACTGACAACTGGAGATAAAGGGAATCCGTGTTAACAAGCATGCTCTCTGTGCCTCATAACATGAATGCTTTACTTTGACTTTTTTTGAATTGTGCTGTGCTTTTAAGATGGTAAAGTTTTGTGTAAGCAGAAAGGCTTCTTAGGTGGCTCAGGTGGTAAATCTGCCTGCAATGCAGGAGATGTAAGAGACCTGGGTTCGATCCCTGGGTCAGGAAGATCCCCTGGAGGAGGGCATGGCAACCCACTCTAGCATACTTGCCTGGAGAATCCCATGAACAGAGGAGCCTGGTGGCTGTGGTCCACAGGGTCACAAAAGTCAGACACTACTGTCGGAGCACGCACGCAGAAAGAGCACTAGGGAAAGACTGCTGTCTTGTCTCAGATTTCAGTTGATGCCTCATAAGACTTCTCCTCCTTTCTCTTCTTTCTTCCAAAGAAAGAATGATAAGCAGGGTGACAAAGCCATTAGGAACTGAATGGCTAAGAGAGAATGAGCCTGGTAAGGCTGAAGCTTTGCTGATGGGCGTAATAGAGTGGCTTCAGCTCCTGCACTGGATGTCGAGCCAACATCTTGGCAGAAAGATTGGTGTTTGTGTAGGGCAGCAGATCCTGGACTAGAAATTTTAGGGATGCTCTGGTAGAATAATAGCAAAGAGATTTGTTCAGCAGCTGCTTCTCTCATCCCTGGACTTGCCAAAGCTTCCCCATCTTTCATCTCCTGAAGCACAAAAATTCCTCTCTTGCAGCAGTACTTTAATTCCTTTTTAATATCTTTATCCATCAAATGGAGTTTTGCAGTCTAATATCATTACCTTACAGTGCACAAGCTATACTGCATATCACAACTATTTGTTGTGGACTGCTTTTTAGAGACACAAGTGACCGTTATGTTAGTCCTAAGATCTTCTGACAGGCACATGCGATTGGCCAACTATTTTGTTGGATTGGCCAAAAAGTTTGTTCGGGTTTGTCTGGACCAGCTTACGGAAAAAACCCAAATGAATTTTTTGGCTATCCCAATATTTCATGAATTATTTTGTAATTCTTGGCCTAAACTATTGCTCCAATGGGAGATTTCAAAACAGAATAGGAGATAATTTGATTGTAGCTACTGTTGAACTTGTCCATCCAAATTCTTTTAAGGCTTCCTTTGACAGAACATAACTTTTAGCCATGGGGAAATGAGAGATTGGCTAGATAAAAAAGCCTGTCTCTGCTGGTGTAAGTTTTTCCCCCAACTTTATGTGCTCCATTTTTACCCCCCATAACTCCGTGTATGAAAGTCCCATCATTTCCCTTACTGAGGTATTCTGAGGCTCTGCAGGAATTTGGTGGGAACATATTTTCCTGAGCATCTGCCTGAATTCCCTGCCTTGAATATTTTTTAATCTAACTACTTTTTGTCATGCTTGCAGACTCCGTGCCTGCAGAATGCTGGAACAGTCTTTAGAGATCATGTTATCCAATACCCTCATTTTACTCTGAATCCAAATTCCTCTCCTTTCCAGCTTCTCCTTAGAGATGGAAATAAAAATTATCTAGTTTGGGGCTCCCACGTGATTCTCAGATAAACATCCGGGTTTGGCTAAATGATGTGCTTGCAAATAAGGCTTCTGTGGGATCACTGAACTGCTCCCAGGTCTTCATGACACCATCTTCTCAACCTCAAAATAGCCCTCAGCTGGAAACCCTAATAGCAAACCTTGAATTCTGGCATTCTGTTTCTTTTTAGCTCAGTCTCTTTCTTTTGGACAAGGAGCTCCATCATTAAGAGTTGATTGTGAGCATGCTCAGTCTTTTCTGGGAACCCTTTGGGAGCTTCCCAAAGCTTCTTGCTTCCCCTGGGGAAAGCAAGATCTCTCAGGAAAAAAACCAAGACAATATTACTACCTGACAGAGAGTTCCCCACCAGTCCAGTGGTTA
>NW_011494855.1:492623-506673 GCF_000754665.1 Bison bison bison | reverse complement strand
TATGGATTCAGTCCCTGGTCAGGAACTAAGATCCCACATGCCATGAGGCACAACCAAAAAAAAAAAAAAAAGGTTACTACCTGACATTTAGTGAACATTTATTAGGTGCCAGGCGCCATAGGGGGGAACTTTATTCAATCCTCCCTGCATCCCATGAGTTAGTTATTACTATCCCGATTTCACCTTTGAGGAGACTGGAGCCTCACTCATAGTGCTTGTAAGTGATAGAACCAGGATTTAAATCCAGGCAATTTAGCCTCAGAATATATATTCTTAATCATTACATTATCCTGTCTCTAAAATACTGAGGTGTAAAGAAGAAGCCGTCTTAACTTACCAATTCAGGGAATTCGAAAAAAGGATCTGATCTTTTAAATATTCTACTCAAATAACTCTAAGACCTTATCCTAACTACAACAGGTGTGTCCTTCTTCCTATCATGGTAGCTTCTAGAATCTCAGTTTTACTTCCTCAGCCTAAGGAGTTTTCTATTAGTATGGCTCTGGAGAGAGAATACTTTTTGTTCGGTTGAAAACTCCCATTCTTTTGGCTGTTGTGCCATTTGACGACAAGGAAACACTGATGGTCTAATGATTTGGTCATGAACCCCTACCCCCAGCCCGGCAGTCCTGGAGCCCGGCACAACTCCTGGACACTGAAGAAGGGCAGTGGCATCAGGCCCCTACTTCTGTCCCTGGTGCACTGGGGTTCTCGCAGTATAGAGAAGATGCCTCTCTTCTGATGCCCCACTCTGGGTGCATTGTAGACTCGCCTTGCCCCCATAAACCCAGGTTCTCAATAATTTTATATGCTTTGTCCTGTGGCTTCTCTATTTTATGCATTTTCTCTCTTCCCCCTCTCCCTCGGTTTCTCTCTCACTCATACACACATACAACCCAAAGCCATTTTTCCCAAGACTACCTGCAAGGCCTTGGAGCCTAGGGCTAGCTTCTGCCTCTAACTCTGCACTCCAGCCATGAAAAATCAGCCTCAAAATCTACCCTGTTTCCTGTCTCAGAATAAAAGACATTTCATCTACAGAAATCCCCCCAGCTTTACCGCCAACAACTCCATATTCAAAGTAGGACTTGAGAAAGTGCTACACTGCTGGGTAGCAGATGGAATGTCTTCACCATTCCTGACACTGCTGCTGCTGCTGCTGCTAAGTTGCTTCAGTCGTGTCTGACTCTGTGCGACCCCATAGGTGGCAGCCCAACAGGCTCCCCCGTCCCTGGGATTCTCCAGGCAAGAACACTGGAGTGGGTTGCCATTTCCTCCTCCAATGCATGAAAGTGAAAAGTCAAAGTGAAGTCACTCAGTCGTGTCCGACCCTCAGCGATCCCATGGACTGCAGCCTTCCAGGCTCCTCCGTCCAAGGGATTTTCCAGGCAAGAGTACTGGAGTGGGGTGCCATTGCCTTCTCCGATTCCTGATACAACGCCCCGAGAAAACCATTCCTGGTTTTCACGTGAAGGAACTTTTCTACATTCTCTGTCCAATAGCCCCACCATTTACTCCCTCACTACAGAAATCAAGACACTAGATGAATGAGGTTAGGAGAAGTGCTGGGGATGGTTTTCCCTTGGGATCCAGCTGCCCTCAGCGGAGGGGTATTCTGCTCTGCTATCATTGGAGAATTTGGCTTATGTATGTGACAGCAACAGGCTTCCTAGTGATAAGCTCCAGAATTAGAATGGGCCCCTCATTCACAGGTGGCACTGGAAGGCTATAGCCCTCCCCGATGTGGGGCTGCTCCTGTACATATGCTGCATGAGGCAGCAAAAGCTATGTTGTTGTTTTTCAGCCATGTCCTACTCTCTGCAACCCACGGACTGCAACACACCAGGCTTCCCTGGCCTTCATTATCTCCCAGAGTTTGCTCAAACTCATGTCCATCGAGTCAGTGATGCCATCCAACCATCTCATCCTGTCACCCCCTTCTTCTTCTGCCATCAATCTTTCCAGTGAGTTGGCTCTCCCCATCAGGTGGCGAAAATATTAGAGTTTCAGCTTCAGCATCAGAGTCCTTCCAATGAATATTCAGGACTGATTTCCTTTAGGATGGATTGGTTTAATCTCTTTGCATTCCAAGGGACTCTCAAGAGTCTTCTCCAACACCACAGTTCAAAAGCATCAATTCTTCAGCACTCAGCTTTCTATATGGTCCAACTCTCACAACTATACATGACTGATAGAAAAACTGTAGCTTTGACTATGTGGACCTTCGTCAGCAAATTGATGTCTCTGTCTTTTAATATGCTGTCTAGGTTTGTACATAGTGCTGTAGTTGTCATTTATCAAATGCATCCCCAAGATCTGTGCATTATATTACCTGATCCTCAAAACATTCCTGAAGAAAATACTCTTCCTGTTCCCACATTAAAGACAAGGGAGTTGGAGCTTAGATGAATCAAGTGATTCACTAAAGTCACATAGCTAGTGTCTTCACCCAGATCTTTAGGAAACAAAACTTACATGTCAACATTATTGGGGAATGAGATACAATTCCAGGGAATCACAAATGTAGGAAAAGAAGGAATAGGCAAGGACAGAGGGGAAGCAAATTCAAAATGGTGCATTGCTGTGAGCTTTTCTTCAGAGCTGTCTGCTTGGTCACATGTGATTCTTCGGAGGGTCTGGACATCCATGCAGAACCACTGAATCCCATCCTGAAGAGGGAGAGCATGCAGTTGATTTGCAGACTTTTTCTTATCAAGATCTTTTTAGCAACATCTGTCCCATGTGGCATTAATTTTCCCACACTTACAGCTTGTCACCTGTCCCCTCTTGGCAACCATTGTAAAAAGGCAGAATTTCATGGATCCCATCAGTTGGTCTGCAGCCACTGAGACTTCTACCACAAAGGGTTCAACGCACTTAGATACCACAGGTAGTGTCAGAGGAAATGACCTAGGTGAATGTTACTGAGTTACTAAGTTACTAAGTAATGTTACCTGAGTTACTAAGAAGGTTGCAGAGCTGAGCACAAAAGATGAGCCTGGTACAGTAGTAAGTGGCAGGGCAAAGTCAAGCCCAGAGCAGTGTTTTTCCACATAGAGCTCAATCTTGTGGCCACTTACACGCTAGTTCATGTTCAAGGAATAACCAACCCATTTAAGAAAATTCAGTTCAACCTTGTGCTTGGTGGACACTGTGAGGAGTACTACGATGGAATCTGTCAGGGTTCTTCAGAGAAACAGCCAGTAGAATATATAGAGATACATAGAAAGAATTACTTTAAGGAACTTGCATACATGATTGAGGAGGCTGGCAAGTCTGAAATCTATAGCAGAGGCCAGCAGTTTGGAAATTTAAGAGTTGATGTTGCAGACTTGAGTCTGAAATCTTCAGGGCAGGGCAAGCAGGCTAGAAACTGAGGCAGGGTTTCTGTGTTGCAGTCCTGAGACTGAATTTCTTCTTTTACAGGAAATTTCAGTTTTTGCTCTTAAGGCCTTCAATTAATTAGATGAGGCCCACCACATTATAGAGGGTTATCTGCTTTATTTAAAGTCTACTGATTAAATGATAGTCACATGTAAAAATATTTTCACAGCAGCATTGAACCAAACAACCAGCACCATAGCCTAGAAAAGTTGATGAATAAAATTAACCACCACAGGATCCATCCTTCATCTGGAAATTGTGATATTGGGAATTATTCCCAATGAGCACTGAGAGATGTTAGAAGTTAGTAGACTAGAGATGACTGCAATTTCCAAGCAGAATTACATAATAGTTGTTCATTCTTTTATTATCATAAAGCTTCTTCCCAGTGCCTTGTGGCAGATCTGCATTCAGATTGGGGAGGACATTTCTAGGACTATCCAGGAATGAGGTTTCCTCACGTTTATATTTAGGTTCAGCTGCTGAGATGGGCTTTTTATGTCTGTACCCATAATAAAATCTCCAAGGAAACTCAGATGTTTAAACTTTTCACTTAGAGAGTAGAAGGAAATGGTTTGAGAGGACATTGTGTCCTCTTGACACAGCTATCATCAGAGCAAAGTTCTTCAAACTGATGACATAGTAGAGGATGTAACCATGGGGGCATTGCACAGTATCTTCCGAGGCAGCTTTGAAAGGTCGTACAGCTGTGATGTTCTGAGTCTCAACAATGATTGTGATTATCACATCAGGCACTTGACATACTCAAAACAATACTAACTGGTTTTTAACAGATGAGAAAATTGAGATATACACAATTTCAGTTACTCACCCAGATTCCTCCAGTGAGTAAATGGCTGAACTAAAAAGAGGCATTTTCTATTGGAATTCCCTGGTAGCTCAGATGGTAAAGAATCTGCCTGCAATGCAGGAGACCTGGGTTCATTCACTGAGTCAGGAAGACCCCCTGGAGAAGGGAATGGCTACCCACTCAAGTATTCTTGCCTGTAGACTTCCATGGACTGAGGAGCCTGGTGGGCTACAGTCCCTGGGGTCACAAAGTCTGACATAACTGAGTGACACACTTCCTTTCACTTTCACTGGAATTAAAAGCTGCTGGTTAACCATTACAGTAGTTCTAGATGCCTCGGATCAGGGTAAATCTGCCTAGGTTGTTATCTTGTTTAGAGTAGGCGAGAAAGCTAAGCAGTGAAGAATTGATGCTTTTGAACTGTGGTGTTGGAGAAGACTCTTGAGAGTTACCTTGGACTGCAAGCAGATCCAACCAGTCAATCCTAAAGGAAATCAGTCCTGAATATTCATTGGAAGGATTGATGCTGAAGTTGAAACTCTAGCCACCTAATGTGAAGAACTGACTCATTGGGAAAAGACCCTGATGCTGGGAAAGATTGAAGGCAGGAAGACAAGGGGCCAACAGAGGATGAGATGATTGGATGGCATCACTGATTCAAGGGACATGAATTTGAGCAGGCTCCGGGAGTTGGTGATAGACAGGGAAGCCTGGCATGCTGCAGTCCATGGGGTCACAATGAGTCGGACATGACTGAGCAACTGAACTGGAGTAGACAAGTGAGTGAATGCCACCAGTCAAGGCATTTTTACTGCACAAACAGCATTTTATTTGACTGAAGTCATTGAAATCTTCCCTGTAAGGGGGCATGGCAACCCACTCCAGTATTCTTGCCTGGAGAATCCCATGGACAGAGGAGTTTGTCCATGGGGTCACAGAGAGCTGGACATGACTGAGCAACTTAACACCACACAGTGAAATCTTACACAAAGACTCAACATATGAGGAACATAATAGTGGAGCTGCTGCAGTTGACTTGAGGGTGGAGGAGCCAGAGCACCAAGTGAGACATCTTTCTTGTCTGCACCTGCAGCCCCAGCTCAGCATGAGAACTAGTGTACTATTTATGTGAAGAAGTCCTGCTTTGGGTAATAGGGTATTAACATGGAACTCTTCCTATTTCAGTTTTGGTTGATGATAAATACCAAATTCCAAAATGAGACAGACCACTATGACTGAGAAATTGTTTTTGGTTTGGCTAAAGAGTTCTTTTGAGTTTTTCCATAATATCTTGGACTTCCCTGGTTGCTCAGACAATACAGAATCCAACTGCAAATCAGGAGACCCTGGTTCAATCCCTGGGTCAGGAAGATTCTCTGGTGAAGGGAATGACTACTTCCTCCAGTATTCTTGCCTGGAAAATCCTGTAGACAGAGAAGCCTGTCGAGCTACAGTCCATAGGGTCACAAAGAGTCAGATACAACTGAGCGACTAAGTGCACATGCACACACAACATCTTACAGAAAAACCTAAACAAACTTTTTGGTCAACCCAATAGAAGACTTATCTGCAATGTATAGAATGTAATAAAAGAGTCAAGCTACTGGAGATTGGAAATGACCTTTTGGGGCAAAGGTTAGAGAGTCCCTTCCTTACTACTATCTCAATTCAAGGGCAAGAGGCTTCATTTGGAGAGCTGGATGCTTGCCTTCTCTCCTTGGTGGGCACAGGGAACCAAGGCAGGATGAAGAGAGAGAACTGCTTGGCCAGCTGCTGGCCAGGGCTTGTACTTCCCAATTATGAATATATAAAAGCAAGCACTAGTGGGTATTTTCTTAGATTTTGTTCAGTGGCCACCCAAAGGGCACTGAAGCCTCAGTAGAAGAGAGACTGGAGGAAATTTTTCAGGGTCATAGCAGAAAGTCACCATCAGACTAGCTTGCGTTCATCCAGGTCAAAGAACTGCAGACATGAGACCACATAACAGAGAAGCCAAGTATGATATTTCCTTCTCTACTTATCTCTGCTTCCTTCTTTTGCCTCTATCTGGAAAGGTCAGAAGTCACAGTAAGCAAACTGGGAGAGGAGATGCAACAAGGAGCAGGGAAACAGAGAAGGACCACCCCCTTCAGTATTGGTGTCATCTGGTTTGAGGCTGTGTTTTTTACTTTAAGTAGCTATGTGGTTGTGCTGTTCAGTAGCTAAGCTGTGTCTGACTCTTTGCAACCCCATGGACTGCAGCACACCAGGCTTCCCTGTCCTCCACCGTCTCCCAGAGTTTGCTCAAGTTCATGTCCATGTCGTTACAGAACTTTCTTTTACTTAAGAGAAAACAGAAAGTCATGGGCTTGCCCCAGTTCTCATCCAGGATAAGGAAAGACTACTCTCAAAGAGCAGGTTTAAAGAGACAGTGTGAGAAAAAATCAGCCTTTGTCTGTGTTTATACCCCCCACAGTTGGCTTATCCAACATATTGGCTTTACTTATCTTCAGATGAATTATACTCTTTGTGACTTTTCCTTATGGATTCAAGCCCAGCCTTCAGGAACTCACAGACCAAGACTTTCCACATGACAGATCTTAAAACATTTGACTGAGGCTTGTCTAATCTCCCCTGAACTCCTTGTCTCCATGATCCTTTCTTGTGGAACAGAGCTTCCCTCTACTCTGGGCCCCCTCCCCGGAACTGCTGCCATTTGACTTGCCCCTCATCCATTTGGAGCCCTGGCCTAGGTCCAGCACTCCATATGTGGAGGCTTTATTCCTTTTTGGTGACTGTGAGAAGAATTCTTAATGTTCTTTAATGGAAGATCAATCAAGGTAGAGTGACCCAGCTCCAAGCAGGTGAGGACTTCTGAGATTTGCTTTCTCTTCTTTCCATCACTGAGCTAAGATTCCCTATCCTCTGTTATAGAAACATTGGCTAAGATCTGGGTACCAGTGCCTGTGGCCACAGGTTTCAACTTTCAGCCCCCAGTACCAGTTTTACCAATCCCCCTTTCAATGCCCTGTGAACATTGCCTGCTTCTCACCATCTTCAGAATCTTTCTTTCCTCCTTCAAAGAGGATTTTACTTTCCTGTCTACTTATTTTGCATTGACTTTGGCATGTATCAGCACTAACCATTATTGACATCTTGGCCTGTTCTTTAGAAAACCCTCCTGCAACATTTCAACAGGAACTACCCTCCAGAAATGATGTCAGATAGCATCTGCCAGTGTAGACAGCACCGTTGCTGTTTCCCAAGATATCTTTATGGGAAACAGCTGACTCCTGCCTACGCCATCTGACAGATAAATGGTGTTATCAAGACATGAGCAGGTTTCTTCTTCTTGAGATAAAGGAAACAAAATACCAAATTACTGTATCATACAAGTTATGATGCTTTCTTTTCTCTTGTTTTCTTATATTTAATCAAATTTCTAAAGAGATTGTTTATCATCAAGATTTCAATGATCTGAGCAGCCAAGAAAGCTGTTAATTTATAAAAACATTATCAAAAATATAATTCAAGCCTTAAAGTGAAGAGGAATGAACTAGCAGCTCATTCTGTTGATCCCAGTATAAGTGGCACATGCAGGTGTGTACAATGCAATTTATGGATGAAGTATTAGAGACAAGTTTTCATTGTCAAGGCCATCAAACTCCAACCTTCCAGAGATTTTCAAATTTCACTGGAATTTGTAGGATAAATGGTATGAGATCTTGTCTGACTCTTTACAATCCAATGAACTGTGGCCTGTCAGGATCCTCTGTCCTTGGAATTCTCCAGGCAAGAATACTGGGGTGAGTTGCCATTCCCTTCTCTACGGAATCGTCCCAACCCAGGGATTGAACCCAAGTCTTCTGTACTGCAGATTCTTTACCATCTGAGCCACCAGGGAAGCATCCCTGCCCCCCTTTTATTTTATAATTCAGTTCAGTTCAGTTGCTCAGTCATATCTGACTCTTTGCAACCCCATGAAATGCAGCACGCCAGGCCTCCCTGTCCATCACCAACTCCCAGAGTTCACTCAAACTCATGTCCATCGAGCCATCTCATCCTCTTGTCCCCTTCTCCTCCTGCCCCCAATCCCTCCCAGCATCAGAGTCTTTTCCAATGAGTCAACTCTTCTCATGAGGTGGCCAAAGTATTGGAATTGAAGCTTTAACATCAGTCCTTCCAATGAACACCCAGGACTGATCTCCTTTAGGATGGACTGGTTGGATCTCCTTGCAGTCCAAGGGACTCTCAAGAGCCTTCTCCAACACCACAGTTCAAAAGCATCAATCCTTCGGTGCTCAGCTTTCTTCACAGTCCAACTCTCACATCCATACATGACCACTGGAAAAACCATAGCCTTGACTAGACGGACCTTTGTTGGCAAAGTAATGTCTCTGCTTTTCAATATGCTATCTAGGTTGGTCATAACCTTCCTTCCAAGGAGTAAGCGTCTTTTAATTTCATGGATGCAATCACCATTTTTTATACTTACATTCACGTAAATTGAATTTAGTGCCAAATTCCAGTATATAACAAAAATACAAGTGAAAGGCCCTCCAGTGATTCAACTTTATTTTTCTCCCCTCTGCAACTCCCCTGAGAGGTCTTCCTTGTCTACTAATGGCCTGTTAGAAAGCCTCATTTATCCTCTGTTGCTGAAAACTTTTCTAAATGATGTATTCTAAAAATGAAAGTTTCTTAAAGCCTTGAGAATGAGTTATAATTTCCTCTAAATGTAACTGTGGTAGAGATTCCTAACTCGAATTGGGCTACTCACATTATCTACCATGGACACTGTGGATAACATCAAGATGTTATCTCAAAATTCTCCCACAAGAATTCAAAGAATAAAATGTAAATCTAAGTGTCATTTAGACTTTCCTGCCTTCACTTTCTCCCAAGTAAGTTACAGTGAAACAAGAATTAACGGATAGAAAATCTAGAACAAACTTGTTATCCTCTGTCTACAAAGTAGATCTTCTTCTCAGTCAGTTCAGTTCAGTCGCTCAGTCGTGTCCGACTCTTTACCATCCCTTGGACTGCCGCACGCCAGGCCTCCCTGTCCATCACCAACTCCCAGAGCTTACTCAAACTCATGTCCATCGTGTTGGTGATGACATCCAACCATCTCATCCTCTGTTGTCTCCTTCTCCTCCTGCCTTCAGTCTTTCCCAGCATCAGGGTCTTTTCCAATGAGTCAGTTCTTCACATCAGATGGCCAAAGTATTGGAGTTTCAGATTCAACATCAGTCCTTCCAATGAATATTCAGGACTGATTTCCTTTAGGATTGACTGGTTTGATCTCCTTGCAGTCAGAGGGACCCTCAAGAGTCTTCTCCAACACCACAGTTCAAAAGCATAAATTCTTCAGCGCTCAGCTTTCTTTATAGTCCAACTCTCACATCCATACATTACTATTGGAAAAACCATAGCTTTGAATAGACGGACCTTTGTTGGTAAAGTAATGTCTCTGGTTTTTAATATGCTGTCTAGGTTGGTCATAACTTTTCTTCCAAGGAACAAGTGTCTTTTAATTTCGTGATTGCACTCACCATCTGCAGTGATTTTGGAGCCCAAGAAAATAAAGTCTGTCACTGTTTCCATTGCTTCCCATCTATTTGCCATAAAGTGATGGGACCAGATGCCATGATCTTAGTTTTCTGAATGTTGACTTTTAAGCCAACTTTTTCACTCTCCTCTTTCACTTTCATCAAGAGGCTCTTTAGTTCTTCTTCTCTTTCTGCCGTAAGGGTGGTGTCATCTGCATATCTGAGGTTATTGATATTTCTCCCAGCTTGATTCTCCCAGGTTATTGATTCCAGCTTGTGCTTCATCCAGCCTGGCATCTCTCATGATGTACTCTGCATATAAGTTAAATAAGCAGGGTGACAATATACAGCCTTGATGTATTCCTCTCCTGATTTGGAACCAGTCTGTTGTTCCATATCCAGTTCTAACTGTTGCTTCTTGACCTGCATACAGATTTCTCAAGAGGAAAGTCAGGTGGTCTGGTATTCCCATCTCTTTCAGAATTTTCCAGTTTGTTGTGATCTACATAGTCAAAAGCTTTGGTATAGTCAATAAAGCAGAAGTTGATGTTTTTTGGAACTCTATTGCTTTTTCTGTGATTCAACAGAAGTTAGCAGTCTGATCTCTGGTTCCTTTGCCTTTTCTAAATCCATCTTGAACATCTGGAATTTCACGGTTCACATACTGTTGAAGCCTGGCTTGGAGAATTTTGAGCATTACTTTGCTAGCATGTGAGATGAGTGCAGGTGTGCAGTAGTTTGAACATTCTTTGGCGTTGCCTTATTTCGGGATTGAAATGAAAACTTTTCCAGTCCTGTGGCCATAGCTAAATTTTCCAAATTTGCTAGCATATTGAGTGTAGTACTTTCAAAGCATCATCTTTTAGGATTTGAAATAACTCAACTGGAATTTCATCACCTCCAACTAGCTTTGTTCATAGTGATGCTTCCTAAGGACCACTTGATTTGGCATTCCAGGATGTCTAGCTCTAGGTGAGTGATCACACCCTCGTGGTTATCTGAGTTGTGAAGGTCTTTTTGGTATAGTTCTTCTGTGTATTGTTGCCACCTATTCTTAATATCTTCTGCTTTGTTAGGTCCATACCATTTCTGTCCTTTATGGTGCCCATCTTTCCATGGCAAACCATTCAATATCACAGTAATCCAAGTCTGTGCCCCAACTAGTAACGCTAAAGAAGCTGAACAGTTCTATGAAGACCTACAAGACCTTCTAGAATTAACACCCAAAATAGATGTCCTTTGCATCATAGGGAACTTGAATGCAAAAGTAGAAAATCAAGAGATACCTGAAGTGACAGGCAAATTTGGTTTTGGAGTACAAAATGAAGCAGGGCAAAGACTAACAGAGTTTTGCCAAGAGAACACACTGGTCATTGCAAACACCCTCTTCCAACAACACAAGACTCTACACATGGACATCACCAGATGGTCAATACTGAAATCAGATTGATTATATTCTTTGCATCCAAAGATGGAGAAGCTCTATACAGTCAGCAAGAACAAGACTGGGAGTTGACTATGGCTGAGATCATGAACTCCTTATTGCCAAATTCAAACTTAAACTGAAGAAAGTAGGGAAAAATACTAGACCATTAATGTGTGACCTAAATCAAATCCCTTATGATTATATAGTGGACATGACAAATAGATTCAAGGGATTAGATCTGATAGAGTGGCTGAAGAACTATGGAATGAGGTTCATGACATTGTACAGGAGGCAGTGATCAAGACCATCCCCATGAAAAAGAAATGCAAAAAAGCAAAATGGCTGTCTGAGGAGGCCTTACAAATAGCTGTGAAAAGAAGAGAAGCAAAAAGCAAAAGAGAAAAGAAAAGATATACCCATTTGAATGCAGAGTTCAAAAGAATAGCAAGGAGAGATAAGAAAGCCTTCCTCAGTGATCAATGCAAAGAAATAGAGGATAACAATTGAATGGGAAAGACTAGAGATCTCTTCAAGAAAATTAGAGATACCAAGGGATCATGTCATGAAAAGATGGGCACAATAAAGGACAGATCTTCTTCTCAGATCCCCTAATTATGTTAGTTGGGCCAGTATGCCTAACAGAGGAAGTACTCAGTAACTCTTCCTTTACTAGAATTGTGCAATGTGTCTGAAATTTGCAACATCATTGATTTATTAGGTTTTACAGTTATTGTCTAGTTCTCACAATGTACCTTTTAGAGCTCTTTATACAAGAAGAGAGAGACTTGTTAATATTTAAGGATACAAAGTTGTTTATTGGTAGATCTGGAGTTAGAACTATTAACATCATCTATGAATTAAAATCATTTTCTTTGTTAGATTCCAATAATATGGCTCAGATAGTAAAGAATCTGCCTGCAAGGTAGGAGACCCAGGTTCAGTCCCTGGGTCAGAAAGATCCCCTGGAGAAGGGAATGGCAACCTACTCCTGTATTCTTGCCTAGAGAATTCCATGGACAGAGGAGCCTAGCAGGCTATACAGTCCATGGGGTCACACAGAGCCAGACACTACTGAGCAACTGACACACACAATATTATACATATATGTAAGTAAAATTACATGTAGCTGTGTGTTTATATATGTTGGCTTCCCTGGTGGCTTAGAGGGTAAAACATCTGCCTGCAATGCAGGAGACCAGGGTTCAATCCCTGAGTTGGGAAGACCCCCTGGAGAAGGAAATGCCAACCCACTCCAATACTCTTGCCTGGAAAATCCCATGGACAGAGGAGCCTAGGAGGCTGCAGTCCATGGGGTCACAAAGAGTCAGACATGTCTGAGCGTTTATATATGTTAGAAACTTAAATAAGAAAACCCAAGATATAAGAACAATCATATATTTTCTTTTTTTATTCATATAAGTTTATATAAGTTAGTAACTTAAGAAAATTTTTATATGTTAGTAACTTAAACAAGAAAACCCGAGAAATAAGAATACTCATATATTTTCTTTTTTCTTCTAATGGAGTACAGTTGCTTTACAATGTTGTATTAATTTCTGCTGTACAACAAAGTGAATTTGCCACACGTATACATATATCTCCTCTTCCGTGGGTTTCCTTGCCGTTTAGGTCACAACAGAGCATTGAGTAGAGTTTCCTGGACTGCACTGTCCTCATTAGTAATCTGTTTTATACATAGAGTATATATGCCAATCCCAATCTTGCACTCCATCCTACCTCTTCTTTCCCCCTTGGTATTCATATATTTGTTCTCTATGCCAATGTCTCTATTTCTGCTTTGCAAATGAGTTCATCTATACCAGTTTTCTAGATTCCACATATATACATTAATATATGGTATCTGTTTTTCTCTTTCGGACTTACTTTACTCTGTATGACAGTCTTTAGGTCCACCCACGTCTCTGCAAATGGCACAAATTTCATTCTTTTTTATGGCTGACTAATATTCCATTGTGTATATGTACCATATCTTTTTCATCCATTCTTCTGTCAATGAACATTTAGGTTGCTTCCATGTCCTGGCTATTGTAAATGGTGCTGCAATGAATATTGGGGTGAATTATGGTTTTCTCTGGGTATATGCCCAGGAGTGGCATACACCACTGGGTCATGCTGTTGGGTCATGTGGTAGTTCTGTTTTCAGTCTTTAAAGGAACTTATACCATTCTCTATAGTGATTGTACCAATTTACATTTCCACCAACAATGTAGGAGGGTTCCTTTCTCTCCACAGTCTCTCCAGTATTTCTTATTTGTGGAATTTTTCATGATGGCCATTCTGACTGGGATTGGATTGAAAACTGACCTTTTCCAGTCCTGTGGTCAGTTTTCATTCCAATCTCAAAGAAAGGCAGTGCCAGAGAATGCTCAAACTACTACACAATTGCACTCATCTCACACACTAGCAAAGTAATGCTCAAAATTCTCCAAGCCAGGCTTCAACAGTTTGTGAACTGTGAACTGCCAGATGTTCAACCTAGGTTTAGAAAAGGCAGAGGAACCAGAGTTCAAATTACCAACATCCATTGGATCATCAAAAAAGCAAGAGAGTTCCAGAAAAACATCTACTTCTGCTTTATTGACTATGCCAAAGCCTTTGACTGTGTGAATCACAACAACTGTGGAAAATTCTGAAAGACATGGGAATACCAGACCACCTGACCTGCCTCCTGAGAAATCTATATGCAGGTCAGGAAGCAATAATTAGAACTGGACACAGAACAACAGACTGGTTCCAAATAGGAAAAGGAGTATGTCAAAGCTGTATATTGTCACTCTGCTTATTTAATTTATACACAGAGTACATCATGAGAAATGCTGGACTGGAAGAAACACAAGCTGGAATCAAGATTGCCAGGAGAAATATCAATAACCTCAG
>NW_011494855.1:440374-492523 GCF_000754665.1 Bison bison bison | reverse complement strand
AAAGAGGAGAGTGAAAAAGTTGGCTTAGAACTCAACATTCAAAAAACGAATATCATGGCATCTGGTCCCATCACTTCATGGCAAATAGATGGGGAAACAGTGGAAACAGTGGCTGACTTTATTTTTTGGGGCTCCAAAATCACTGCAGATGGTGATTGCAGCCATGAAATTAAAAGACACTTACTCCTTGGAAGGAAAGTTATGACCAACCTAGATAGCATATTGAAAAGCAGAGACATTACTTTGCCAACAAAGGTCCGTCTAGTCAAGGCTATGGTTTTTCCAGTGGTTATGGATGGATGTGAGAGTTGGACCATAAAGAAAGCTGTGTGCTGAAAAATTGACCCTTTTGAACTGTGGTGTTGGAGAAGACGCCCTTGGACATCCAGTCCATCCTAAAGGAAATCAGTCCTGAATATTCATTGGAAGGACTGATGTTGAAGCTGAAACTCCAATCCTTTGGCCACTTGATGTGAAGAACTGACTCATATGAAAAGACCCTGATGCTGGGAAAGATTGAAGACAGGAGGAAAAGGGGACAACAGAGGATGAGATGGTTGGATATCATCACCAACTCAATGGACATGAGTTTGAGTAACCTCCAGGAGTTGGGAGTCCTGGCGTGCTACAGTCCATGGGTTTGCAAAAAGTCGGATACGACTGAGTGACTGAACTGAACTGATTCTGACTGGTGTGAAGTGATACCTCACTGTAGTTTTGATTTTCATTTTTCTGCTAATGAGTGATGTTGAGCATCTTTTCATGTGTTTATGGGCCATTTGTATGTCTTCTTTGGAAAAATGTCTATTTAGGTCTTCTGCCCATTTTTTCAATTGGGTTTGTTTTTCTGATGTTGAGCTGCATAAGCTTTTTGTATATTTTGTAGATTAATCCTTTGTCAGTTGCTTTGTTTGCTAATATTTTCTTCCATTCTGAGGGTTGTCTTTTAATCTTGTGGTTTCCTTTGCTGTGTAAAAAAAAAATGCTTATATATTTTCTAGTTATGTTGATTGATGCCATAGTTAATAGCCCTTTGCTGAAACTAAAGTCTCACCACAGTAATATCAAATATTAATACTATAATAAAAATAATAATGGAACTATGTTGCTGCTGTTGCTGCTAAGTCGCTTCAGTCGTGTCCGACTCTGTGCGACCCCATAGATGGCAGCCCACCAGGTTCCCCCATCACTGGGATTCTCCAGGCAAGAACACCGGAGTGGGTTGCCATTTCCTTCTCCAATGAATGAAAGTGAAAAGTGAAATTGAAGTCACTCAGTCGAGTCCGACTCTTAGCAACGCCATGGACTGCAGCCTACCAAGCTCCTCCATCCATGGGATTTTCCAGGCAAGAGTACTGGAGTGGGGTGCCATTGCCTTCTCCAATGGAACTATAATAACTGACTTAATTTAAAATGCATTCTGTCAATTAAGAAAAACATCCTCTCTAAATTGATAATATTTATTATTCCCTCATCAGATTGTAAGTTCTCTGAGGGCAAAGAGCAGGATGTTTTTGTTCATCATTATATCTTTAGCACATTGACGTGCTAGGTAACACTGCTGAATGGATATGAATACTGACCATTTCACCAACTGCTCAATAATATTTATCCATTTACTTTTCACTCATTAACAAGTGAGGTCCTCGCTAGTCCCCTATCAAAATAAGGGTGAATATGACATGGAATTCACAACCCAAGGAGGAACAGATGTTTGTGATGCAAAAAGTTCAGTGCTGTAGGAGATGTTGAGGCTTCCCAGGTGGCTCAATGGTAAGAAATCTGCTTGCCAATTCAGGAGATGCAGGAGATGTGGGTTCGATACCTGGGTTGGGGAGATCCCCTGGAGAAGGAAATGGCAAGCCACTCCAGTATTCTAGCCTGGAAAATCTCATGGACAGAGGAGCCTGGCAGGCTACAGTCCATAGGGTTGCAAAGAGTCAGACACACCTGAGCGACTGAGCGCACACCTACCCTAGGAGCTGTTTAGCTGAACACAGCCAAGACCAGTAGCTTCACTCTGGGGAATGAGAAGACTTTTCAGGGAAGGATTCCTTTCAGCTGGATTTTGAAGAATGAGAGGCCATACAGAGAAATGGATGGAGTATGAAAAGCCTCTTCAATAAAAAGATAAAAAAATATTTTTACTCAAGAATTTAAAAGTCAAGACTGTCTAAATTGACTTTTGCTCTGTTTTGTCATTCAGGATCATATGATTATTCTCCATTAATTAGATTCTTTTTTTTCTTCTTATATTTTTGGCTCTGAACACAAAGCTGCAGACAGATTGTTCCCTTTAGCCACATTCCCACATGATTATGACTTTTTCCCAAATCTGGAAATTGTGATTTAAAGTGATAGTCAAGCTTGACTCCATTTGTGTCCCTCTGCTTATTATGTTTTCACAACATTGCTCTCCACTTTGAGATGTAAATATCATTTCTCAACCAGATATCATTTATTTATCCTGCCCTAAATAAATAACTACTCAAATGAAGTAATAAAATCAAGATTCTTTAAGATAAACCATCAAAACATTATTCATGCTAGTCCAAAGGGAAAAAAGAAATTTAAAGATACACTTGGTAGAATCAATTGTATTAGACCATGAAAATGTTGATCTTGTTCATTTATATTTGTATATTCAAGAACTGGAAGTTTCTCTTAGAGATAAACAAAGCACTGCAATGTTTAAAATGTCTTGATGAATAATATAATCCTCTTTAGGAAAAGAAGTCACCAAGTCTTGTGCCAACTCAGTTCAACTGAGTTATACGAAGTTGAACATGTTTACTTAATATTTTGTTCAGTGAGTTGGATTTTTAAAAAAAGAAAAGAACTGATTATGATGACAATTACATGCCTTTACACATTGGTTAAAATTCATAGAATCATACATTTAAAAGGTTGATTTTATTGTATGTACATTTTAAAACTTATATTAAAAATTCTTTTTATGGAAAAAAGAACTGAGAGGGAAGAAGCACAGAAAATAGACTTTCAGTTTTATCATTTGGAGAAGATTTAACTTTGAGCCCTTCCCTGACACTACTCTAGACTCCATTCCAGAAGGCAAACACTTGGTACATTTCAAGCAAAGAAAAAAAAATTAAAATTAATCACCCTTCCAGCCAGGCCAAGAATGAAAAGCAGAAAAGTTGGGATTTGACAAGAAGAAAAGAGATCTAAAACAGGAAATTGACTTGGTCAGACATGTGGAAAAATCAGGGCAACTCACAAGGCCATTAATGAAGGTCTCCATAAGACAGCCTCTGCCTCTGTACCCCGCCCTCAGCCCAGGCTCCCTCCAGCTGGGAGGATTTATTTCAGAGGAGCTGTGCCAGCATCTTCCAAGGGAAACACAATCAGAGCACGTTTTCCCAAATGATGCTACAAAGGAGGTGCTGGTGGCATACTGGAAGCATCTTCCTCTGGATGGAGAAAGGAAGCTAACCTTAGCCAATGCCCCTGGTTTCTGTCTAAGGAAACTGAACTCCATTGGACAAATACCCCAGACCCAAAGCTGAAAAGAGAAAACCCAGTAAGAAGGTTTCATCTTTTTAAAACAATAAAAGCAGTGTCTTTTCTTGCCTCCTATTACTAAAAGACATTGAGAAGCAAACTCATTAGTATGATCATTAGACATGACCTAAAGATAATGAGACTGAAAAGCATTTTTAATGCTTTTAATAATTTTTAATCCTTTTTAAGGATATGGAAGTGGACTAAAATCATTGGCTAGAAGCCAGTGTTAGATCGAAACTGCATGAGGATTAGTCAAAGAGGATATAGACTAATGGATTACCCTAAGCCAAGCACTTCTGTTAGCTCAACAGTCTCTGTGCAGGGTTAGAACTGATTCTCACAGAAAGATCTATCATTTTACATGAAAAGGAGGAAAAATACATATGGCTAACCTTCCAATACAAAAATAAAAAATTATTGCCTGTTTACATCCTAGCTCCATCAATAACTAGCAGTGTGACATCAGGTGGGTTATTTGTTTTATTTGTGCCTCAGTTTCTTCATGTGGAAAATGATTAGTGCCTCTTTCATGCTAGTTGTTGTAGTAAGTGAGCTGATATATATGTAAGGTACTTGGAAAAGTGCCTGATGCATAGTGAGTCTATAAAAATGCTAGTTAATATGGTTGTCATATAAAAAAACATTCCAGAGTAGAACTGGCCTTGCTATGCCAATACTAAGTATATTCTGAAATAACCCTGAAACCTGATCAAGGTGTATGGACCATGCAGAGACTTATTTATAAAATTCCTGAAGTTTACTTGCTAAGCCATTTTCTAAGACTTCCATTGATTCTTTCATGATTTCTAGCATAATTTCCTGAGCCCAGTTCCTCTAGTCCTCATTCCCAAGGCCTCTATCACTAGAATAACAGTGAAGTGGAAGAGCCCTGTGTTGGGAGTTACGTAACTCCCTATCTAGCTGAGTTTTTTTTCTGAGTCACCTATCAAAGTCACTTTCCCTTCCTGGGCTCACAATTCCTACTCTGACAGGAGAGGATTCAACTAAATAACACATGTTTGCTTTGAGTTGTGAAATCTTTTTCAATGCCAGCACTTTAGGTGTTTTGTTACATTTCTTATTTGAATGTTTTTGGTACTGAGGCAAAGTACAAGAGGACTTTGCCTGTGATCTAATCTACTTCTCCAAATGCCTTCTGGGCATCTCTACTTGGATTCTCCCTGCGGGCTCCTTGACTTCTAGATGTGAAGGCAGGTTTTCTCCTTTCCTGTCATCTCATGCACCCTGCATCCTTTTCCTTCTGACATTCCTGAGAATGACCCCACCACCCTCTCAGTCCCAGTGCCAAGTTTCAGATGTCCTGGCTGTCCTGAGGTGCATTGCCTCTCCACATCTCTCTTCCCTATCGCCTCCCTGTCGTCTTTGAGCAGCCTCCTGTGTTCAGGCTCTTCTCTGCCCTCCTTGGATGACTTGGTCTATATTTTAACGCACATGCACATTTGGATTCTGTAGGTCTGGGACAGCCAAAGATTCCACATTTGTAGCAAGTTCCCGGGTGCCAAAACTTATGGTCCCTACCACACTTTCCAAAGCAAGGCAAGTAGTCTTCTAGTGACAGCCCTGAAGTGCAGAGGTTTTCCTTCCTAATTCAGTTTTCAGATCAGTATTCCTAAGCTTTGATCCTGGTCTTCCTTGCTAAAATATTATGACTTACATGATTTGATAGTAAATAAAACTCTTCACAATTAAACTTCAACCTGTATTTCTGCCTTAACTCCTACAATCTGTAGCCTACCTTTAATCTAATTTATCTAACTAGTCTACATTTAATCTAACTAGTTGCTTTCGGAATGTGTTTTTGCTTTCTCCCTTCATGTCTTGCTCAGGTTTTATACTTGGCCATCTTCCTTCTTTTATTTTCTCTGTTACTCAAGATCTTATAACTCCTTAAAGATCTAACACAAATACCACTCAGTCCTCAAAACATTTCCATTTCCCTGAAAGTCATCCTCTCCTTTAAATGTCTGTGGTGCTTTTTTTTCTTTTAATTTACATTCTGCTTTATAATTTACATTTATGCATCTGCCACCTCTCCCATCTGACCCAGGGTTCCTTTAGGAAATGCTTCATAGGAAGAACAAACTGTTTAGAACAAATGAACAGAAGCATTCCATCGCTAATTATCCACATTCATACAGGCTGAAAGTATGAAACAAATTAAAAAAAGGATCAAATAGCTTTGTACAGCATTGATCTGTTAGCTATTATTGAGAGTGATTAGGACTTTTGGGGCTTCCCTGGGTGGCTAAGATGGTAAAGAGTCTGACTGCAATGCAGGAGACCCAGTTTCAATTCCTGGGCCAGGAAGATCCCCTGGAGAAAGGAATGGCAATCCACTCCAGTATTCTTGCCTAGAGAATGCTTACCATGAATAGACAGGCCTGGATAGCTGCAGTCCATGATGGTGTGGAAAAGAGTTGGACACGATTGAACAACTAACATTAGACTCTCTCTCCATTAGGTCTTTTGGGGGATCCTTCCCACCTTTCATTCATTTACTCAACATTTGCTGAGGGCTGCCTCTGTGTAAAACCACAGGCTAAAGCTGTGACAGGGTCCAAGGAATAAGGCAGAATCCTGAAGGTCCTTGCTCTCTGGTGGTAGTGACGTGGTGGAGTGGAGGGGGTGTGCAACTGGCTGCTGATGGCTTCCACCAGGAGTTGCTTGGGTCCCTGCCTGAGGCAGAGTCTGAGACAAGAGAAGCTGCAAGTCTGGCCCATGACATAATTTTTATGTTCTGAAAGCCTATAGCTCTGGAGATAGCATAGTTATTAAACAAACACCATGAGGATTTGTCTAGAAATGTGCTTTCAATGTAATTCCATCTCTGCATTTGATAGCCTCCCTTTCCAACATTTATAGCCACCACCTGTGCATTCATTATTCACCCCAGTGTCTCCATCTGAGGCTGACACACTAACTTTACAGTTCCTCAAAGGAAAACAGGGAGTTTCTCTCATGTACTTAAGCCCCTCCATTCATTCATGAGTGATTCTCTTAGGAATTGTCTCACAGACACATCTGTGGCCCGAGTGAGGAAGATCAGAAAGTGTCATAGCTAATCACCAAGCTAAGTGGTGTCTAGTTGGTTCGTGACTTCTGCCTCTCCTGAGCAATTACATTGTTAAAAATCTTAAGTATGTGATTCCCAAACATTCCTCTTTATAATCTGAGAACTAGAGAATTTTAGCACTTGAAGGTAGTTTAGAGATAGACCTACTCATTCCTTCATGTCATCCTTAATGAAGAAATTGAGGCCCATGGTCACACATGAGCTTAGTGCCAGAGAAAGTGAAAATGTTAGTCGCTCAGTTGTGTCCAACTCTCTGCTATCCCATAGACTATAGCCCACCAGGCTCCTCTGTCCATGGGGTTCTCAAGGCAAGAATACTAGAGTGGATTGCCATCTCCTTCTCCAGGGGATCTCCCTGACCCAGGAATCAAACCCAGGTTTCCTGCATTGTAAGCACATTCTTTACTGTCTAAGCTACCAGGGAAGCCCTTGGTGCCAGAGAGAGGCCTTCAATGTAAGTCTTCTGAGTCTAGGGCTAAGTGCTAAATGGGGGGAAAAAAAAGTATATGTATCTCCTTTGTGAGGTGTCAGGTACTGTTTGGTGCTCTAGATGATATATCACATTAAAATTGGATATTACCACCCCAATTGCAAGAGGCAGATATCACCCCAATTTTAGAGATGAAAAAGTTGAGTTTCCAGAGAGGTGAGGTAACTTGTCAAAGAGAACATAGCAAAGCTGTGGATGGTGCTCCATGCCCCTGAGCCCTTTCTCAAGGGAAGACCCTACCTGATGGTGAACAGCAAGGGACCCCACCAGCTGTTAGAACGAGAGAGAGGAGAAGAAAATGGTCTTTAACCTTAGAGGATAAAGGTATTCTTATTCCACCTTTCGGAGAAGGCAATGGCACCCCACTCCAGTACTCTTGCCTGGAAAATCCCATGGACGGAGGAGCCTGGTAGGCTGCAGTCCATGAGGTCGCTAAGAGTCGGACACGACTGAGCAACTTCACTTTCACTTTTCACTTTCATGAATTGGAGAAGGAAATGGCAACCCACTCCAGTGTTTTTGCCTGGAGAATCCCAGGGACGGGGGAGCCTGGTGGGAGGCTGTCTATGGGATTGCATAGAGTCGGACATGACTGAAGCAACTTAGCAGCAGCCGCAGCAGCATTTCACATTTTGGTGTGTCTCTGTCTCTCTCTTCTGATCTCTGAATCTTTTTGCTCTGTCCTTAAGGACACCCACAGAGGACCTTCCCCAGCCTTCATGCCTCCTGGTTCCTTCCTTTTCTTTGAGATGATATCTACCTCTGGAGCTTCCATTGTCCCCCTGCCTCAAACATTTGATATACTATATGTCAAGCCCCAGCTGTAGTCACCCGTCAAAAGTTGCCTGCTGCTCTTGCCCCAACAGTGCACAAATTGACATTCGAAATATGGGACTCGTTTTTCTTCCTATCCACCTCCCTTTCAGAATTCCCATTTCCTGATATTTTTAATATCTTTGTTTTTTCAGTTATCTTATGCCTACCTTCAATATCCTTCCAAAGACCCTGTAAGTCCTACCTACTTGAAGACCTCACCTAACTCATTCACTTATTAAAGAAGCATTTAATGAGCACCTACTATATGACAGGCCCCAGATACAGTTGAGAATAAGACAGAGTCTGTGCCCTCATGGTGCTCACAGTCTAGTGGAGGGAATAAGTAAGTAACTGGCATTTGTATGATCATTCTGAAGAGAAAGCATAGAGCAGGGACAAGCTATTATACTTTTAAACTTTCCACACTGCCACCCATCCAGAAAGAGTTTGACAACTATCAAATTGATTTTTTTCCATATCTGAGAGAAAATCTGGAGACAGAATCTATTAGCATGCCTTTGCACCTGTGAGTAGCATTGCCAGTACTCTGGAGTCTTGATGAACTGGGACACCTCATAGATGGTTGATAGTCAAATGGTCAGTCTCAGGTGGGAAAAATTCTTGGAGCCATTCTGCACAGATGGAAGCACAGCATGGATCAAGCAGCTGCTTCTCCAGGGACTGACTGACTGGTACTGGCAGGAAATCCAATTCTCTGGAGCTTGAATGAAATGAACATGGCACACTTTAATGTAAATTTAGCTAAAAGCTGGCTGGGGAACAAATGACAGTCAAATAGCTTGCACTGATATAGTTGTAAATCTTCTTTTTGAAGACTGTATCTCCAAGAGGTCTTCCCTTCAGTATCAGCATTGTAAACCTGATGAGGGCATTCAGTGTCTTGGGGAAATATAGCAGAATGTAATGGGAAACATTTTTGATCAGCTCTTATTTCTGTTCTTAATATTAAGGTAATTTTGGTGTCTGGCTCAGGGTCTTATAAGGAGATAGAGATTATTTTCTTATTTCTAAGATAGTTTCCATATATGGGCACTTACTGTGTACTCTGCTGTGTGCTGGGCACGCACACCCTCCCACCTTCCTGACACACATGCATTGCACCTCTGTAATGGTGCACGCACTGCCAGTACAGTGCTTTGAGGCAATCAAGGCCCATCAAGAGTCCTCCCTACTTGTGGTTTATTTTCTGCTTTTAAATTCCATTAAGTACCATTGGAGAGTAACTATTACATAATGGCCCACATTTGGTAAATACAGTTCAAGAGCAATTTAATGCCCAAGACAAACATATGCAAAACAGCAACAACAAGGATGGCAAATTGTGTCAGGAGCAAACCAAAATGATTTTAAAAAGGATTTCTGAATAGCAGCAAAAATAAAACACCTTTGTTTTTCAAAATAGGTTAACTTTAAAAATTCAAGAAATCATTTCATTTAAATGTAATAAATTAGGAAAACACAAGAATATTGTTAAAGTTTAGTGTATTTTGTATCAAGTTTTTATTCCTTTATCTTAACATCTACATTTTGTATAAGCTGGGAAACATATTGTGTGCTCAGATATTCTCTCTTTTTATCACAAATGTTAAATTAGCAATCTGAAAATATCCCAATGCTCCAAGCAAGCCAAAAAAAAAAAAAACTGTGTGATTCCTAAAATCTTTTACTAATTTGATTTCCCTTGACCCCACCTACCAAAACACAGTGATATTTCAGGTTTCATATTATAGATAGCAAAATGATTCTATTCATCATTTCATCTAAATTATTCATCAGCTTACCTGGTGAGTTGAAATAAATACTGTAAGTATTTAAATGACATGGCATAAAATGATTTCTAGCCACTCTTTTCTTCTCTCTTTTATGGCCACCCAAAACTAATTAGGACCCACCAAAAGAAAAGGAATACTTGCTACTTTAAGTATGGTTTCTTCTCTGCTGATTTTATTTAAAATTGGTGGAACCATCTTGTTCTGTCTCAGGAAAACAGGAAACCTCATAGAGGCCAAAACAGTCTTCAAGAAAGGCCTAAAGCCTGCAGTTTATCCAAGGCTTCCTGCCTGGAAAACTAATGTAGGGATGCAAAAGGAAAGAAATCTTTTAACAGACATACAAAGACTTGTAGAGCAAGGTCTGCAAAGAAAAGCTACCACTCAGAAATAGAAAGTGCAAATCCATGGGCTTAAATTTTGAAGGCTCCACTTGTCCAGTTGTGCAAAATTGAATTTAGATGTTATTCAGTTTTCAGAATTACTTAGAGAACAAGTAAAGGTTAAGGGACTGTAGAAATGCCATACAGTTTGCCAACTTCTCACATGTGGTTTATTGTCAAAATTTAAGATAAAGAAGGTAATAGGAAGTATAAATCAGAACTGAAACATCAGTGGAATTTCCTTGGCTATTCAAAAGGGGGTCTGTCATGAGTGCCCCAAGAATTCCAGCTTTGCTAAAGAAATCTTATGTGGGATTTGGAATGAAGCTCCAAGAAAGGGATGAGAGCCATCCATGTTCTGAAGACACTGACGCTGGCCTGGCGTGAGAGTGGTGGTGGGAAGGGGTTCCCACTTCTAGCATACATGTGCTTTACTGGCTTCTCAGAGAGGCCCACTTTAGCTGCCTGCTGCATAGCAGGGGAGTCAAATCAAACCATCAAGGGCACCAATAGTCCTCAGCCGAGAGAACACACTGTTAATGGCTACCAGGTCTCTCTTTCAGTTCAGTTTAGCCGCTCAGTTGTGTCCGACTCTTTGTGACCCCATGAATCGCAGCACGCCAGGCCTCCCTGTCCATCACCAACTCCCAGAGTTCACTCAGACTCATGTCCATCAAGTCAGTGATGCCATCCAGCCATCTCATCCTCTGTCTCTCTTTACCAGGTCCTAAAAAACAGGCACAAAGCACAAGCTCTCATATCTTCTTCCCGGTAGCATTGTGAGGAGGAGGTTAGTTTCAGTCTTGAGCACAAGAAGTTCAGTCTTGAGCAGAAAAGCAGAAACTCAGAATAGTTCAATACTTTGCCCATGGGCACACAATAACAGGGTGACTTGAAATCAAAACTTACCTCATCTGGTTCAAAAACCCAACCTAATGCCTTTATGCTCTCTCTACTCCTGTGTTCTGTCACTTTCCTGCTGCCCTAGTGTGGGTTCAGAACCCACACCTTCAACCTGTGCCATTCCATAGTGCAAACCAAGCTGTAGATAGGGTCTTCATTATCATTCTTCCTTTACTTCTTGCCCCTCCATTTCCTCCCAAAGACCTTATTAGAGCCTTAATTTCTTATAAGCAAGGGAAAATGAGATAAAAAAAAAAAGACTGAAATGGATATTTCAGGTTTCATATTATAGATGACAAAATGATTCTATTCATCATTTCATCTAAATTATTCATCAGTTTATCTGGTGAGTTGAAATAAATACTATAAGTATTTAAATGACATGGCATAAAATGATTTCTAGCCATTCCTTTCTTCTCTCTTTTATGGCCACCCAAAACTAATTAGGAACTGAAAAAAGTTCAAAAGTGAATGGATCTTAATAGTTGTAAGGAAAAGGGAAGAAATACACGAGCTCATAAAGACAGCAAAGCTTTGACTGACATACAAGAACACTTACAAGAAGGGCAAATGTTTCTTTTTTGAAAAAATATTTTTAATCAAGGTGTAGTTGATTTACAGTTTATATTAGCTTCAGTGGTACACCACAGTTAATTCAGTATTTCTATAGATTATAGTCTATTTACATTTATTACAAAACAATGGCTGTATTATATAGCGCCATACAATATATCCTTGTTGCTTATCTATTTAATACATAGTAATTTGTATCCCTTAATCTCATACCCCTATCTTGTCCCTCCCCTTTCCCCACTGGTAACTATGTTTTCTATGTATGTGAGGCTGTTTCTTTTTTGTCTTTACAATTTATCTTTTACATTCCACATGTAAGTTATATCACATGATATTTATCTTTCTCTGTCCGACTTATTTCACTTAGCATAATACCCTTGCCGTGCAGTTCAAAGGGTAACAAATCTGCCTGCAATGCAGGAGACCTGGGTTCAATCTCTGGGTCAGGAAGATCCCCTGGAGAAGGGCATTCTACTGTGCTATTTTTGCCTGGGAAATCCCATGGACAGAGGAGCCTAGAGGTCTGTAGTCAAAAGGATCGCAAAGAGTTGGACACGACTGAGCAACTACTACCTAATACCCTTCAGG
Organism: Bison bison bison; assembly: GCF_000754665.1. Classification (NCBI taxonomy): domain Eukaryota; kingdom Metazoa; phylum Chordata; class Mammalia; order Artiodactyla; family Bovidae; genus Bison; species Bison bison. Next base: position 480,361 of record NW_011494855.1, on the reverse strand, counting down.
TCCATCCATATTGGTACAAATGGCACAATTTCATTCATTTTACAGCTGAGTAATATTCCATTGTACATACACTATATCTTCTTTATCATTCATCTGCCGATTGCACTTAGATTGCTTCCATGTTTTGGCTGTTGTAAATAGTGCTGCTATGAACATTGGGGTGCATGTATCTTTTCACATTAGCATTTTAGATTTTTCCAGGTATATACCCAGTAGTGAAATTGCTGGATTATATCGTAGTTCTGTTTTTAATTTTTTAAGGAACTTCTGTAATGTTTCCACAGTGACTGCACCAGTTTACATTCCCACCAATAGGGTACAAGGTTTCCTTTCTCCACATCCTAACTAACATTTATTATTTGAAGGCTTTTTAATGAAAGCCATTTTGATAGGTGTTAAGTGATATTGTTATTTTTATTTGCATTTTTCTATTAACAATGTTGAGGATCTTTTCTTGTGCCTGTTAGCTACCTGTATGACTGAATGTATGTTCAGGACTTCTGCCCATTTTTTTGACTGGGTTGTTTACTTTTTTGATATTGAGTTAGGTGGGCTGTTTATATATTTTGGGTATTAACCCCTTGTTTGTCATATCATTTGCAAATATTTTCTACCAAATAGGCTGTCTTTTAGTTTTGTCAATGGTTCCTTTGCTATGCAAAAGTTTTTAAGTTTGATTAGAAGTGTTAGTTGCTCAGTCATGTCCAACTCCTTTGTAGCCCATCAGGTTCCTCTGTCTGTAGGATTTTCCAGGCAAGAATACTGGAGTGTTTTGTCATTGCCTTCTCCAGGGGATCTTCCCAACCAAGGGATCGAACCAGAATCTCCTGTGTCTTCTGCATTGCAGGCAGATTCTTTACATGCTGAGCCATTGGGGAAGCCCAAGTTTGATTAGGTCTAATTTTTAAAATTAAAAAAAAATTTTTTTTCTTTGAAGGATAGTTGCTTTACAGACTTTTGTTGTTTTCTGTCAAACATCAACATGAGTCAGCCATGGTTTATGTATATCCCCTCCCTTTTGAACCTCCCTCCCATCTCCCTCCCCATCCCACCCCTCTAGGTTGATACAGAACTCCTATTTGAGTTTCCTGAGCCATACAGCAAATTCCCATTGGCTATCTATTTACATATGGTAATGTATGTTTCCAAGTTACTCTTTCCATACATCTCACCCTCTCCTCCCCTCTTTCCATGTCCATAAGCCTATTTTATATGTCTGTTTCTCCATTGCTGCCCTATAAATAAATTCTTCAGTGCCATTTTTCTAGATCCCGTATATATGCATTAGAATACAATATTTATATTTCTCTTTCTGACTTACTTCCTTTTCATGTCTGAGTAGTATTCCATTGTGCATATGTACCACAACTTCCTTATCCATTCATCTGTCGATGGGCATCTAGGTTGCTTCCATGTTCTAGCTATTATAAATAGTGCTGCATTGAACAATGGGATACATGTGTCTTTTTCAATTTTTGTTTCCTCAGAGTATATGCCTAGGAGTGGGATTGCTGGGTCATATGGTGGTTTTATTCCTAGTTTTTTAAGAAATCTCCATACTGTCTTCCACAGTGGCTGTATCAATTTATATGCCTGCCAACAGTGCAAGAGTGTTCCCTTTTGTCCACACCCTCTCCAGCATTTATTGTTTTTAGACATTTTGATGATGGCCATTCTGACTGGTGTGATGTGATATCCCATTGTAGTTTTGATTTGCATTTCTCTAATAATAAGCAGTGTTGAGCATCTTTTCATGTGTTTATTAGCCATCTGTATGTCTTCTTTAGAGAAATGTCTGTTTAGGTCTTTTTCCCACTTTTTAATTGGGTTGTTTTTCTGGTATTCAGTTCTATGAGCTGCATGTATATTTTGGAAATTAATCCTTTGTCAGTTGTTTCATTTGCTGTTATTTTCTCCCATTCTGAGGGTTGTCTTTTCACCTTGCTTATAGTTTCCTTTGCTGTGCAAAAGCTTTTAAGTTTAATCAGGCCCTATTTGTTTACTTTGGTTTTTATTTCTGTTACTCTAGGAAGTGGGTCATAGAAGATCTTGCTTTGATTTATGTCATCAAGTGTTCTGCCTATGTTTTCCTCTAAGAGTTTTATAGTTTCTGGCCTTACATTTAGCTTTTAAATCCATTTTGAGTTTATCTTTGTGTATGGTGTTAGGAAGTGTTCTAATTTCATTCTTTTACATGTAGCTGTCCAGTTTTCCCAGCACCATTGATTGAAGAGGTTGTCTTTGCCCCATTGTATATTTTTACCTCCTTTTTCAAAAATTAGGTACCCATAGGTGCATGGGTTTATTTATGGACTTTCTGTCTTGTTCCATTGGTCTGTATTTCTGTTTTTGTACCAGTACCATACTGTCTTGATAGTATACTCTATTGTATACCATACTGTAGCTTTGTAGTATAATCTGAAGTCAGGAAGGTTGATTCCTCCAGCTCCATTCTTCTTTCTCAATACTGCTTTGGCTATTCGGGGTCTTTTGTGTTTCCATATGAATTGTGAAATTTTTTGTTCTAGTTCTGTGAAAAATGTCATTGGTAATTTTATAGGGATCACATTGAATCTGTAGATTGCGTTTGGTAGTATAGTCATTTTTGTAATATTGATTCTTCCTACCCAGGAACATGGAGTATCTCTCCATCTGTTTATGTTGTCTTTGATTTCTCTCATTAATGTCTTATAATTTTCTGCATACAGTTCTTTTGTCTCCTTAGGTAAGTTTATTCCTAGATATTTAATTCTTTTTGTTGCAACAGTGGGAATGAGATTGATTCCTTAATTTCTCTTTCTGATTTTTCATTGTTAATATATAGAATTGCAAGTGATTTCTGTGTATTGATTTTGTATCCTACAACTTTTCGTAATTCACTGATTAGCTCTAGTAATTTTGTGATACTATCTTTAGGGTTTTCTATGTACAGTATCATGTCATCTGCAAACAGTGAGAGCTTTACTTCTTTTCCAATCTGGATTCCTTTTATTTCTTTTTCTTCTCTGATTGCTGTAGCTAGGACTTCAGAACTATGTTGAATAATAGTGGTGAAAGTGGACACCCTTGTCTTGTTCCTGATCTTAGGCGGAATGCTTTCAGTTTTTCACCATTGAGAATAGTGTTTGCTGTAGGCTTATCATACATAGCCTTTCCTATGTTGAGGTAGGTTCCTTCTGTGCCCATTGTTTGATGAGTTTTAATCATAAACAGATGCTGAATTTTGTCAAAGGTTTTTTATGCATCTATTAAGATGATCATATGGTTTTTATCTTTCAATTTGTTGATATGGTGTATCACATTGGTTGATTTGCTTATATTGAAGAATCCTTGCATTCCTGGAATAAACCCAACTTGATCATGGTGTATGAGTTTTTTGATGTGTTGCTGAATTCTGTTTGCTAAAATGTTGTTGAGGATTTTTGCATCTATGTTCATCAGTGATATTGGCATGTAGTTTTCTTTTTTTGTGTTGTTTTTGTCTGTATCAGGGTGATGGTGGCCTCGTAGGATGAGTTTGGAAGTGTTCCTTTCTCTGAAATTTTTTGAAAGAGTTTTAGAAGGATAGGCATTAGCTCTTCTCTAAATGATTGATAGAATTCTCCTGTGAAGCCATATGGTCCTGGGCTTTTGTTTTTTGGGAGATTTTTTAATCACAGCTTCAATTTCAGTGCTTGTAATTGGGTTGTTTATAATTTCTATTTCTTCCTGGTTCAGTCTTGGAAGATTGAACTTTTCTAAGAATCTATCCATTTCTTCCAGGTTATCCATTTTATTGCCATATAATTGTTCATAATAGTCTCTTATAATCCTTTGTATTTCTGCTTTGTCTATTGTGACCTCTCCTTTTTAATTCTAATTTTGTTGATTTGATTCTTCTTTTTTTCTTGATGAGTCTGGCTAAAGGTTTATCAATTTTGTTTATCTTCTCAAAGAACCAGCTTTTAGTTTTATTAATCTTTACTATTGTTTCTTTCATTTCTGTTTCATTTATTTCTGCTCAAATCTTTATGATTTCTTTCCTTCTACTAATTATGGGGTTTTTTTTTTGTTCTTCTTTTTCCAGTTGTTTTAAGTGTAAAGTTAGGTTGTCTATTTGATGATTTTGTTGTTTCTTGAGGTAGGATTATATTGCTATAAACTTCCCTCTTAGAACTGCTTTTGCTGTGTCCCATAGGTTTTGAGTTGTCGTGTTTTCATTGTCATTTGTTTCTAGAAATATTTTGATTTCTTCAGTAACATGTTGGTTATTTAGAAACATGTTGTTTAATCTCCATGTGTTTGTTTCTTACACTTTTTTTTTTTGTAATTGATATTTAGTCTCATAGCATTGTGGTTGGAGAATATGCTTGATACAATTTCAGATTTCTTAAATTTACTGAAGTTTAATTTGTGACCCAAGATGTGGTTTATCCTGGAGAATGTTCCATGCGCACTTGAGAAGAAGGTGTATTCTTTTGCATTCTGAAGATATCAATAAGATCTATCTCATCTATTGTAAGACTTGTGTTTCCTTATTAATTTTCTTTTTTGATGATCTGTCCATTGGTGTGAGTGGTGTTAAAGTCTCCTAGTATTGTTATGTTACTGTCAGTTTCTCCTTTTATGTCTGTTAGTGTTTGTCTTGTGTATTGAGGTCCTCCTATGTTGTGTGCATAGATATTTACAATTGTTATGTCTTCCTCTTGGATTGATCCCTTGATCATTATGTAGTGTCTTTCCTTATCTCTTATAATCTTCTTTATCTTAAGCTCTATTTTGTCTGATATGAGGCTTGCTACTCCAGCTTTCTTCTCCTTCCCATTTGTGAATATATTTTTCCATCCTCTCACTTTCAGTCTGTATGTATTTTTATGTCTGAAGTGGGTTTCTTTAGACAGCATGTATATGGGTCTTGTTTTGTATCCATTCAGCCAGTCTGTGTCTTTTGGTTGGAGCATTTAATTCATTTACATTTAAAGTAATTATTGATATATATGTTCCTATTGCCATTTTCATAATTGTTTGGAGTTGATTTTGTAGCTCTTTTTTTTTTTTCTTTTGTATTTCTTGACTATATAAATCCCTTTAACATTTGTTGTAAAGCTGGTTTGGTGGTACTGAATTCTCTTAACTTTTGCTTGGCTGAAAAGCTTTTGATTTCTCCATTAATGTTGGATGAAATCCTTGCCAGATACAGTAATCTTGGTTGGAGATTTTTCCCTTTCAGTACTTTAAATATCTTTCCATTCCCTTCTGGCCTGCAGAGTTTCTGCTGAAAGATCAGCTGGTAAGTGTATGTGGTTTCCCTTGTATGTTACTTGTTGCTTCTCCCTTGTTGCTTTTAATATTGTTTCTTTGTGTTTAGTCTTTGTTAGTTTGATTAATATGTGTCTTATTTTTTTGTATCATTTTCAAATTCCTTCATCAGGGTTTTATACTTTTCAGTGTAAAAACTTTTTACATTCTTGGTTAAGTTTATTCCAATGTATTTTATTCTTTTTTATGCAGTTTTAAATGGAATTTTCTGCTTTCTCTTTCTGATATTTTATTGTTGTTGTTCAGTTGCTGAGTTGTGTGTGACTGTTTGTGACCCCATGGAATACCCCATGGGCTACCACACCAGGATTCCCTGTCCTTCACTATCTCCTAGAGTTTGCTCAAACTCATGTCCATTGAGTCAGTGATGATATCTAAACATCTCATCCTATGCTCTCCTCTTCAACATTTTCCTTCAGTGTTTCCCAGCATCAGGGTCTTCTCCAATGAGTCAGATTTTTGGATCAGGTGGCCAAAGTATTGGAGCTTCAGCATCTGTCATTGCAATGAATATTCAGAACTGATTTCCTTTAGGATGGACTGGTTTGATCTCCTTGCAGTCCAAGGGACTCTCAAGAGTCTTCTCCAACACCACAGTTAAAAAGCATCAGTTCTTTGGTTCTCAGCCTTCTTTATGGTCCAGTTCTCACATCCATACATGACTACTGGAAAAACCATGGCTTTGACTATATGGGCCTTTGTCAGCAAAATAACATCTCTGCTTTTTAATATGCTATCTAGGCTTCTCATAGCTTTTCTTCCAAGGAGCAAGCTTCTTTTCATTTCATGGCTGTAGTCACCATCCACAGTGATTATGGAGCCCAAGAAAATAAAATCTGTGTCTATTTCCACTTTTTCCCTGTTTGTTTGCCATGAAGTGATGGGACTGGATGCCATAATCTTAGTTTTTGAATGTTTAGTTTTAAGCCATCTTTTTCACTCTCCTCTTTCACACTCATCAAGAAGCTCTTTAGTTCCTCTTTGCTTTCTTCCATAAGAGTGGTGTCATCTGCTTATATGATGATATTGATATTTTTCCCAGCAATTTTGATTCAAGCTCATGCGTCATCAGGCCCAGCATTACGCATGATGTACTCTGCATATAAGTTAAATGAGCAGGGTGACAGTATACAGCTTTGATGTACTCTTTTCCCAATTTGGAAACAATCTGTTGTTCCTGGTCTGGTTATAACTGTTGCTTCTTGGCCCACATACAGATTTCTCAGGATGCAGGTAAGTTGGTCTGGCATTCCCATCTCTTTAAGAATTTTCCACAGTTTGTTGTGATCCACACAGTCAAAGGCTTTAGAGTAGTCAATTAAACAGTAGTAGATGTTCTTCTGGAATTCTCTTGCTTTTTCCATGATCCAGCGGATGTTGGCAATTTGATCTCTGGTTCCTCTGCCTTTTCTAAATCCCACTTTAACATCTGGAAGTTCTCACTTCATTTTCTGTTGAAGCCTATCTTGGAGAATTTGGTAGTTTGAACATTGTTTGGCATTGCCCTTCTTCGAAATTGGAATGAAAACCTGACTTTTTCCAGTCCTCTGGCCACTGCTGAATTTTCCAAATTTGTTGATTTATTGAGTGCAGCACTTTAACAGCATCATCTATTAGGATTTGAAATAGCTCTGCTGGATTTCCATCACCTCTACTAGCTTTGTTTGTAGTAATGGTTCCTAAAGCCCACAATATTTTATATTTATATATAGAAAAGCAACAGATTTCTGTATATTAATCTTATATAGTGCAACTTCACTGAATTAATTATTAGTTCTTCCCTCCCAATTTGGATGCATTTTTTTTCTTTTTCTTCTCTGATTGCTGTGTCTAGAACTTGCAATTCTATGTTAAATAGAAATGATGAGAGTGGGCATCCTTGTCTTCTACCTGATTCTATAGGAATGGCTTTCAACTTTCACTGCTGAGTATGCTATTAGCTGTGGGTTTGCCTTAATTATATTAAAATGTATTTCTTTTGTACTAGCTTTGATGAGAGTTCTTAATCATGATCAGATGCTGAGTTTTGCCAAATGCTTTTATTTCATCTATTGAGATGATTATGTGATTTTAAAAATATGAAGTTGAGTTTATTTACAATGTTGTGTTTCTTTCAGGTGAATAGCATGATGACTTAGTCTTTTTGATTCCCTTGTGGCTCAGCTGGTAAAGAATCTGCCTGCAATGCAGAAGACCTGGGTTCAATCTCTGGTTTGGGAAGATCCCCTGGAGAAGGGAAAGGCTATCCACTCTAGTATTCTGGCCTAGAGAATTCCATGGTCTGCATAGTCCATGGGCTTGTAAGGAGTCGGATATGACTGACTCACTTTCACTTTATCTTTTTGCAGATTGTATTCTATTATAGGATATTATATATATACAGTATTATATTGGGTGTAATTCCCTGCATTATACAGTAAATCATTATTGCCTATTTATTTTACATATGTCTGTTAATCCCATACTTCTTATTTGTCCTTCCCCACTTCCTCTTAACTTTGGTAAACATAAGTTTGTTTTCTGTGTTTATGAGCCTGTTTCTGTTTTGTTTATAGTTTCATTTGTATTATTTTTTAGATTCCACATATAAGTGATATCATGTAATATTTGTCTGACTTACTTCACTAAGTATAATATTCTCTATTATCCATATTGCTATCCATATTGCTATGTCTATCCATATTGCTGTGTCTATCCATATTGCTGCAAATGGCAGGAGTTCATTTTTTTGGCTGAGTAATATAGCATTGTATGGGTTTCCTGGGTGGCTCAGTGGTAAAGAATCCACACGCCAATGCAGGAGATGTGGGTTCAATTCCTGGGTGGAGAAGCTCCCCTTGGAGAAGCAAATGGCCCCCCACTCCAGTATTCTTGCTTGTAGAATCACATGGACAGAGGAGCTTGGCAGGCTACAGTCCATGGGGTCACAAAGGATTGTACACAACTGAGTGACTAAGCACACAATTATGATATATCTTGGTGTGCATTTGTTTGGGTTCATCTTGTTTAAGACCCTCTGTGCTTGCAGTACCTGGATAGGCTTCCTTTATCAGGTTCAGGCTGTTTTCTGCCATAATTTCATCAAATGCATCTTGACCCATTTTTATTTCTCTTCCACTTTCAGGGCCCTATAATGTGAATGTTGATATACTTAATTTTGTCCTATAATTCCTTTAAACTATTCTCTCTTTTTTTTTTGTTCTGATTGGGTGAATTCCATTATTCCATCTTCCAGATCATTAGTGCATTCTTTTGTATCACTTTATCTGCTGTTAATTCCTTTTAGTGTCTTTTTCATTTCAGTTATTCTTCAGTTATGACTAGATCTTTTTCTTATATTTTCTAGTTCCTTGTTAAAATTCTCATGGTGTTCATAGATTCTTCTCCTGAATTTGGTTAGTAATGCTTTGACCTCTATCTGGTCAATTGTTTATTTCTGTTTTATTACTTTGTTTTCCTGGGTTTTTCTCTTATTCTTTCAGTTAAAACAAATTCCTCTGTCTCTATGAAATTAGGTGAAAGAGTTAGTTACCTATTGCAGTCTTGAAGGAGTGTCCTTGTGTGGGAGATTCCCTAATACAGTTTATGTGTGCTCCATTGCTTTGGTGGGAGAACAGGATCTCATATGAGCATGAGTTATGTTTTCCCCCAGTGTGTGTTGGAAGCTTTCACTTTGGTAGAAGGCAGAGCTGGAGATGGGATTCCTTGGTGGCCCAGAGGGTAAAGAGTCTACCTGCAATGTGGGAAATGTGAATTCGATCCCTGGTTAGGGAAGATCCCCTGGAGAAGAAAATGACAACCCACTCCAGTATTCTTGCCTGGAAAATCCCATGGATGGAGGAGCCTGGCAGGCTACAGTCCATAGGGTCTCAAAGAGTTGAACACGACTGAGTGACTTCACTTTCACTTTCAGGGCTGGAGATGGAGAGACACCAGCCAGATCCAGGTGTGAGTCAGAGCTTATCCTCTGCTCAGTGGTCAGCACCACCCTACTGGGGCTGGAGGTAGATCCCAAGGTACTGGAACAGAAGCCCTGAGGTTCAGGTCTGAGTTGACCCCATTCCTTCTAAGTGTGTGCTCTCCCCACTTCCAGAACCTTCACTTTGGCCCAGAGGGGAGTAGTGGTGCAACAGGAGGGACTGGTCTGGGCACTCACCATACATCTGGGCACAAGCTATATTGGCCCTAGCCAGTCAAAAACCTAGACTGCTTCTGATGCTCTGCCTGTGTAAGCACCATAATGGCTGCCCCGGCCCACTTGAATGCCTGTCTGGGTCTGACCTACCTTTGTCCCTCATAACTGAGTTCTCTTGGCCACTACAGCACTCACTCTAGTGCTAGTGTGGATTTGTGCTGTAGATCCAGTGGGGATGGTGCAGTGCTTGGCATGGGTGAGGGTGTGGGCTGTGTCAGCCCTAGGTGCAGAGACCTGGAAGACCTCTGATGCTATGCCTGTGTCAGCACCAGTAATGGCTGCCCCCACCCTACTCAGATGCTGTTCCAGGTCTGAGTCACTTCTGTGCCTCACAGCTGAGACTTTACCTCAGCTACAACAGCTCTCCCCCTAGGGTAGAGCTGTGTCATGAAGCAAGTAGATCCGGAGTGGGTGCTCAGTTCAGGCTAGGGCCCACACTAGCCATTGGGAGAAACCAGCCAGTGTTCCGTGCAGCTTCCATCTGCATTCTCTGCCCTGTTTTGGGAGGAAGGGATCTGCATGCTACTCATGAATTGGCTTCTCACAGCCTTTCTGTTAGTCCCACTCATCTCCACCCAGTCAAGGGGACTCATCTTCCCAGTGTCTAACCCCAGAGTTGGGGTGCCCAATATGTGATTTTAACCACTTATTCCTTAGGAATGACCTCTGCCCTGTAATCTCCCTCTTCTCCCTCTAAAGGGCACAGGTCCCGGAATGATGTCTTCATTTCCTACAAGATTCCATGTAGATCTTTTTTTACAGGCTTGGTTGTACAGTATTCTTTATGTCAGTTTCCAATTAGTTTTCAGTGAGAATTTCTTCCACATGTAGATGTATTTCTGATGGGTTCATGGGGTAGGAGGGGGTGAATTCTTTATCCTCATATTCTGCCATCTTTATATCTTCCCCAGACAGATGTTTTTTAATCCCTTACTCATAAATCATGTAGGAACATCATTCTTTTCTGTTTGGGCTAAATACATCTATGTGACAGTTTTATTTTAACATAGTCTGCTTCAATGCTGTTTACTTGTTGTTCTTGTTCAGTTGCTAAGTCATGTCTAACTCTTTGTAACCCCATGGAATGCAGCATGCCAGGCTTCCCTGTCCTTCACTATCTCCCAGAGTTTGTGCAAATCCATGTCCATTGATTTGGTGATGTCATCCAACCATCTCATCCTCTGTTGTCTCCTTCTCTTTCAGCCCTTGATCTTTCCCAACATCAGGGTCTTTTCCAGGGAGCTGGCTCTTTGCATCAGATGGCCAAAGTATTGGAGCTTCAGCTTCAGCATCAGTCTTTCCAATGAATATTCAGGGTTGATTTCCTTTAGGATTGATTAGTTGGATCTCCTTGCAGTCCAAGGGACTCTCAAGAGTCTTCTCCAGCACCACAGTTTGAAAGCATCAGTTCTTTGGCACTCAGCCTTCTTTATGGTCCAACTCTCACATCTGTACATGACTACTGGAAAAACCATAGCTTTAACTATATGAACCTTTGTTGGTGAAGTGATGTTTCTGCTTTTTAATATGCTGTCTAGGTTTGTCATAGCTTTTCTTCCAAGGAGCAAATATCTTTTAATTTCATGGCTACAGTCACCATCTGCAGTGATTGTGAAGCCCAAGAAAGTAAAATCTGTCATTGCTTCCACTTTTTCCTCATCTATTTGCCATGAAGTGATGGGACCAAATGGCATGATCTTAGTTTTTGAATGTTGAGTTTTAAGCTGGCTTTTTCACTCTCTTCTTTCACCCTCATCAAGAGGCTCTTTAGTTCCTCTTCATTTTCTACCATTAGAGTGGTATCATCTGCATATCTGAGGTTGTTGATATTCTCCCAGCAATCTTGATTCCAGCTTGTGATTCATCCAGCCTCGTATTTTGCTTGATGTATTCTGCATATAAGTTAAATAAGCAGGGTGATATAGACTTGTCATACTCCTTTCCCAATTTAGACCAGTCTGTTGTTCCATGTCCAGTAACTGTTATTTCTTGACTTGCATACAGGTTTCTCAGAAGACAGGTTAGGTATTCCCATCTCTTTAAGAATTTTCCAGTTTGATGTAATCCACACAGTCAAAGGCTTTAGCAAAGTCAATTAAGCAGATGTTTTTCTGGAATTCCCTTGTTTTGTCTATGACCCAGTGGATGTTGGCAATTTGATCTCTGTTTCCTCTGCATTTTCTAAATCCAGCTTGTATACCTGGAAGCTCTCGGTTCATGTACTGTTAAAGCAGAGCTTAAAGGACTTTGAGCATTACCTCACTTGCATGTGAAATGAGCCAAATTGTAGGGTAGTTTGAACATTCTTTGGCATTGCCCCTCTTTGGTATTAGAATGAAAACTGACCTTCTTGAATCCTGTGGCCACTGGTGGGTTTTCCAAATTTGCTGGCATATTGAGTGCAACACTTTAACAGCATCATTTTTATTATTTAAAATAGCTCAGCTACTGGAAAACTGAAAAATATTTTTAATTACTGACTTCAAATCTGTTAGAGTTTCATTTTTTGAATAGATTTATGAATTGCCTTCAGAAGGCACCCCACTTTCTGTAACATTGCCCTCTTAGATGCTGTTAGAGGTATACTTTTCTATATCCTCAACTTTTCCTGTTCTCTCCTTGGACACCAATGCTTTCCCCAACATTTTACCTTCATTTCCTTCTTTCTGTACACTGCAGACACATATGCACCCTTCCATTTGGGTGGAAGAATATGGAGATTTCAAGATTAATCTAACAATAAATTAAGTCCAGGCTCACTTTAATTTATATGCAGAATGGAAACATCTTTTCATTTGATAAGCATCCCCCATCTTTGTTAAAATGTGATGCTCTTAGTACCATGTACAGTAAAGGGCCAGAATATGAAGATGTCCATATTTTTAAGTCAGCAGTAGATGGGCACTTTGCTTCATTCACAAGATTGTTTTTCCATTTGCTTATTCTGAATCATACAGTAGAAAAAAGGGCTGGAAAAAAAGATCTGAGGTGTTAAGAAAAATAGTGACTTCAAATAGTAAAATAGAATTGATTGCTTTTAAATGTGTCACATAACAGCCCTCATTCTTCCCAGCACAGAAACCATTAGAGAAGATATTGCCAGTTTATATGCTGCTTCATTTTAAGCAATTGGAAAGTCGTAAATGGGGAGAAGAGAACAGTTCAGTTTGGCCTCATAAATTTAAAGAGGGTCCTTGACTGTGACATCATCCTGATGCCCAAGGCTTGCATAAAGTGATACAGTTTTCATGAGTAAATGAATTTGTTTGTTTTAATGGGGGTTGGCTTTGTTTTGGGGTTATGATTGATTCACTAAGGACCGGAAGCAACTCAGGTTCTGAGAAGTTGTCAATACCCATTTTAGCACCAAGAGTAGAAACATAGTATATGAGAAGTAACTTTGGAGAAGTAATTTATTCCTACTATATTGGTAAGGTATTTCATTAATGATTTATTGAATTGTATTCTTATAAATTTTAAAACACAAACATTTGCAAACATCTAAGAATAATATTTGCAAGAAACTGGAAAAAAATGTCAAGACACAATTTCATATCCATGGTCTGCAATAATGATTTTAGTTCAGTTTTGGCCCCATATCTTATGCCAACAAAGACTGATTTATAAAGCATGTTCCTCAGTCCAGAACCAGATAATACTGAAGATAATTGCTATGCCTGGTTAGAGTTTAAGAGCAATTTCCTGAGACACCACTTGTAAAAGTGAAAGAACATACATTGGAATGAGTGCTGGTCAGCTATACAGTAAAAGAAAATAAGGAATTGTTGCATGCAGTCTGCTTTCCAATATTAGTTTAAATAATAACTGCATTATACCTGATGATCCCATAGAACTTTTAATAGTGTGAATTTATTGTTTGGAGTCACAATCTTGTTTTAAACTTTCTAGGCACATAGAAAAATCCAATCAATCATAGTCCAATTTCAAACAATTTATTCACATATATGATCAGTACTTTATCACCTAAAAGTGGGAGTTATTATTAAAATATAAAGCAGGATTTGGATTTCTTCTGGAAATCAAATGACTTTTTTTTTTTTTAATACGAAAAGAACCATTAGTATATTAACAAGCATGTTATTAGATACAGGACATTTTAAAATAACCCTGAGAACTGCAATATTATTTTATATTTTCATTTAAAGAAACCCATTAAATTTTAAAGAAAAGTTTGAAGATTTAATATATAATTCAATTTTCGAATAGACTCATACATTTGATAAGGAATATCTGAACCTAAGAAAAATTTTAGCTTGAGTTAAACCAGTGATAGTGATGTTTAATCTCACCTTAGAAAACTATTGTTAATTTGTGTTCACAGTCTTTACACTATGTAAACTCATCCCTGCCTTTAAACTAATGAGATTTGCTTCTTATGAAACTGGCCAAAACCAAAAGAGGGACTGAGAAAACCTTTGGCAAATTTAAAAACTAACTTAGGCCATTGGGTTTAAAAAAAATCAATTTCTTCTCCATTTATCATCTTTGACTGACTTACTTTGCATAAATTATCATCTTCAGTTATTTGGTTTGGCAATCAATGCACAGCTAGGAAAAGTGAAAAACCATTTTAAAGATAAATCGAGATTTTAAAAGAAATCAAGATATTTGATACAGAGGAAATCTTGTCCTGGTAGGTGTGTTTTTCTAGCTTAAAGAAATGAAAATGCAGAGAGTTTTTTTCTTATCTAAATCTTTATTAGAAGAAAAAAACAGATTTAAAACAATGAGTAACAACATATCTCAGTAAATATTAAACACTTCAGTTATCAAAGCTATTTAGACAATAGGTCCCTAATATTTCTGCACAGCAGAAGCACACTGGTTACAGAGCTCAGACTGTCATATGCTCATGTGAGTTCGTTTTTGGCATAAAGGAATATCCAAAGTCACAGTTAAATATGATAGTAGATAAACTGCTAGTAACTTACACAGTTGATTCTCAAAGCTTTCACAACTTATCACTGTGTGATTGACATTCCCTTAGGGTGATTGTTTCATGGACTCTTTCTATAACACTGAGTAACAAACCGAATTCATTTTCTTTCAAGTTAGCAGTACTAATAAAATTATTTAAAACTGAATTAGAAATTATGTTCCTGTTCATATTAGCACAATAAAAAGTAAGTATCGTAAGTAAACAGATTAGTTCATATCAAAAGTTAGAGAATGGAAATAACATACTTAGTACACTCATGGACAGTAAATCCATTTAAAATGGAACTATTCAGTACACGGTATCTGTGAGCACCCTTTCTAAGGGGGTAAAGTTTCCCTTTGTGATTTCTTAAAGTTTCCCTTTCCAATCTGTGTAAAACACTGATAAATGTAGTCTTATACCTATTTTCAAAGATCTATCATAGAAAAGATTACATTTTAAATTCCCTTTTAGTAAAAAAAACAAACAAACCCAACAAGTGTCCTTTCAGGTTTTTTCTTGCGTGTAGTACACATTCATGAGCGTCCACTAGGCGCAAGGGAAATTGTTTATGCTGCAAAATGTAGTCTATACAGTGAGACTATCAAACGTAGTGAAATGACAAATGGTTTCCAACCAGTAAGCTAAGAGGAAAACAAATGCAAGAAGACTTGTTTTAATCACTAAACATTGCAGGATTTTTTTTTAAACAATGTTTGTAAACTTGCCCACAAAAGCTGGGTGATATTAAACAGCCAGTAAGGCACTTTGTCAGAGAGGACGAAGTAGTAAAGGCTGGATGACTGACAGTTTGTTTAATAGGAAACAGTCTATACTTAGAGCAAAATCTGGAGTGGAGTGCTCCTTTTACCGATTTACTGTCAAACGGGAGTGGGGAAAACTTTAAAATCTTCTCTTTCACTTTGCTTACCAATTTTCCCTGCAGAAGTCTTTTAGTTGTAATTTAAAAAATATATTAGGAGCTATTAGTTTAAATAATGTATCATTTTCAATCTAATATTTAAAACAATATTAACATATTCACTAGCATTTTCAAAACATCCAAGCCATTCTCTTTAAAAATGAATTACCAAACAGAAGATCTTAGTATAAAAAATGTTCTGTGTTATTAACAATTCCCTTGCGACTTCTGATGGCTTCACATATTACAGTATAAGCTTTGGTATAAAACATGCAAATCAAAGCCAACAAGGTCGTGAGTACAGGGTTCCACACACAGAGCACTTATGAGAGAAGTGCAGCACAGACGCAGGAGATGAGCCAAAGGTGACACCGCTGCAGGAGGACCCGAGATTGCACTTCTACTGCTTCTTGGTTTCTGCATTTCGCTTGTTCATAATCTTCATCAGAGACTGACTCATGTAATAGGGTTTTTCAGCAGAACCATCGTTTCTTTCTAAATCTTCCACTAGGAGGAAGAATGGCACAGGGTAAATATCAAAGCACAAGTGTAAGAGAAGTAACATCGCCATCTGCTGTATACTTGCTTTACAGCAGTTCAAAATGTTATTTAAAAAAAACAGCATAGTTTGGCATCAACGTTACTGTAAACATAACTATGAGAAAACAATCAGCCCTTATTGTTAGGTCAGTAAGATACTATCTCATTCTGTGTACCAGGTCTGATTCTGCCAATAGCACCTGCCTCTCAGCTGCACAATTGAGAAAACAAGTTTTCTCTTCTTTTAGGGAACAAACGTAATTACACAAAAATCAAGAGATATATGAGGAATTTTTAAATTCACCTTCACATTTCTAAAACGTGTTATGTATTGAATTTGCCTTCTAACTTACTGTATTAATTCAAAATTGCTTTTGTGTTTCAAGCAACAATTTCAGTAGTCTAGTTTTCTAAAAAGATTTGTAAATTTTCAGTATATTTCAAATCCTTGAACCGCAAATTTTGAGACATATTGCTCCATTTTCTCCATTTTTTCACTGTTATTTAATTTCTTTCTAAGTGGCTTCCAAATTTTTCTCAAAAACAACACCCATTTTTCTCTAAATATTTCAATTACACAGAGGTAATTAATGAAAAATATTTTTCTAACTAGATTAAGCACATAATATGGGTTAAAACTTCTCTGCTTAGAACTTTCTAATTATTAAAAAATTATTTAGAACTACTGAACCAAACAACATTCCTTTTCCTATGATTTTGCACCCAAGGGTTATATTCTTATAGTCAAGTTTAGAATGTATCTCCATACTCTTCAATGAATACTTTTACTGTGGCAATTCTTCTGGTCTAATCAGCAGGTTCAATGTTAAACATTTAATACATGGGTCCCATCTAGTACCAAGAATCTAAAAATAGAAATTATGACTGCTAGCAATCTCCAAATGAATCTCCTTTGTCTTTCATAATTTTGTAATTCCTAGAAAAGCCAAGAATATAAGTAGAAAATAAGCAACTAATTTCCCATACATTGATTTATGTTTTATTTCCCAACTTTTATGTGCATCAGAATCACTAGAGAACTTTTTAATAATTCACAAGCTGCCCCACATCAAAATACTTACATCAGAGTCTCTTGGGGTGGGGAGCACAGGTAGCAATATTTATAACAAATTCTCAGAGTGATTCTGATATATACACAGAAAATTAAAAATTGTTTTGTTTCATCATTATGAATTTTTCAACTACTCCTAAAAGGGGACTTATTCCTTATAATTTTCAACACTTAAGATAGAGGTAACTATTTGACTAGATTTTTGTTGTGAACCTTGTATTACTTCTTTTTAATTTTTTATTTTAAATTGGAGTATAGCCAATTAACAATGTTGTGATAGTTTCATGCACACAGATGAGGGACTCAGCCATACATATACATGTATCCATTCTCCCCCAAACTCCCCTCTCATCCAGGTATATTATTGAATAAAATAATAATAACAACTATCTAGAAATATAGGTTGTCACTCTTCTCTGAATTATACTTCAAGGAGCATGAGAGTGAAGAAGGCTTTTGCCAAGATAGGAAGCCAAATGATGCTTTTGATTACAATCGTAAAAGAAAGTAAGCCAAGAATAAGATGGGGCCATATAAGGACCAATATTTTGAAACTCTCCCCTATTCATTGGCTTCTTGCTATTAAGCTGGTAGGAAGTCAGTGACCCCACACTTCAGGGTTGTTAAATAAATTACTAGTCATGTTAATTTATAACACAATTATACATTTCTAACTCTCTTCTTGGATACATGGATTATATCCAGATCGTGCTCCTTTTTGTCAAGACATAAATAATCCTTATACACAAACTTAGTGTAAAAGCCAAAAGGACACTGTTGACCCAGTACTCCTTTGGGGTACATTTTCACACTGTTCGCCATATCTTATGCTCTTGTACACAGGAGATGGATAGACAAGGTATGTGGGTGTCTGATTCATGCTTTGCTCCACCATGCAAAAGACTAAGGCATGGCTGCCAGAGCCTGGTTTGTTGGTCTGGTCAGCAGAGGTGGAAGAATAACTTCCCTCCTGAGCCCTTCAGGAAGAGATCTCCTAATCCACAGTATGCCCCTTGTAAAGGTACCAGCTGAGGTACCTATGGAGGGCTAATGTTTCCTTAGGGTAAAATCTGAAGTCTTATCTTGTCTCTTTTTTCACTGAAAGTTAAGCTAAAATTAAACCTTTTATAGAACAAACCCACATGATCTCTTTAATCTAGAAAAACAGGCATGCTCATAAAAGATTTAATCACTCTTCTGAAACACATCCATACCCATTTCCTATATGGTGGGCATAAAGATTCATCTCTATTTGGGTTATAGACAAAGGGTACAAGTTATGTGGCCATTTCATTTCTGCTCAGAATATTTTCATGGTGGCCTCAGGTTCATATTATTAAAAATGATATTCCAGAACTCAGATTCAACTTTAATTTCATGACAACAAAATGGCCTATGAAGGTTCCATGGTAGTTTTTACCTAGTAATGCTCTCTGTGGAACCTGTATAACCTTAGCATCTATATATTCATCATGGTCTTGAATCACTTACTGAAATATACTTCCCAGGGAACCATTAATATAAGTTTAATCACAGTTTAGGATGCTGTCCACTTGCTTGAACAGTATAAATATAACCATAGCACCACATTTACAAATTTAGTACCATATGCTGGTTAATTATAAATCAACCTGTTTATGGCTAATTGATTATACATTTATAGTGCTTTCAAAAATTTCCTGAATATCTTTTACAAATACACATTTGTAAAAAGAAAGGTCGTCAAAGTGCTGCAATGGAAAACAGCCTGCCAAGTTATAAAAGTTTGGAAACACTCTCAGCTATAGACTTTAAGAAAACATGTGACATTTACACCTTGCTCTTCAGTTGGAACCACAGTCTATAAAGTATCCTAGTTCACAGAGGCTACTGTCATCAACTGCCTGATACCTCAGATGGTACCAGGTTCTTGCTTTTCAGGAATAGGTACTGAAATTTCACATTACTTAAAAGCATCATTTTCCAATACAAATGACCTAATTTACAAAACTTCTACTTAAAAGTGAATGGCACTGTTTGAAGCTTTTCTACTTTTTCTGCTTCTGGGGAACTAGTTGCTTCTTGTTCAGAATTCCGTGCAGGGTAGGGGTTATGAAGTAGGGTTTTTCTGTTGATCCATCATTTCTTTCCAGATCTTCACCTGTATATGCAGCAGCCAAAGCAGGCAAAAGCAGCAAGCAGCGGCAGAATAATTATATGCATTTTTAGAATTTGGAGAGTTGAACAGGGAAAAACCAGAGAAAGCAGTGTTAGAAAGTCAAATATAAGACAAATTAGTGCAGTTAAGTAGCCAATACTAGTCAAAGTTAGAAGCTTCAACTTCTGCCAGGAAGCACTAAAACTTTGTAAATCCCACCCACTCCCAAAGAGGTTTATTTTGATAGTTTAAAGGTTAATAAGATCTTTAATTTCCTTTCAAAGGTGTTATCTTTGAATTCTGCAACTTTTCAGTTCATAAAGGTAAACTGCCCTATCCTCTGAGATGAAGCTGAAGAAAAAGTGTGGCATGATACATACAGAGAATACTTGAATTTCAGAGTTCAAAGTTGCTCTTAATGGTAATTCACACCCTAATGTTACAGATGAAGAAATTGAGACCCAGGGATGTGAAATGATTCTCCTAAAGTTGAAAGCTCTGGGGCAATCAGGTTGAGGTGAGGACCCAGTTTCTAGACACCTACTTCAGATCTCATGCTGCTAACTAAAAGGTGCCCCGTCCTAAATCCTTGCAGTTTGCCTCAGATTACATTCAAAAGCTAATGCAATGTCTTATGACTTTTGTAATATATGAGTTTATATTCCTGCTTTGCTTAATAGTAAGATGATGGGTATTCACTGAGCACACATTTGCTGGGTGGTTGGGGGAAAGGATCAGAATGATGCTGAGAAGCAAGGAGAAGTTTACATAGAATTAAATTTCTTGCAGATACATATAATTCACAACTGATAATATCTCAATAAATATATAAATGCAACTTGATTCTGTTTTTACTAGTATATTAAAATATTATATTATTTTTAGCCTTTATTTATTATGAAATAAAGGATAAGAAATATTATATAAAACCATACACCATAATCACTTAGAATATATCTAAGTTATTTTTCACCATACTCTCTTAGGAATGGTTGGATTATTGGTTTATCAGATTTTTACAGTGGACTTCACAGTGACTTTCCTCAGCTACAAAATGAAAAGCTAAGTAGGAAACATCATAGATGCTGAACATTTTTCTTCTTTTTTCCTTAATCATATTTCTATATCACCTATTATATGTTTATATCGTTATTACTTTTGAGGAATGGGTAGGAACTACAGTATCAATCACCCAATAATGATAATAATCATCTACAAGTATTGTTTTCTCCTATCTTGGGGTCAGAATTCTCATTTCTTTGTAATGTTGAAAGGATGCTACATTTCTACAAAATAGAGTATTTGCAAGTGGTTTGCATTTTTAAACATACCAGTTTTCTGGCAGTCAAGATAATAGGTATAAAGAGGTATGCAGAAAAAACAACAACAAAAGGTACAGTTCCACACAATCAGAATTTGGTTTGGAATATCATTTAAGGAGAATAGTTTCCAAAGTTAGATGTTGCCCAAAGTAACAGCTGGAGAGGGAAGAGAAACGCAATTTAGTTTCTCTTGTTCTTTATTATCAATGACAAGAATACTGAAGAAAAAAGGTTCACGTTCAACACATGATGTTTTGAACAAGGCTGAAATTATACCTGATTTTTAAGAACTTGGCAATATAGATGAGTGGAATATAGTAATATCGACGAGTGCAAAACATTTCTTCATTCTCAAATTTAGAATCCACTGTCAAAATTAAAATCCACAAGACTTGCCAAAGCTTCCAAAGACTGGAAACTGGTAGGTTCTAGACATTTCCTCGGATACATTTTTAGAAAACTTCAGTTACAAAAATGGGGAAGACCCCAGTGGGCTCTCCCAGTTTGACTCCCATAATTAGCATTTGAGAGGAAAGCTCTCTGAACATTTGAAAGCTCTGTCTGTTCTGTGTCTTAAGCTACCTTATTCCCGTGTTCCTTCTTCCATCTCATACCTGAGCTGAAGTTTGTTCATGTGGTATTTTGTAGATGGCTTTTCCTGACAAACCACTGGGGTGCTAGGAAAAGATTAAACATTCCAGTTCCATTTAGAGTCAAAGGAAGAGCTCACTTGTGCACAAAGTTCTCCTGATTTCTTTGTCCAGTTATTGAAAATTGATTTGTAAATGTTCAGAAAGGAAAAAGATATCCAACCATTTTCTAGAAGATTTTTTCCTTCAATATAACACCCTATGAAATATATATATGTATATGTGTGTGTGTATATATGTGTGTGTGTGTGTGTGTGTGTGTGTGCTTAGTCACTCAGTTGTGTCTGACTCCTTATGACACCATGGACTGTAGGCTTCTCTGTCCATGGGATTCTCCAGGCAAGAATACTAGAGTGGGTTGCCATGCCCTGCTCCAGGAGATCTTGCCAACTCAGGGATTGAACCCAGGTGTCCCACATTGCAGGTGGTACACACACACACACACACACACATATACATTATCTCCTATCCTGACCCCAGCATGCAGTTGGTACTATGAGTTATACCAAAAAAACCCACTGAACTGTTCATTTTATACAGGTGGATAACTCATTAATGCACTGTAATAGAATGTTTTCTCTGCTTCTCTTAAGAGCAATGTGCCAGAGAAATAGTCTCTCAGAGGGTATTAGCTGTAGGGATAACAAGCTCTGTTCTTTCATCTGTTGACCTTACTTTATTTAGGCTGAAGATGACAACAGATCAAGCTCCTGATGGGCACTAGACTCCCCAGGGCTTTTAAGATGAGGTACTAATAGAAAACATACCCATTCTGTGTATGTGAGTAGCACATGCTCCATAGAGGCACAGTGCAGTAGTCAGTGATGAAAGCCCTAATGAAATATTTTAACGATAAGCATCAGAGTTCATCTAAACATTTCCAAGACATGCCTCTCTATTAATCCTATCTATCTGTCATTGTGTTACCTAGTGTGAATTGGCTCTATGTATCTTTGAAATCGTTGCCAGCTTGGCTTTATCAGAAACTATAATGGCTCTCCTCAAGAGTTCCCAAAGCCCAGCCTCAAAGCCCAGCTAAGTCTTCAGTTGTTAATGAAGCATAACAGAAGCCAATTATTACTACAAACTTGAAAACATTTTCAGAAATTAAAAAATAATTTCATGCTAAAACCATGCCATGATGCCTGACTCTCCTGTGCTTTGAGAATATCATCTCTCAGCTGTTAAGTTTTAAAAAGAATCTACTAGACAATGTCTCTTTCCAAATTAACACTGTTTTGCAGTTGCAGCCAGGTAATAGCAAATCCACAGCCAGCTAAAGACATGGGTGTAAACCTTTTCATCTTTCGGTTATCCACTGAAGAGGGAAAACACATATACTGAAAACTTACAGAAGCAGATGAAAATAGTTTCAATACACATTGCATAGACGCTGAAGAATCCATGTGCAATTATGTAAGATCCAATAATCACTGTCTGTAAATGAGTAGAGAAAAGAATGAAGATGTCGTAAATTTGTCCAAAAGAACAATAACGCAGTTTTAAATGAAATCATGATAAGGAAACTTTGAAGTACTCTTTGATGAAAAAGATTTCAATATAGAAATGTAAAAGATTCAATGATAATGTTTTTGAGTGTATTTGAACTGAGATTTAAACAAAATGTGCTAGATTATCTCCCAGTTTTCTTTTCACTATCCCTAATGCTTATCAAAAGCATCCCAGATCTAGGATCCTGCATACTGAGGCAGTAAAGCACAGAGTTTTTTGTTTCATTTTTTCATGGAATAATCCTATTCTTTTTAAAATATTCATTTATGTTTGGCTGTGCTGTGTCTTCATTGCTGCATGTGGGCTTTCTCTAGTTGTGGCAAGTGGGGGCTACTCTCTAGCTCTAGTGGGGCTTCTCACTGGGGTGGCTTCTCTTCTTGCAGAGTACAGGTTTTAGGTACACGAGCTTCCATAGTTATGGCTCACAGGCTTGCCCCATGGCATGTGGAATCTTTTCAGATCAGGATTGAACCTGTGTCTCCTGCACTGGCAGGTAGATTTTTTTTTTTTTTAACCACTGAGCCACCAGGGAGGCCCAACAGGTAGACTCTTAACTACTGGACCACCGGGGAAGTCCAGAGCATGGAGTTAAAAGCACACACTGCCTAAGTTTAATCACAGCTGAGGCACTCACTCAACAAGTCACTCATCTCTCTGTGCTTCCTATGGAAGATTGTTGGTGGGGAAGCAGAGATTGTAACAGTGGTGTTTATGACACATGGATTGAGTGAGTTATTAATAATATACTGTAAAAGATCCCACAGGGTTCCCTCCAGGTCCTCTCCAGTTGCCACATCTATCTCCCAGTTGTTGGGAATGTAGGCAGGCAGCTGATGACTCAGCTGTTTTGCTCCACAGAACTTGCTTTTGCAGGGAACTGCCTCATTCAAGGTTACACCATCATTCAGAGGGCAACCCTTGGCCAATGGCTGCCTGATGCAGTATATGGAGGCCTAGCCCCTGTGTCAGAAATTCCTATAATTATGTCTGAGGCTTCAACTGTAATTGCAGCATGGATCAGCTTCTTTTTTTGCCCAGCCCTGTCCTCCTCACTTCCTTTCCAGCGTATCTCCGGAGAGCACTTCGTAATAAGCCCTCTGCTTGCAATCCTCTGTCTCAGGGGTTGCTTCCAAGGAACCCAAGCTCCACAGCAGAATGAGGCTGGGCACAAAGTAAGACTAATCATGTTAGCTATCATTATTTCTCCTGTTCCTTTTTGGTTTTTTATTCTGCCATCTCTCATAAATCAGAGTCAGTATTACCCAGTGGCTATGGAATGAATTGTGTCCCCTCAAAATTCCTACGTGGAAACCTAATCCCCAGTGTGATGGCATCTGGGCGTGGGGCCTTTGGGAGGCAATGAGGATACAAGGATGGAGACCTCGTGAATGGTTAGTGCCCTTATAGGAGAAGATGAGAGAGGATCTCTCTTTCTACCCTGTTAGAATACAGCAAGAAGGTATGCCTTTGCAAATTAGGAAGGAAGCTCTCACTAGGGACTGAATCTGTGGGCACCTTGATCTTGGACTTCTCATCTTCAAAACTGTGAGGAATAAACCCCTGTTGTTTAAGCCACCCAATCTATGGTATTTTTATTGTAGCAGCCCAAACTTACTATCAGCTCTTACCAGCAAAGGTACCCAGTAGTAATTTAAAGATGTTGGTCCTTCTATAATCACTGGGAGTCTTTCCGTGAAAAGTAGAAAGGCCAGGACACCTGGAGCAAAGGAATATAGCTTTTTGTCATAAAGAAGTTTTTCTAGGCACCTGTTAAATTTTTTAAAAATCTTCATTGTTGTTGTTATTGTTATTATTACTACTACTACTACTTACCTATACAGCCAGCAACTAGAATCTTTCCCAGGATTAGTACAAAGTCTGTCACTCTATCCATAACTGCAATTCTGAAAATCAGAAAAAAAAATATAATTTTGTGTTTCAGTTAGATTTGTTACTAAAAATTTACGAAAGTAAATAATCCATGAATTCATTTTGATGTGTCTTTGCTGAAATCTTACTTAGCATTTATTAAGTGGAAGAAATGAAGGAACCCAGGCATGAAATTCTGACTTATTTATAAGGAAGTAAACAGAAAATGGCATTATAAGGGCTGTCAGGTGCTATTGGTGGTGTCAGCCTCTCTCACTCTAATTTGAGGACTATAGACACCCTGCATCCTGAGGATGGCTGCATTGGTTCTCTGATTTTGTTCACTCAGAGTCTGTCAATTTTGGGAGGAAAGAAAAGTCAGAAACGTGATGATAATGTTTGTGTGGGGAATTTCTTGAGCATAGGGTATAATAAAGATGAGTAAGTGCCAGTGGGTATAAAGGTATAGATGGATGATGGGAGCAACAATTCAAAGACATACAAAGAAATTTAAGGTGTGAAGGAGAAGATTTAAATCTTTTAAAATAAAAGAGAAGATTCATGTCTAATAAAACCACCAACATATGACGTATAAATGCTCAAAATTCACCAAACCATCCACTGCAATGCTCAACCTGCTTACTTACTTTAAAATATTTCTCATCAGAAGATTGAAAGCATCTCTTGCTGACTTGCAGAAGTTTTTGCCGTATATTGCCATCTGAGGAAGACAGTTGATATTATTCTGATAACTTAATAAGACCAACAGACAATCCAATGACAGGAACATTAATTAATTCTCTGTCACCTATACAGTTACTTTCATTCATCTTTCCAACCTTTGGGCTCATGGGAGGCTTGGGAACCATGTATCCTCAACTCTGCATAACTCTCAGAGTCATTGACAATAAGGTATATTTCAGTTGCTATTTTCCCTTAATTCCATGCTGCTGCTAAGTCGCTTCAGTCGTGTCCGACTTTGTGCGACCCCATAGATGGCAGCCCACCAGGCTCCCCCGTCCCTGGGATTCTCCAGGCAAGAACACTGGAATGGGTTGCCATTTCCTTCTCCAATGCATGAAAGTGAAAAGTGAAAGTGAAGTCACTCAGTCATGTCCAACCCTCAGCGATCCCATGGACTGCAGCCTACTAGGCTCCTCCGTCCATGGGATTTTCCGGGCAAGAGTACTGGAGTGGGGTGCCATTGCCTTCTCCGTTAATTCCATGGGAAATACACAAATTTAAACAGAGGTTCAGTTCAGTCACTCAGTCGTGTCCAACTCTTCGTGACTCCATGAACCACAGCATGTCAGGCCTCTCTGTCCATCACCAACTCCTGGAGTTCACCCAAACTCATATCCATTGAGTCGGTGATGCCATCCAACTATCTCATCCTCTGTTGTCCCCTTCTCCTCCCGCCCTCAATCCTTCCCAGCATCAGGGTCTTTTCAAATGAGTCAGCTCTTCTCAGCAGGTGGCCAAAGTAAACAGAGGTAGGTCTTCTCAAATCCCAGGTCACAGCTTGTCTTTGAAGGGTTTGGCTATGATGTGCTGCTGAATAGGTGAAATGTAGCATTCACATTAAAAATTACTCTCAGGAAACCCTGTGCCTTCCAATACACACTTACTTTATTAAGAGGCTCAATAAAATATTCTCACTGGAGTTATACAAATGACTCTTTGAATATCCATAACTATTTGAATCACACCATCAGACCCTATATCACTGTGATAATCAAGTGTTAATAAGGTTGTAATTGCTAAATTTTAGAACAATATTTTTGTATCCCCTATTTTTAAAAAGAATCTCTTTAGAAGCCTCCATATTCCTATTGGAAATAAGTAACAAATTCAGTTACATTATCAATTCCCACACATTTCAAAATAAGAATCATAAAAAGAAACAGATCCTTCCTTAAAAATGTGTAAATCCCAGAATTAGAAGAATATTTTCTTTTCATCGTGAAATCTAGACTAATTAAGCTTCCCTCCCATGAAAGTATGTCAAAGACAAATAGTATTATTTTTAATCTAGCACATTTTTATATTTCTAAGGGAAATAATGGGCTTCCCAGGTGGTGCAGTGGTAAAGAATCTGCCTGCCAATGCAGGAGATACAGGTTTGATCTCTGGGTCAGGAAGATACCTTGGAGGAGGAAATGGCAACTCACTCCAGTATTCTTGACTGGAGTATTCCATGGACAGAGGAGCCTGGAGGGCTACAGTCCATGGGGTTGCAAAGAGTCAGACACGACTGAGGGTACACACACACAAGGGAAATAATATTTTCCCTCTCCATAAAGGTATTGAAGGTAATAATGAAGTACAGTTAAGTTATTGTCTCAGCTAGGAAAGCATAGCCCTGAATCAGGCATTGGATTCACAAATTCTTGTATCAACATGGTGATAAATTCAACTGCTTGATGTACAAGTGCTTTTGAGATGGAAATGTAGACATGTGATTCGGGTTTGTAAAGAAGTTTAATAAATAAAAATAATTTACTTACCATAACATAGGCATTTCTGTTCAAAAACTTTACTGCTTTTTCCAAACACCAGAAACAGCATCTCAGGCAGCATTTTAGGAATTTAGAAATGTTGCTCTGGGCCTCTATGAGAAGGAGATATTTAAACCTATTAATGATTTGTAGACTCTATAAATAAAAATAATAGTAAAATTTTAAATGGGCTTTTTGATTTAACTGTAGTAAAATATATATAAAATTTACCACTTTAACCATTTTTAAGTGTACAACTCAGTAGCATTAAGTACATTCACAGTATTGTGAAACTGCCATCACTATCAATTTCCAGAACTTATCATCATCTCATAGAAACTCTGTACCCATTAAAACAATAACTCCTCATTCTCCCCTCCTCCAAGTCCCTGGTAACCTCTATCATACTTCTCTCTGTATGAATTTGCCTCTTCTGGATACCTTATATAAGTGGAATCTTACAATATTTAACCTTTTGTGTCTTGCTTATTTCACTTAACATTAAGTTATGAGGATCCACCTATTACATGATTTTTAGAGATGAATAATATTCTGTTGTACGTATGTATGTGTGTACATATGTGTGTGTGCATGTGTGTGTGTATATATATACACACACACAAACAATTTTGTTTTTTCTTTTATCTGTTAATGGAAATTTGGGTTCTTTCTATCTTTTGGCTATTGTGAATAATGCTGCTATGAATATTGGTGTCCAGGTATTTATTGAGTCCCTGCTTTCAACCCTTTTGAGTATATATCTGGAAGTGGAAATGCTGGCAATCATATTTTTAATGTTTTAAAGAATCACCATACTGTTTTCCACAGTGGCAATATGATTTTACATTCCTACCAGCAATACACAGGTGTTCCAATTTATCCTTAACCTACAAACATATTATTTTTCATTTTTTGATGGCAGCCATTTTATTGGGTATGAAGTGGTAGCTCATTATGTTTTTGGTTTGCATTTCCACAATGACTAATATTGAGCATCCTTTCATATATTTATTCACCACTTATATACTTTCTTCAGAGCGATATTTATGCAAATCATTTTCGGGAGGGACAACGATGGTAACAAGGAGGCTCCTGAACTTCCCTCCTCCCACAGACGCACCAAATGTATAACTATACTGGGAGCTATTTCCTCTGAGAGAAATCCAGAAACAAGATGAGTGACTCCTTCACATCAGGCAACTAAAAAATTCTAACAGTGAAATTGTAGGAAAGGCTGAGACACACTCACCATAAACCCTACCCCTGGCACAATGCCATACAACCAGGACAATACCCCCAACTCTCAGCTTCTCCCTGAGGAGTAAAGGGTTTGAGCAACACATCAAGGATTCCAACTTTCAAGATTCCCACCCAAGAGACAGACCCCCAAAACATTTAGCTCTGAAGCCAAAGGGGCTTATGCCCACAAGTTCTATGGGACTATAAAAAACAACTATAGCAATCACAGAGACTAGCAAAGAGAAAGCAAGCAAAAATGCCCGTCTTCCAGTCTTTTCCTGGGAAGGGACTGAGTGCATACTTTATAACACCCTGCCTAAAAGTTGAATTTCTAATTTGCACACTCTAGATCTACCTGTGGTCCTGCAAGGACCTAGGGGGAGCAGGTCATCAACTTCTCTTTGGAAGGAGCTTGTATACATGCCTGGTGACCCAGCTTTGTGTAGCTCTAGATAGGGCTTGTACTTATGAGTCTCACAGGACTGCAGAAAACAAAGAATCAGGTTTTGAATGGTTAAGGAGTGCCCTACTACCACTAACCTCTACCATGGTTATGTATCCTGGCTGAGTGCTGAGGAAGCAGGCAAAAGCTTCCCTCCTAGTTTCTCCCTGAAATGGGCTTAACTACACACTTTTCCAGCTGATGTCTGAGGGTTTAGCTTCTAATCAGCCTTGTCTAGGTTCTGACTGTGACTCTTCCCTTTGGGACACCGACAGGTCTAGTTACACTTTCAACTACTAAGAGCTACTTAACTATGATGGCTAGGACAATCACAAAGATTTGAGAGAATAAGAAGCTTGGGCTGGGCTGATTAATGAAGCTCATCTCCTACCTGAGACTAGTCTGTCAAATTGGGGAAAATGGCTGCTTTATCTAATGCACAGAAACAAATACAGAGAGTGAAGGAAAAAAATGAAGAAACAAAGGAATATGTTCCAAATAAACAAACAAGATATATTTCCAAAACTGGCATTTATGAAACAGAGATCATTGACTTATCCAATGCAGAATTCAAAACAATGGTCATAAAGATGCTTACCATGGTCAGGGAGCAATGAATGAACAAAATGATAATTTCAATAAAGAGATAGAAAATTTCTAAAAATCAAACCGAATTTATAGAGCTCAAAATTACAATAATTGAACTGAAAAATTAAATAAAGGAATTCAACAGCAGACTAGATCTAGTGTAAGAAAGGATCAATGAATTCAAAGACAATGCAGGGGGATTTATCCAGTTACAGAAAGCATGAAGTTATAAGAGACTAATGTGACACCATCAAGCAGACCATTATATATATTACAGAGGTCCCAGAGGGATAAGAGAAAGCAAAAAGGGGCAGAAAACATATACAAAGAAATAATGACTGAAAATTTCCCTAGCCTGGAGAAACAGACATCCAGATCCAGAAAGTTCAAAGAATACCAATCTAAAGAGATCCACATTGAATCACATAAAGTTAATTTTCAAAAGTCAGGTAAAGGCAGCAGGAAAGAAGGAACTTCTTATATACAAGGAAATCCCCATAAGAATATAAGCATATTTTTCAGCAGAAACTTTGCAGGCCAGAATGAAGTTGAATAATATATTAAAAGTGTTGAAAGGAAGATCTGCCAACCAAGAAACTATCTATGTGGCAAAGTTATCCTTCAATGTTGAAGGAGAGGTAAGAGTTTTCCAGACAAACAAAAGCTAAGAGTTCATCATCAGCAGAATAGCCTTACAAGAAATATTAAAGGGAGTTCTTTAAGCTGAAACAAAAGGATGCTAATTAGTAACATGAAAATATATGAAAGCATAAAACTCACAGTAAAGTAAATATAAACTTAAATTCAAAATGCTCTACAATTTTAATGGTAGTAGGTAAATCACTTAGAACTATAGTATAAAGGTTAAAGACAAAGTATCAAAAGGACTTTTTTATGTATAACTAAATAACTTGTTAATGGATCCACAACATAAAAAGATATAAATTGTGATACCAAAAACATTGTAGCATAAAATATATGTGCATAGGGGATATAAAAAGGTACAGTTTTTGTATGCATTACGAATTCACTTGTTATCAGCTATAAGATATTTTAACTATAAGGTATTTACTTATTATACTGCTGATGTGCTCAGTCGTGGCTGACTCTTTGTAATCCCATAGACTGTAGCCCTCCAGGTTCCTCTGTCCATGGAATTTTCCAGGCAAGAATACTGGAGTGGGTTGCTATTTCCTTCTCCTTTAGTTATTATAACTATAATATATTTTACATAAGCCTTACGATAACCACAAAATAGATACAAGAAAGGAATCAAAAGATACCACTTATAAAATGATAAAATCACAAAGAAAGAGAAGAAAAAACAAAAAACTTTAAAACAGCCAGAAAACAGTTAACAAGATAGAAATAAGTAAGTCTATAACTTTCAATAATTACAACTGTAATTATTGTAAATGAACTAAATTTTCCAATCAAAAGACAGAGTGACTAAATGAAAATTTTTAAAAAGATTCAAGTATATGCTACTTACAGGAGCCTCATTTCACCTTTAAAGACATACTTAGACCAAAAGTGAAATATTAGAAAAAGATTTTTCCATGAAAATGGAAGCCAAAAGAAATCAGGTATACCTATATTTGTATCAGTCAAAATAGACTTTAAGCCAAAAGCTGAAACAAGGCACAAAGCTCATTCAGTTCAGTTCAGTTCAGTCTCTCAGTCATGTCCAACTCTCTGCGACCCAATGGACTGCAGCACTCCAGGCCTCCCTGTCCATCACCAACTCCCAGAGTCCACTCAAACTCATGTCCATTGAATCAGTGATGCCATTCAACCATCTCATCCTCTGTCATCCCTTCTCCTCCTGCCTTCAGTCTTTCCCAGCATCAGGGTCTTTTCAAATGAGTCAGTTCTTTGCATCAGGTGGCCAAAGTATTGGAGTTTCAGCTTCAGCATCAGTCCTTCCAATGAATATTCAGGACTGATCTCCTTTAGGATGGACTGGATGGATGTCCTTGCAGCCCAAGGGACTCTCAAGAATCTTCTCCAAAACCACAGTTCTAAAGCATCAGTTTTTTGGCACTCAGCTTTCTTTATAGTCCAACTCTCACATCCATACATGACTACTAGAAAAACCATAGCCTTGACTAGATGGACCTTCATTGACCAAGTAATGTCTCTACTTTTTAATATGCTGTCTAGCTTGGTTGTAACTTTCCTTCCAAGGAGTAAGCATCTTTTAATTTCATGGCTGCAATCACCATTTGCAGTGATTCTGGAGCCCCCCAAAATAAAGTCTGACACTGTTTCCACTGTTTCCCCATCTATTTGCCATGAACTGATGGGACTGGATGCCATGATCTTAGTTTATTAGGTACATCAATCAATAAAGTATAGTATATATACACGATGGAATATTGTTCAGCCATAAAAAAGAAATCTTACCTTTGCAATAACATGGATGAACCTGAAGAGCATTATGCTAAGAGAGGTAAGCCAGACAAAAACAAATATGCATGGTATTGCTTATACATGGGGGAAAGATTATAATGCATATAAACTGAATAGAATGGTGGTTATCACATGCTGGGCATGGAAGAAATTGGGAGAGGCTGGTAAACTTTTAGCTAAAACATGAATAAAGTTTTAGGATATAATGTAAAACATGACTACAATTGATAATACTGTATTGTATATTGAAATTTTCTAGGAGAGTAGAACCTAAGCGTTCTCACCAAAAAAAAGGAAAAAATGTCCCACCCTAAATGTGGGGATCCTTTCACAATGTATATATCCATTAAATCATCATTTGTACACTTAAAAAATACAATTTTATTTGTCAGTTATATCTCAAGCTGAAAAAAATTTACTTAAAAAAATCCTTTGCCCATATTGAATTAGGCTGTTTATTTTTGAATTGTAGGAGTAATTTATACATTCTAAATATTAGTTGCTTATCTGGTATATGACTTGCAAGTATTTTCTCCCATTCTGTGGGGTGTCTTTTTACTTTCTGGATAGTGTCCTTTGATTTACAGGCATTTAAAAAATATTGATGAAGTGTAATTTATCTGTTTTTTCTTTTGTTCCCTGTGTTTTTAGTATCATATCTAAGAAATCATCATTAAATCCAATGTTAAGAAGATTTATTCCTATGCTTTCTTCTGAGACTTCTATTATAGTTTTGGCTTTTATGTTTGTCTTTGATCCATTTTGAGTTAATTCATGTATGTGGTGTAAGGCAAGGGTTCATTCTTTTGCATGGAGATATCCAGTTTTGTAGCATTAGTTGAAAGAGACTCTCCCACATTGAGTAGTCTTTTCGTGAATGTTTATTTCGGGGCTCTCTAGTCTGTCTCGGATCTGTGTGTCCATCGTTACACCAGTTTATTTTGGGGCTCTCTAGTCTGTCTCGGATCTGTGTGTCCGTCGTTATACCAGTTTATTTCAGGGCTCTCTAGTCTGTCTCGGATCTGTGTGTCCTTCGTTACACCAGGGCCACGCTGTGTTGATTACTGTAGGTTTGTATTTAGTTTTGAAATCAGGACTGTATGTTTTCCAGCTTTGTTGTTCTGTTTCAAGATTTTGACAATTAATAATAAGATCTTTTAAAGTACATTCTAATCAGCTTATGTTTTTGTAAACTATATGTGTCATGTATGAGCAAATGACATCCACAATTCATAGTTTAAGCCTGTGCTGTCTTGAGCTCTAGACTTAGAACTGCCTGACATCCCCACCATGCTTCTCAATAGTAACCTGTCAAAAACACAAATTTTAATCTCTTCTTTGAATTGTGTTCCTTCTGGCTTCCATAATTTAGTAAGTAACATCATACACTTTTGGAGAAGGAAATGGCAACCCACTCCAGTATTCTTGCCTGGAGAATCCCATGGACAGAGGAGCCTGGTAGGCTACAGACCATGGGGTCACAAAGAGTCAGACACAACTGAGTGGTTTTCAGTATCACACGCTCTTTCTCTTTTCTTTACCACTGCTCCTATCCCCACCCCCACCATATTCAATCCCTCAAAAGTCCTGTTGGCTTTTCCTTCTAAACATCTTCCCAGTCTGACCACATCCATCCCTATTACTGTATCCAAGTTACAGTCATTATGTTCCCCCAACCCCTGATCCAGTCTACTCTATTCACAGAAGTCAGGAAGTCTGAGAAAAGATGAATTCTGGAATCTTACCTTGAAGACGTTTGTCCAGGTATTCTAGGATTAATCTGAACATTTGAATTATTGCAAGAATTAAAGATCCAAATGCTAGGGATCCTGTGTGATATCTGGACAAAGATAAAATGAGAATAAAGGTTAAAATATTTTTACTAAGAACTAAAAGGATGTTAGTTGATTTTTATTGGTAAAAGGGTTGATAGAAAAGAACTTCTACTCTCTTATTCAGATTGACAAAGGTCTCCATAGAGGCCTTTAAACCATATATATCCATTTTGTACTTCATCTACAAAAATGATACCAATAGCCTATCATTTTATATTAATTTTATGTTTGAGCTGAGCAATGAAGAAAGACAAGTTCATCCTTAATCTTTAATTTAGTGACCTCCCCTACTTCTTCACTCCAGTAACCTTTTAGAAGGATTGGCCTGGGTAGGGGTTAAAAATATAATGATGGCTATAAAATCAAACAAAGCCAATGGACATTCATGAATCTTGAATTATACCTTTGACCTCAAGTACTTTGCCACTTGAATTATAAGCACACTAAACATAACTGGGAAGATAGATGTAGTGTTCAATGTGAAACTCACCTTATGGCTCGTCCAAATGCAGTAAAAAGTGGATAGGGTGGGATGTCATCAGGTTTTTTCAAGGCCCAATAATAAGAAGCAAAGGCACCAGCAAGGGCACACTGACCCAATGCAATGACAAAGTTTATAAGCCA
The DNA here is from genome assembly GCF_000754665.1 of Bison bison bison. Taxonomy (NCBI): domain Eukaryota; kingdom Metazoa; phylum Chordata; class Mammalia; order Artiodactyla; family Bovidae; genus Bison; species Bison bison. Next base: position 446,267 of record NW_011494855.1, on the reverse strand, counting down.
GAGAAAGACGAATAGATTGAGTAACTGGAAGGTAGTGATGTATTGATGATACAGGCTCTTTCCACCATAGAAAGCAAAATGACACTGAGCCCCAGGGCAAGCTTTGGCAATTTCAGTTGTATTAAAACCCTGCACTCAGAAAAAAGAAACCAATAAGGATAATATGATAATACTATTCCAAGACAATGCCTTCCCTGCCTTCCCTTGTGTAGCCCCCAACTGCTTGTCCTGCTCTTCTATTAGCTTCTGCTGTTATTTCTATTTTCTATAACACCACTTTATACAGTTCTTTCTTGAGCTATGGAAAAATATCTCATTTTACCATCACACATTCATTAGTCTGCATGCACTATAATTTTACATTTATTAGTGTGGTTGTTGATTGTACATGCTTCTTAGGTGTATGACACGACAAGTGAGCTCAGGCAACAGCGGTGTTTTCTCTCTGTTCTGCCCACTCTTTTCAGTGCTCTTCAGCTAACACCTGACTCACTCTCCCCTTCTTTACAGTGATCCTCATCAGTGCACAGGGTCCCTATTACAGGATTATTCCTACAACAGTTGTTGGATGAAATGTAGTAGAGTTCTTCATTAAAGTAAATAAAAGAGTTTCTTTTACTTACCACTGGGTCGCAGGTTTTATTTTCATGTTCACATTGCCCCTGTGGGGCTATGACTTTGTATATAGGTGCCCCTGATGTAGCCAAGTAACTGAGTGAACTCTATTAAGGTTAAATTATTTGCTGGCAGATTGAAAATAAATGGACAAGAAAATAATGTGTGAATAACCCAAAAGGGTACTGAAAGACTAATTTCAAAAAACTTATAATCTAATAATTCATTCATTTTAAGACCCAGAATAATATAACATGTGTCAGCTACAAGGAGTAGCCCCTTAAAAGCAAAAAATAAAAGAGTTTTTTTTTTTTCTTTTTAGGTATTGCAAAGGAGAAGTATCATATGTGAAGATAAAATAAAATAAAATCTACCATATGACCTATTTGAGGGGAAATTCAGTTGGTTCACTTTTTTAGAGCTTAGCAGTCATCACCATCATCATCATCATCATTGCAATTATATCTTTAGGATGTTTCTAGTCTTTCCAGGGTGGAAAGGTATATAAACTCCCAGTTTCTGAGTCATAGTATGGACCTGAGGTTTAAAGAAGTCAGTTAACAAAGGATACAGTGCTACCACAGCCCAGTAGGAAATGCAGACTGAGAGGAAAAAGAAAGTTAAAGCTGGATAAATTAAAGTACTAGGGAGGTATCCAATGGCTCTGAAATAAAACAAATAGTTGAAATTCAAAATGATACAGTTACAATTTCTCAATTAAAATTTCATCTTTTAGAATTAGACTGAATTCATTCAAAGAACAGTGGTAATAACCATTGACTCTTTTTTGCTGGTGTATTCATAGTTGTTTTAATTTATATTTATTTATTAAGTTAATAGCATTCTTTCAGTGCTCATGTTTGATTCCTGCCAAAAGTCCTCCAAACCTTCTCCTCTTTGGTTATTTCTGTCTAACTCAGAAAGACTTCATGCATTATAATCATGATATTTCTCTCTTTTGTTTAGACATTTAAAATTGCAGAGGATCTTGACAATCATTTGGTCAAATGTGAGAATCCATCTCTAATTCAAGAATCCCTTTTGAACTGTCTTCAGAACATGTTCCTTAGTCTCATATGACACAGCTTATTCTATTTTCTTAACAACCAAAGTATTAGGAAGTTCTTCTTCTGATGTAATTCACATCCACTACCTTCTGGAAAAGAAATGACCACCTTTTCCATACAGCAACCCTTCAAGTAACTCTTTCATTTTCCAGGATAAATGATTATTTTGATATTTCCCAAGATATGCTTTCTAAAATATTCACATCCTAGTTACTCTATTACTACTTTTGAATAATTTTTTAGCATATGACACTAAATTAACTCTATGTTGTTTGATATAGCCACTGAGAACTACAATAGAACTATTTCCACTCCTAATGCATTGACACAATTTTTTCTTCAGTCACGCCATGGGGCATGCATAATCTTAGTTCCTGGACCAGCTGATGGAACCCTTGCCCGCTACAGTGGAAGTGCAGAGCCCTAACCACTGGACCGCTAGGGAATTCCCACACTGACACATTTTAGATTCGTTTTTTTATTTGTTACCTTCTCCACCTCACTATTTAGACTATGCTATTCTCTCTTTCCTCCAGACACTGATGTGAGTGAAATACTGGGCATCCCTATGATTACCCTGTATTCTCACACCAATTTATTCCAGCTCTTATTTTCCTTTGAAAAAAAAAAAATCTTTAATCTGTCACAGTAGTAACTACTCTTTAACACGCACATGCACACACACACACATTTAGAGGCATAGCAGTTGGATAAGTGAATTGTACAATATCATATTATTTAAGGAATAACGCAACAAATCAGTAGCTTTCAGTGGCTAATGATAGGGCTTCAGTTATTGTGGGAAGGACAGATTTAATTTAGCAAACTGCTTGTTAACTATTTCAAACACTGGCTCTAGGTGGCACTATTATTATTATAGATGACGATTTTGTTAAAACAATCCTTAAAGACTATTTAAAATAATTTGGTCCTTGGTCATTAACAACCCAGTTTCCATTGTTCTTAACAAACAACATGATCTATTGGCTTTTAGTAATACTTTCTTTGTTGTTTCCATGCATTACTCAAAAGTTTAATGTATTATCTTCAAGTGACCTTTTGGAATAGTTTAGAAACTGTAGGTGTTATTACCTCACAGCATGAATTTTATGAAAAATTGTGTTTATTTTGTAGCATTTTAAAATAAAAATGACTCTGGGTATACAATGTTCTTGAATTGAGAGCTGTAGATACAAAAACCTATAGTCTGGTGCTGCTAAGACCAATTACTCTGTCTACTGGCAAATTTTGTTACTTATACAAAACTAGCAAGAGCACATAATTGACTTTACAGAATTACAGTGATCTACAGTTCTGCAAATGATCTCAACCATCAGTATTAACATACGACTCAGTATGGGAGTGATACAAAATATAATATAACTAACTTTTATTGGCACTCTGTCACTTACTTTCACATAAGCTATCCTCCTAACATATATTTGGTGTTTTAAAAAACGTGCTAGTGCACAGACTACACAGATTTTAGCTTTATTTTGCTCTAAGATAATTGATGTTTGGGGATTTTGAAAGACTTGTTATTGTGAACTTTTTAATATGTGGCAAAGTCTGAACTTAAACAAGTTTTCTTGAATGGAAAGCAGATTTAACAAGCCATCTTAAAGGGAAAAGAGTCTGGGGCATCTACAAATAAGCAGTGACTGATATGAAAGACGGATATACATTATGCGAGTCTCTCCATCAAGGCCTTACTTGCTCCCCTCCTTCAGCAGGGCGATGGAGATACGGATTCGGTTCCTGAGGAAGATCAGCATGAGGATGATGAACAATTCAAGGAGGCAGAGTATTATCACTTTAAACAGGAAAAAAATATTAGTGTGCAATGCAAATCAAACCAAAGAGCAAACTTTCTGTGCCAACATCAGACTGATCTTCATGATGATTTCTGCCAGCTCTGACACTTCATAATTTAAGCAGTGCTACCTCTCCAAAGATGCCAGTTTTAGAAATTCACTTTTAAAACTCTGAGAAATGCTTTAAAAACAATTCTGGATTAAAACCTTTAGCTAGAATTTAAACAACTGTGTTGGACAGGCTTCATCTTATCTATGGAAACATTTCACACCACTTGTAGAAATGAGAAAATAGGCAAAGAAGAAAAGGAAGGGCTGCTTTAGACAACTCTATTTTAGATGTTTTCAGTTGTAAACTTCCTTGAGTAAGAGAATCATTACAGAACAAAGTTTTTGAGCTGCTGCCAGGCTCACAATGCCTCTTAATTGATCTTGCTGATGGACAGGGTGGGGTTCTGGGATACCACATTTTTAGTTTGTGAGCCCACCCATCATGACTACCTTGATAAAATCAGAGTGTAATGCCAACCCAAGCTGTGTAATAAAAGTCTGAGAGTTAGAATTAAGGGAATGTAGTTCAGTGTTTTTTTTTTTTTTTCCTGCTGTACAACATCATGAATCACTGTAAGTATACATATAACCCCTCCCTCATGAGCCTCTCTCACCCCTCAATCCACTCCTTTAGGTCTAGTTTAGTTTTGAATTGACGTTTGTATGTCTCTTGAACTAAGAGTTATACACATTAACTGTGTCAAAACCACATTTATGTAAAGCAAGTGAACCTGGGAAGAAAGAATAAAGTGTACAAGTGTAAAGAAAGAGAAAGAGGAAAGCTTGGCTCCATTTTGGCTTTTTGTTTCCTAGATCCAGGTCCACTTGGAAGTCCAGCTGCTTTTCTGCTATTTTGAGTTTGGTGAGACACTTCTCTGTTCTTAGAATAAATGCCTCTGCCTTGCCTCCAGCTTTGTTTGTTTTTACTTGAAGCCAAACAGCCCTAATTATTATATTCCTCAATTCTACAACATACCTTTAATTTAGTAATGACCTTTGAGGAAAAGTAAAATATCCTTTATTAAATGTCTGTCTATTGATTATAAACTGCATCCTGACCTCAAAGATGTTAAAAAGTGAAAAGACGTGGAGTCTAAATTAAGGAATATAGTACAGCTAATAAGAGATTCTGAAATCATGAAAGAAACTTAATGAAAAGTTAAATTCCTACCCATGAAAGGATCCACTCTACAACATTCCTATTAGTTATTCTGCTCATGTCTGAACACTTTCAATCATAGGACACTCATTTTATTCTATTGTTATACCACTAAGATTCAGATGTTTATCATACCTCAGTTAGTATTTCCAAGTGAGGAGTAACCAGTTAACCCAGAGATGTGGGAGGTTCTCAGTAATGTAACATCTCCCTGCTACATCTTCTTTTATTTCAACTGTGTATTTATGTTTTTATGCATAACTGATTCTTTTAAAGCTACACTGAGCCCAAAACTATGGAGTGTAGCCATATTAAGCTAAAATCATTATTGTCTTTGGATAAACTTAAGAATATAAACTGTGTCAGTCACTTTATGTTCCAAAATTGCATTGTAAAAAACATTGCATATTAAATTTGTACTTTTACAAAATTATATTATTTTAAATGGTTATATTAAAGAAATTTAGCACCCTTTTGAATTTATATATTCCCTCCTTTTGTTTAAATAAGAGCAAACAATAGAAACATATTTTCTGAGACTCTGCAGAGAAGCTGGTATAAATCTAACTTTATCAAGGAGGTTGGGATAATTAATAGAAATGAGAATAGAACCATCTTCTAATACAATCCAAGACTCATAAAATGATAATTTTTATGTGCATTACTCTACATGTTTTTAATGTTTCTGTCAATAAGTATAATTTCACGTGTATACCCTTGTCACTGGAGCTGAGAATTATAAGCACAGAGCAAATAACATCTGATATTATTTCATAATGGATTATGAAAGTCAATACTCATTTGAGGAAAGATAAGTATTCCTAGACTTGAAAATAAAAGCAAGCTCTGCATTTTCCTCAAAGTACCTCTCTTAACTTTTCCAACGGCAGATTCTAATCATCTCAATGATTTTGTGTTGAAGATCCTTAAAAGACAGCAATGGGATGACCATAGAACCTGTAACTAACATCCATCTGAGAGTAAAACTATAGGTTTCAATACATAATGGATGAGATTTGTCATCTTCAGAAATGATAGGTAACAGTATGTGGACTGCTGAGGGATATAGAATCACTCAAATTCAGGAAAAGGGATGAGGATATAAGTCCCAAGATGCTTGATTTTTATAGTTAAAAAAAAAAAAGAAATGGCTATCAATGAAGTTCTTCTGAAACATATTTGAAAAA
>NW_011494855.1:436286-440274 GCF_000754665.1 Bison bison bison | reverse complement strand
TGGCAGACACAGGAATCTGGTGGGGGCTTCTGTGCAGCCGGGGTAGGTCATCCAGCTTGGCATGAGCCTGAAGAAAACACCTCTCAAGACTATCCAAGGGTCTCTGCTAAAAAAACTTTCTCATTAGTAATATTATTCCCAATGTGCATTGTGCCCAGGAAAGCAGTGTCCTAGGTGGGATATGTCTGCGTTCCGAGAGAGTATCCTAATAGTGTAAACAAATACAATGGCACTCTGGTGACATGCTGCGAGCCTGTCTCTGAAAGCCACCCAAATGACTTCTGGGTGAAGTGGCAAAATTAAGTTTTCAGATTTTTGTGAAGGGATCCATTCTGGAATCATGATGCTCTCCAAGATAACTGCCCTCCTCTTAGACTGTCTGGGCTCCTTACCAGGCTTCCTCAAACTTGTCTTGTCTGGCTCTCTAACTTCAACAATATAGGAAGATGAATTTGTTTTTTAAAGCACCATGTAATTAGAGATCATTTTTTAAATATTGATTAAAGAACATGAATCCCTGTAAAGAACAAGGAATAGTATAATAAAAACTATTAAAGTCATCTTTGAAATCACCTACCTTTCAAAATTCTGTTACTATTACCCTTAAGTAACTCAATCTAAATAAACACTAAAAATTGTAAATTTGTAAAAATTACTTATTATTCCAATTCTATAAAAAGAAGTTTAAAAGTCCTGCCATGAAAAACTTGTTTCTTCATTTTCTTTTTTCTTTTTCTGTTTTTAAATGCAAGTTTGAAATATCAAGCATTTTTTCCTTTTAAAATTCCTTTCTTAGATATTAGATTAATGGCTATAAATGCCTATATCCAACTCATGTTAAGTTGAAGGCAAATAGCTTGAGATCATTGTACAGTAACATTTTCTTAGATTATATAATAAATTCCCCTCAATGACTTTCCATTTACTATGGCTAGTAGTATTATAGATACTTATTTTAATGATGTTACCAATAGATGTATTTAACAAGTTATACCAACACAAGTTTTCTTTAGACAAAAAATGCTTTCTGGTTATTACAATTTTAACAAAGCAAAATTTTAAAATCCACTCACTAAGTGCGAACCATGTTTGTTTCAGGCGAAAGTACATGCTTATGTCAGTCTGAATCCCAATGGTATATGCATTTAAGCGAGAACTTGGCTGTTCCTGAAGACGGCTATATTCTAGGTAACAGCGCCATATTCCTTGAAAAAGAGAGAAAAGTAGACTAATATAAAATGTTATTTTCTGAAATATAAGCACACATCTACATGAAATTGATTAGCATGGTCATTTTTACAAATGAAAGATTCCTATTTACACATTAACTATTTTATGTGTATCCAACAGTCTAAATGTGCTATCATATGCAATATAAATTTTTTCAGTATTTTTTTGGATGATCATGGCAACACCCAATTTTAAATGTCCTTTTAATTAGAAACAACTTTAATGTCCATCAGTAATGACTGGTTAAAAATATTATAGTATATTTGCACAGTAGAATACCGTATTTCCATATAGAGGAGAAAGTCTCTAGTGATAGTGAATGATCACTAGATGCTTTGTTAAATGAAAAAAGTAAAAAAATATAAACTTATAAAAATTATATAAAATATTCTATAATTCATATAAGAAGTAAAAATAATATATGTATTTTCTTATGCATACATAAAGTATCTCTGGGAAGATGCATAGGAATACAGTATTTTCTGTATCCCTTCACTTTCAAACTTCCAATTTCCTTATGCTTTTGTAACTTCTGTAAAGAACACAGCTCCAATTTGTATGTTTATATTTTAATCTGATCTGATAATCTCTGTATTCTAATTGATGAGCTTAATATATTTAATTGGTGAGCTTAATATATTTAATGTATTGTTATATTTACTTTTGTTTCAACCTTCTTTGTTTTTGTATTTCCTGTTCTACTTTGTATCAATACTTCCAATTCTTGTCCTTTAAAAACCGATCAGTTTTTGTTTGTTAACTTAATTGTTTTCCCCCTTTACTGGTTTAGAGATATCTACTATATTTTTATAATAAATTACTCTTGAAAATTGACTGTGTACTTACTAACCAAGTCTAAAGTCAACTCAGGAAATATAAGAACCTTATATTATTCAATAATCATTCCAGTCTGATTATTTCTCTGTATTTTACTTATGTACAGTTATACCTCAAAAAATTGGATATTATCATTATTTTGTACAAAGTTTCTTAAGTTCTGTGCTGTGCTGATAGTCCCTCAGTCATGTCCAACTCTTTGTGACCCCTCACAGACTATAGCCTGCCAGGCACGTCTGCCCATGGGGATTTTCTAGGCAAGAATCCTGGAGTGGGTTGCCATGCCCTCCTCCAGGGGATCTTCCCAACCCAGGGATTGAACCCAGGTCTCCTGCATTGCAGGGGAATTCTTTACTGTCTGAGTCACCAGGGAAGCCCTACCTACACATTTACCAATTAATTTTCTTTGCTCACCATTCATTCTTGCATCTCATACATTTTTGCTGAATCATTTTTCCCTCTAGAAGTAGGAACTCCTTTAGTATTAATATATGTCTACTTGTAAACTCTAGTTTTTACTTATCTTAAAATATCTTCAATGTTACTCTCATTCTTGAAAGATAGTTTTGCTGAGTGTACAGCTGTAGGTTGACCATTATTTTTTCCTTAGCTCTTTGAAGGTATTATTTTGCTCCTTTTGTTGCTGTCAAAAAGTCTTCTTCAGCTTAACTGTTCCTTTGTAGGCAATCTGTCTTTTCTCTCTGATCGTTTTTAAAATATTTTGTCTTTGGTATTCTGAACTTTCACAATCATTAATTTCTTGCTCTCTAATGTATCATTCCAAACAATATACAAACATATTTTCCTTTCTTTCACCTTAAAGAGTAAAACAAAAGAAAGTCTACTTTTGACAGTTTTATCCCTATTCACTGCCTGATTTCTTGTCCCTCGTTGCAATAAAACTCTCCCAAATAGCCATGTATATTGTCTGTCTATAATTCTTCTCCTCCAGTCTTCCCTCAATCCACTCTAATTAGGCTTTTCTTCCTCATTATGATACCAAAACTACCCTAATCAGATTACCACTGATCTTGCCATATTTATGTATCTAAAGTCTATTCTCAGTTCTTATCTTTCTTGACCTATCTGCCTCATTTGACATGGTTTATCACCCCCTCCATTTTTTTTTTTTAAACTTGGCTTCTATAACATCACATCCTTTTAGTTTTCAAAGAAGACCCATTTCTCCTCAGTTGTCTTTGCTGTTCCATTCTCCTCTCTGACCTCTTAATGTCGCAGGGCCTCTGAACTCAGTCTTTGGTCCACACCTCTACCTACACCTAATTTCTTGGTGATGTCAGCCATTCTCATGGCTCTAACAATCCTGATTCCTAAATATATTTATTTAGGCTAACTATCTAACTCTGTACATTCAACTGCCTATGTGACATCTCCATCTTAATGCCTAATATATATCTCAAACTCCACATATTCAAAATTACACTTCTGATCAATCCCCTTTCTAAACCAAGCTTGCTCCACTCACACCTTTCCTATCTCATGTGTGCGTGCTAAGTCACTTTCAGATCAGATCAGATCAGATCAGTTGCTCAATCGTGTCTGACTCTTTGCGACGCCATGAATTGCAGCAGGTGAGGCCTCCCTGTCCATCACCAACTCCCGGAGTTCACTGAGACTCACGTCCATTGAGTCAGTGATGCCATCCAGCCATCTCATCCTCTGTCGTCCCCTTCTCCTCCTGCCCCCAATCCCTCCCAGCATCAGAGTCTTTTCCAATAAGTCAACTCTTCACATGAGGTGGCCAAAGTACTGGAGTTTCAGCTTTAGCATGATTCCTTCCAAAGAAATCCCAGGGCTGATCTCCTTCAGAATGGACTGGTTGGATCTCCTTGCAGTCCAAGGGATTCTCAAGAGTCTTCTCCAACACCACAGTTCAAAAGCATCAATTCTTCGGCGCTCA
>NW_011494855.1:430765-436186 GCF_000754665.1 Bison bison bison | reverse complement strand
TCACAGTCCAACTCTCACATCCATACATGACCACAGGAAAAACCATAGCCTTGACTAGCCGGACCTTTGTTGGCAAAGTAATGTCTCTGCTTTTGAATATGCTATCTAGGTTGGTCATAACTTTCCTTCCAAGGAGTAAGCGTCTTTTAATTTCATGGCTGCAGTCACCATCTGCAGTGATTTTGGAGCCCAGAAAAATAAAGTCTGACACTGTTTCCACTGTTTCCCCATCTATTTCCCATGAAGTGGTGGGACCGGATGCCATGATCTTCATTTTCTGAATGTTGAGCTTTAAGCCAACTTTTTCACTCTCCACTTTCACTTTCATTAAGAGGCGTTTTAGTTCCTCTTCACTTTCTGCCATAAGGGTGGTGTCATCTGCATATCTGAGGTTATTGATATTTTTCCCGGCAATCTTGATTCCAGCTTGTGTTTCTTCCAGTCCAGCGTTTCTCATGATGTACTCTGCATATAAGTTAAATAAACAGGGTGACAATATGCAGCCTTGACGAACTCCTTTTCCTATTTGGAACCAGTCTGTTGTTCCATGTCCAGTTCTAACTGTTGCTCCCTGACCTGCATACAGATTTCTCAAGAGGCAGATCAGGTTGTCTGGGATTCCCATCTCTTTCAGAATTTTCCACAGTTTATTGTGATCTACACAGTCAAAGGCTTTGGCATAGTCAATAAAGCAGAAATAGAGGTTTTTCTTTAGTTGTATCCAATTCTGTGTGGACTGAAGCCTGCCAGGCTCCTCCATCCAAGGGATTCTCCAGGCAAGAATACTGGAATGGGTTGCTATTTCCTTCTCCAGGGAATCTTCCTGACCCAGGGATTGAGCCCAAGTCTCCTTGCAGGCAGATTCTTTACTGTCTGAGCCACCAGGGACTAAAGTCGTGATCATTTCACATCTCTCCTCTGCTCAAAACCCTACTTTGTCTCCCTACTTCACTCAGAGTAAAAATAATCTAAGTCTCTGGCCCTCCAGAAAGTCCATATCTCCTAATCTCCTGTTTATTTGGTACACTCATCCATGTAAGCATTCTAACCATTTCTTCAACATGCTCCCATCTTTAAGACTTTGCTCTAACTGTACTTACTGTCTGGAACTTCTCCTGTATCTCCAGGGGCTAATCCCATTTTCTCCTTCAAGTGTTTTCTTGGATCTCCTCTCAAAAATGCCTCCTCTACTAATACTGCAATTTGTACTCCTTGCCCTACCATGATGCTCTCAATCCCCCTTCAGTGTCCATTATTTCTTTTTTCTGTGGCAAGTATCACCTTCTAATAGATAATTCGCTTAGGTTATGAGCATCAAAAGAGTAAGAACTTCTGTCTTTTTGTTTACTGTTCTTTCTCAAGAGCCTAGAATAGTGCCTATACATAGCAGCTGCACAACTGATATTTGTTGAATGAATAAATGGGAAAATGTACGACTAGATATGGATGTCATTTCCCTTATTCTTCTTGGTAGAGCTTCCTGTATCTTTGAATTTATATCTTTCATCAGTTCTAGAAAATTCTCAGTCAATACCTTTCAAATATGCTGATACATGTTGGGCCCTTCTCAATCTATTCTCTATCTCTCTTAAGTACAGAATCATATTTTGTCCTTTGTTCATGTTCTGCTGTATTTTGGGTAATTAATTCAGAGTTTCATCTTTCAGTTCATTAATTATCTATTTTACTATTTAACTTATTTAATTTTGAATATAACACTTTATTGCTTTGTTTTGAAAAGTTCTATTTGATTCATCTTCATGTATGCCTAAATATTTTTGATGATTTCTTATTTTTTAGTTGTATTTTTAATTCTTAAACATTAATTCATGTTCTGTATCAGTCCATTTCTGAATCTCTTAGCGACCTCAATCTGAGGCTTGTCGTTTGTTTTGTTTCTTGCAAAAGACCATTTCCATACATGTTTGGAAATCTTTGATTGCAACTCATACATTGTTCATTTTAATCTGTTGAAACCTGGTGATCTGAATTGAAGGTGCTTCCATCTAGAGAGGATTCATATTTATTTCTATTGGCAACCAAAGGGTACTACCAAACTAGGGTCACTTTATGCGTTTTCCAGGATCCAGCACCTACTCCAGGAGTTTCAGGCCTGACCCTCTACTCCTCTGCTGGCTCTGAGTCTCCTGATTGTAGCACTGGTATGATCTACCCATAATCTCACATGAGCCTCCTGCTCAGTTCCCCACTTTTTAGCTTGTGGGTTGAAAATGGTTTTGCTTTCTGGGATACTTCATTTCTAATAAGCTCATGAAAAAACTAAATAAAACAATACAATATAATATGCCATCATTTCATAGCAAAAGGACCCTTCAGATTATTTAGTTCCTTCACACTGGTGGATGTGAAAGTCTCAGCAGTAATTTTCCAATTTATTTTTCTATTCCTATCTCATTCCTGTCCTAGTGTGTGTTTGTCATTAAAAATATGTTCCCTGGGCTTCAAGTCCTCTTTCCTTAATAATATTCCTGCATAATAATAAAACAATAAATACCATTTATTGAACAATTATTATGGTGGCTCTCTAAGTACTTTATATACATTGTTTATTTAACACTCAGAGATTCCTGTTATACAGTTGAGGAAACTATGAAATAGAGAACTATATACTTGCAGAGAACTGTGCTTTTTCCAAATTCCAAATACATATTTATAACCATGGCATTATATGGCTATCCCCTATGTAACTCTTAATTTTTTATAATCAATGAGAATTGTTCACATGCCCAAACTCTAAGACAGAAAAGGGCATGGGATACTTTGAGCTCCGAGGAAGAAAACAAAGGCTTTTTGACAAAAAGTTTTCTTGGGAGTTTCAGATTAGGAGACAGCAATTCTTATGTTCCTTCATGAGGTTCATGGGCGGCTGCACAGCATGAACAGATAAGGAATGATACATGGAGTCACCTAAACAACTGTTGAGAAACTCAGTGAGGATAACAAGCACGATAATAACAATAACCCAAGACATCCTGAGTGTTTACTGTGTTCCAGGGACTGTTCTGCTGCTAAGTCACTTCAGTCGTGTCCGACTTTTCGCAACCCCATGGACTGCAGCCTACCAGGTTCCTCCACCCATGGGATTTTCCAGGCAAGAGTACTGGAGTGGGGTGCCATTGCCTTCTCCAGGGACTGTTCTAAGAGCTTTATATTCATTGTCTCATTCAATTCTCACAGTAATGGTATGATGGAGATACCATTATTGTGTTGATAATCATTCAGAAACTTTTCCAAGTCCTCCAGTTACATTATGGAGACAGGACTGGAACTCAAGCTAACTACAGATTTTGGGTATTCTACATTCTTATACTGATATGTGTAAAGCTCTTCTTTGGGTGACAGAAACAAGATAGTGTTATTTTGGTATCTGTGACTATAAAAGTCTCATTGTCGATGTAAATGGTGTTGTAGGAAAATCATTCTTTTGAATAGAAACCTCTCAAACATTCATATACTGGCTCATATGTTTATTAGAAGGCTGAGAAGAAGTGCTATACTGTTCACTGATTCTTTACGACCCTGTAGACTGTAGCCCACCAGGCTCATCTGTCCATAGAATTCTCCAGGCAAGAATACTGGAGTGGGTAACCATTTCCTTCTCCAGAGGATCTTCCCAACTCAAGGATCAAACCCAGGTCTCCTGCATTGTAGGCAGATTCTTTACCATCTGAGGCACCAGGGAAGCCCAATTCTTTTTTTAATGTTCGCCTTTCACCTGTACTGCATTTGGCAGAACTGAGTTAATAATTAGAGCTCAACCTAGAAGTAAAGTAACTCTCCATCCAATAAGTGTAATTCAGAATACTTGCCTCTAGAGGGTGATGGCCCATTATGGAGTACTGGCCAATTATTAAAGTGTGTGACAGTACCTGGATTAAAAGTCCTAAGTTGAAAGAGAAAAATAGATCGATCACACATCTATAACTATGCAGACCTGGGCCTTTGATCAGATAAAAAGTAAAAAGACTAAAAGAAACTGTCTGAAATAGTTTTCATTAACCTAAATGGGATTCTTTTCACCTCCTCCTTAATACTCATGAGATATGAGATCAAAGACTGTAGAGAAAAAGAGAAGAATATTTTGATAGCACTTACCCCCACCAGGATAAAGAAGAAAGAAGTAACAGAGACACTGTATGCAGAATTAAGTAATTTTTCTCAATTTAACACCTTTAGGAAGACAGTAAAGAAGGATTAAATTCACTCGAAGTAAAATGCTTTCTGGTTATTGACAATGGCAACTGAAAAGAAAAAGATTATTTTGATATTTGGTGATTTTAAGATGGGTGGATACCTACCATAAGCTATGATTCCAATCACACCAAAGGTGAAGATCCAGAAAAGCAATCCAGCTGTGAACCTCAGGAGCATCACAAACATCCAACTGAGGAACATGGCGATAGTCAGGCCACTGGAGGATAAAAGGCACAACAAACGTAGGGGGCCAGTGTGCTAAACATACCAAACATAGCAAGACAACACTTATTTCTATTCAAAATAATTCTCGATTATTTTATCTGACTGTAGAAACATTTATGACATTAAAAAGTATAAGCAATTCTTTCTGTTAAGACTTTCAAGGGAAACAATAGGATCATCAGAACTTGATAAATGAATCATTTTTGGGGCCTAGGTAAATGCAAATTCTGTGTCCATAGTTGTTTCAGGAAAAATCACAATTCCTATCTGCCGCAGTCCTATTTTTTTCCTTCATACTTATGCACCAAGTAATAAGCAACAAAGCATATCCATGAGACGTTACTGCAGCTCTAGATACCTGGTCACTAATGAAAACCGTATGTGATATAACTAGCAGTAAGAAAACAATCTTAGGGCAGAAAGACAAGCTAAATAATTGTCCTACACAGTTCCTGAATCCATGATTTTGTAGCCATTATCATTCTGGTCTAATTATCTCTAATCATTTGTGATGTCTAACATCACCAGACACTTATTTCAGATCCCCAGTGATCTGTGGGCCATTATCTGGAGCCGGGATAAGGCCTCTGTGTCTCCTGGGCCATGTGACTTTATCAAGCAATCAAGAACATGACTATTTTCCTTGTTTTAATTTCTTCCTGGGGTTTGATTGAGTACTGGAGGTACTTCTTCCCAACCTCACTATATATCCAGGTTAAAGTCATATTGGATTTTTCTAAGTGATTTCATCAAAGACAACTCACTAAAATTGGAAATTTGGCTGATGCCTCTATTAAGACCTAACATTGCTGGTGATATCTGCACATTTCCAAATAGCAACAGACAGCCTGGCACAGTTACCGAGCCTATTGTCTTTAGATGTTATCTTTCAGTTCAGTTCAGTTCAGTTCAGTCGCTCAGTCATGTCCGACTCTTTGCGACCCCATGAATCGCAGCACGCCAGGCCTCCCTGTCCATCAC
>NW_011494855.1:424833-430635 GCF_000754665.1 Bison bison bison | reverse complement strand
TTCCAAAGAAATCCCAGGGCTGATCTCCTTCAGAATGGACTGGTTGGATCTCCTTGCAGTCCAAAGGACTCTCAAGAGTCTTCTCCAACACCACAGTTCAAAAGCATCAACTCTTCGGCACTCAGCCTTCTTCACAGTCCAACTCTCACATCCATACATACCACTGGAAAAACCATAGCCTTGACTAGCCGGACCTTTGTTGGCAAAGTAGTGTCTCTGCTTTTCAATATGCTATCTAGGTTGGTCATGATGTTATCTTTAAGAAGAAACTATTAATAATACTGTCACTGGATAGATGACAGCATGTACCAGAGTACCTTCTCAGTGCACAGTCTTACAGAGCCTGGGCTTTTAATTTAGAAGCAAACCACAGATACTTTAATGCTGAAATATGCAGTGTGATTGAAAAATTATTCTATGGCATAGGACAAGAGGGTTATTAAAAAAAAGATTGGGGCAGGGGGTGGAGGCTTCCCTGGTGGCTCAGTGGTAAAGAGTCCTCCTGTCAATACAGGAGACACAGGTTCAATCCCTGGTCTGGGAAGACCCCACATGCTATGGAGCAGCCAAGTCCATGTGCCATTAACTATTGAGCCTGTGTTCTAGAGCCCCAGAACTGCAACTACTGAAGCCCTTGCCCTAGAGCCTGCGCTCGGCAACAAGAGAAGCCACCGCAATGAGAAGCTCCCACTTGCTGCAACTAGAGAAAAGCCTGTGTAGTAACCAAGACCCAGCACAGCCAAAAATAAAAATAAATAAAATAAAAATTTTAAAAACAAGATCAGAGGGGAAAAATAAAAAACATAGTTCTTGACTACTTGTGTTTTTAATTCCCACATAAAAATTCTGAGTATACTAAGTCCCAGCATGGCAGTGTTTGGCTTTATATGTATGAAACAGATGAGAACAGAAGAACTGATAATAAAGGGAGGTGTTTATGCTCTAGTGTTTAGTCCCTGGGTAGAGACTATTTCAGTGTGTGTGAGGAGGACAGGAGAATCTGTTATAAATTATACCTTACTCAGGTGAGAGTAGAAAAGCCAAAATAAAGAAGAGACAAATTATCTAGTGATATTCAGGTCTGACAATAGGGGCACCAGTTTCCTATCAAGTGTAAACTACAATCTCTGCCATGGAGATATATCTTGAAATACACACTGAAAATAATCACTCTGTTTAAGACAAAGCATAACAATGTAAAACTTCATAAAACTATCTAGTTTTATAGCTCTAAAAACTGCTGCTGCTGCTGCTGCTAAGTCGCTTCAATTGTGTCTGACTCTGTGCGACCCCATAGCTGGCAGCCCACCAGGCTCCGCCGTCCCTGGGATTCTCCAGGCAAGAACACTGGAGTGGGTTGCCATTTCCTTCTCCAATGCAGGAAAGTGAAAAGTGAAAGTGAAGTCGCTCAGTCGTGTCCGACTCTTAGCGACCCCATGGACTGCAGCCTACCAGGCTGCTCTGTCCATGGGATTTTCTAGGCAAGAGTACAGGAGTGGGGTGCCAGCGCCTTCTCTAGCTCTAAAAACTACTCCCTAGTATTTTACACACAATACAATTTTGACTTTATAAGCACCTTACTTAAATATATCTATCTTATCCCCCTAGTACTTTTATAACTGTTTCTTAAACATTTTCTATGTATCTAAGGCAATGGCACCCCACTCCAGTACTCTTGCCTGGAAAATCCCATGGATGGAGGAGCCTGGTAGGCTGCAGTCCATGGGGTCGCTAAGAGTCGGACACGACTGAGCGACTTCACTTTCACTTTTCACTTTCATGCATTGGAGGAGGAAATGGCAACCCACTTCACTGTTCTTGCCTGGAGAATCCCAGGGATGGCGGTGCCTGGTGGGCTGCCGTCTATGGGGTTGCACAGAGTTGGACACAACTGAAGTGACTTAGCAGCAGCAGCAGCAGCTACTGTCCAAGAATCATACTAGGACTCTGGAAAACAAAGAAAAGATAGACATAGTTACCATACTAAGAGTTCATAGTTTATCAGAGGGAAAGGGACAGGTAAATAAAATACAAGATGGTAGGTGCTATATAGAAGATAGATATGTGTGTTTACATATATGTACACACATATACACACACACACACAATGAATGAGGAACACAGAGGTGCAAGTAATTTATTATATCTAGGGAAGTTAAATCATAAGTGACACAAAAGCTGATTTTAAATAATGAGATGAAGTTTCCCAGGACACAAAGGAGGATATTCTAGGAAAGAGAATAGAATGTGCAAAAACACAAGGGTGTGATGGTCTGAGAATGGGTGTGCTATTTGCTGTGTTTAGAATATAGGGTTAATCAAGAAACATGGATGGAGATAAATCTGAGAAAGTAACTTGGATAGGTTGTAAGAGTTCTTGTAAGTATCTGAAGAAGTTTCCAGTTTATTCTTTGATTACTAGGGAATCATAGATGCCTTTAAGGTACTTAAGGTACAAGAAGATGACAAAAAGCCAGATAGTAATGACAGCCTTAGGGATATCACACACATGTACCTGCTCTGGAAGACTGACTACATTTTCCTTTATGTTTAAGAAATGCAAATCTTATATCTGAAAATTTAAAACCTCTTCCTCCCTTCATTTTTCTTTTTCAGCTTTTCATAAGTACAGTGAGTTTGATGAGGATGATAACAAACATTATGTGGAAGGGCTGCGTTAAAAAATAAGAATGATCCTTTGGAGATCAAGGGAAGGACAAATGTTATATGTGGTGAAAGGCACGCACATACCACAGTGAGGCCCCATAGGACTTGAAATATATGAATACTCTTACTAGTAATTTAATAAGTAAAATTAAAATTTACATTCTTATAACTTTCTGCTAATATTGGGCAGATTTCCAAATATTTTGGGCTCTTCACTCTGTCTGAAAAAGAAACTGGCAGGAACTGAAATCTGAGTCAATCTCTCATTCATGAATATGAATGGGGAATTTGATGAAAGAAATTCTACAAAGATAAACTCAGAATGGGGCTGGAGACGAAACACTTATGTTTTCACTTACATGAGAATCCAATACCATGTCATTGCATAGTCTTCAAACACCTTCACTCCAATTGCCCTTGCATCAAGGGCTTTATTGATACCACTGAATTCAAAGAAGAAAAAAAATCAATTATTTTTTGACTACCATTAAAGAGAAATGTTCTTATTATGATAAAACGGACCTGGAAGCTGATATTCTAAGAATATTTTTAGAAATCATTTATCGCTAGTGACCCCTTTGCTAGCCACAATAATATATGAGATGTCACTTTGGTGAACCTACAAAGGTAGCTACAGCTACACACAGAGGAACCATTGCCTTCAAGAGTGGTAAACATACCTTTTTTTCCAACATATGCAACATGCCCTCAGTGTTGCAGAGACCTCACTATAAGACATGAATTTAAATAAGATCAGCTTCTAACTTATAAAATCCATAGAGCTAAGAGTGAATATATTTAATTTCCCCTTCTTAATCTTCTGACACTCTGTTGCAGAAGGCACAAAGAGGCATATGCAGAAAAGTACACAAATCATTAGCATCCAGTTGAATGGGTTATCAAAGCGAACACACTTGGTAAGTACAACATAGTCATTCCTTCCCCCATGTGCTCCAATCACAATACCTCTCCCTTCCCCTAAAATAACCACAGTTCTGACTTTTGTGATTATAATTTCCCAGTTTTCTTAGTTGTACCGTATATATATGCATCATAGTGTAATTTAATTTAGTTGGGCTTCTCAGGTGGCACTAGTGGTGAAGACCCTGCCTGCCAGTGAAGGAGACATAAGAGATGTGAGTTCGATCCCTGTATCGGGAAGATTCCCTGGAGGTGGGCATGGCAACCCACTCCAGTATTCGTGCCTGGAGAATCCCATGGACAGAAGAACCTGGCAGGCTACAGTCCACAGGGTCTCAAAGAGTCGGACACGACTAAAGCAACTTAGCACACATGTGCTTACTTCAAAATTTTATCAATGGAACTGTACTATTAGTACAATACATTTTTGCAATATATTTTTAATTTTAAATTCAACAACTGAGCTATGCAATGATATTCTGTGTTTATATTTGTATACACACATCTGTGTGCATGAGAAAATTATATTTCCAAATAACATGGAACACCACGATGCATACAGCCAAGAGAAACAGAAAATTTACTTCACTGTAAGTAGTAATAGAAATTCAACACAGTACTAACACAGCAGCATCGTGGTTGTTTCATTTTTCTTAAGGCTCCCTTCCATTTAAACAGCTGGCGGTTTTATTATTTCAGTCATTTTTTTTTTAAATGATGCTTTAAAAAAATAATGGGTTTTTAAAATTATGCTCATCCAAAAGTAAATTATATTAAGGTGTTTCAATGTTTCCTGATGTCTCATTTATGTACCAGTTGATGGTGAAAGACTTAACCATTTTGAAAAACATAATTGTTCTTTCAAATTCATTCTTCTTTTTCCTTTGGTTTTCTTAATGAACACATACAAATTTCTCCAATCCACAGTGACATGAATATTTCAGAATAAACATAATTCTTCCTCTATAACCCTTAACCTAACAAAACTTTAGTTCAGGGATAATAATGGGGTGCATAAAATTGAAAATGGGGATGTGATCTACATACTTTGCAGCTCTTCTGAGTTCTGCAGCATTTCTTGTCTTTCCACTTCCATCATCAAACACTGTCTTATTTCCTACTGTTAAAGTGCCATTTTTAGTAGAGAAGTCTGGGAAACATCTCTGGAGAACTGTAAAAATAAATTAAAATTATGATAATCACTTTTCTTTCTTTACAATGTCCTCTCTTTCTTCAGCTTTCTGTTTTTTATAATCAAAATGCTTACTTGCTAGACACTATATAACTTGCTCATTATAGATAACCGCCCATTACTTGATAATCAGACATTTTGATGATTCTCAGACAGACATGGGAAGTAAATACAATCATGATCTGAAGCTACATTTAAACTTGAGTATTTCATTTATGATATATTCATTAAGTAGCCATAAGCAGGGCACATAGCACAGGTTTTATAATACTGACAACCTTGCTCTCATACTAAACACATCTTAATAAACAGGCTATATTTACTTGAATTATTAGATGAATTTAGTTTTGTTATTTTTTTTAAAAAATTCTTAGATATTCCTTGAGTGAAACCTTGAAAACCAGAGTTTAGTGAATAATTCTTTAAGAAATAAGCATCAGCTCAAACTTTAGGCTACTAAGATAACTGAATTTTTATTTATAAAATGTTAATAATTTGTCTCTCTTCCAGCTTTTTCATTTATCAGTTTTTTAGAGGGGTTGGAAATGGAAATATAAAGCCATCAAAAATGGCCCATACTTTGTCAACTAGCATGATTTCTGAGAGTTTGTCATTCAATCTTTTATGTACTTTTTAATTCAACAGAATCTTTGCTTCTTTACAAATCTCTAAGCAGAAGATATTAAGAAGAGATGGCAAGAATACACAGAAGAACTGTACAAAAAAGATCTTCACGATCCAGATAATCATGATGGTGTGATCACTGACCTAGAGCCAGACATCCTGGAATGTGAAGTCAAGTGGGCCTTAGAAAGCATCACTACAAACAAAGCTAGTGGAGGTGATGGAATTCCAGTTGAGCTATTCCAAATCCTGAAAGATGATGCTGTGAAAGTGCTGCACTCAATATGCCAGCAAATTTGGAAAACTCAGCAGTGGCCAGAGGACTGGAAAAGGTCAGTTTCATTCCAATCCCAAAGAAAAGCAATGCCAAAGAATGCTCAAACTACCACACAATTGCA
>NW_011494855.1:423723-424537 GCF_000754665.1 Bison bison bison | reverse complement strand
CTGATGTTCAAGCTGGTTTTAGAAAAGGCAGAGGAACCAGAGATCAAATTGCCAACATCTGCTGGATCGTGGAAAAAGCAAGAGAGTTCCATAAAAACATCTATTTCTGCTCTATTGACTATGCCAAAGCCTTTGACTGTGTGGATCACAATAAACTGTGGAAAATTCTGAAAGAGATGGGAATACCAGACCACCTGCCCTGCCTCTTGAGAAATTTGTATGCAGGTCAGGAAGCAACAGTTAGAACTGGACATGGAACAACAGACTGGTTCCAAATAGGAAAAGGAGTATGTCAAGGCTGTATATTGTCACCCTGTTTATTTAACTTATACGCAGAGTACATCATGAAAAATGCTGGACTGGAAGAAACACAAGCTGGAATCAAGATTGCCGGGAGAAATATCAATAACCTCAGAT
This sequence comes from Bison bison bison, assembly GCF_000754665.1. Classification (NCBI taxonomy): domain Eukaryota; kingdom Metazoa; phylum Chordata; class Mammalia; order Artiodactyla; family Bovidae; genus Bison; species Bison bison. The sequence continues at coordinate 424,120 of NW_011494855.1, read as the reverse complement.
ATGCAGATGACACCACCCTTATGGCAGAAAGTGAAGAGGAACTAAAAGACCTCTTAATGAAAGTGAAAGTGGAGAGTGAAAAAGTTGGCTTAAAGCTCAACATTCAGAAAACGAAGATCATGGCATCCAGTCCCATCACTTCATGGGAAATAGATGGGGAAACAGTGGAAACAGTGTCAGACTTTATTTTTCTGGGCTCCAAAATCACCACAGATGGTGACTGCAGCCATGAAATTAAAAGACGCTTACTCCTTGGAAGGAAAGTTATGACCAACTTAGACAGCATATTCAAAAGCAGAGACATCACTTTGCCAACAAAGGTCCGGCTAGTCAAGGCTATGGTTTTTCCAGTGGTATGTATGGATGTGAGAGTTGGACTGTGAAGAAGGCTGAGTGC
>NW_011494855.1:400575-423623 GCF_000754665.1 Bison bison bison | reverse complement strand
AGAGTTGATGCTTTTGAACTGTGGTGTTGGAGAAGACTCTTGAGAGTCCCTTGGACTGCAAGGAGATCCAACCAGTCCATTCTGAAGGAGATCAGCCCTGGGATTTCTTTGGAAGGAATGATGCTAAAGCTGAAACTCCAGTACTTTGGCCACCTCATGCGAAGAGTTGACTCATTGGAAAAGACTCTGATGCTGGGAGGGATTGGGGGCAGGAGGAGAAGGGGATGACAGAGGATGAGATGGCTGGATGGCATCACTGACTCGATGGACGTGAGTCTGAGTGAACTCCGGGAGTTGGTGATGGACAGGGAGGCCTGGCATGCTGCGATTCATAGGCTCGCAAAGAGTCAGACACGACTGAGCGACTGATCTGATATGATCTGATTACTAAAAATGTTTTAAAATATCAATTTTACAGGAAGAAAGAGGAAGAATCAGGAATGGTTTATCTTTTTTTTTTTTTTTAACAAGGAGTAATACAGACTTGCAGGAGTTGATATGGAGTTTAAACCTGAAAATATGAAAGCAGTTGATACAGAGAAAGAACTATGTCTTCATAAAGCTTTTCCTGACTTATCTGGCTTTAAAATCAGTTTGTCTACTCACCTTCATCCTCTGTAGCATCTGTAATAGGGATGACTGCTTAGTATCCTTTCTCTGTCCTGCTCCTCCCTGGCAAATTTGACATAGTCTCCACCAGATGCTTCTATTCCCTCTCAATCCAACCATATTTCTGCCTCCACCTCGCCATGGAAATTGTCCTCCCAGTGATTCCAGTGACCCCCTAATTGCCAAAGCTTCCAAATACTTTTTACTCTTCATCCAGCTGGAACCCATTACCTAGCACAGGGCTTGGTACAGAATGGAACTCAGTAAATCTTTGCTGTTGAATGAGTTAATTTTCCTGTTGAATGAGTCTTTGACACAGGAGACAACCCCTGCCCTTCATAACCCCTCCCCTGTCTTCCCTTGGTTCACAGGCCCAGGTTCTCTCCTACCCTCTCTTCGGCCTTTTCGTGTACTCCTTTTCTTTTTGCTGCTTCCATATGATCCCACCTACAGAACTTCCCACACTTGTTCTGTGTAGTATTTCTGGACAGTTACTCATCTAGTCTGTTACCTTTCATTACTAAATATGGTCATTATATTTTTGGAAAGTAGAAAAAAATTCTTGAAACAAGATACAAAACTTTACATAGTTTTACAAGCTACAGTGAACTATATTAACATTTTGGTGCATTTCCTTCCAGTCTTTCTTCTGTATACATTTTTTGTTGTTGTTGTTGAGAGTTATTAACTATATAGTACATGAGATATTGTCTCTTGTTTCTTTCTTTTATTATTACTTATTTCCATTTATAAAATCTTTAATGAGTGAATTTTGTTAGCTGCATAACATTGTTTCAAGTACTATATTTAATTCCCTATTGGGGGGATGCAAATTGACTTCAGTGTTTCCTTCACTAGACTTTGAAGGACTGTGCCTTATTCATTTTTGTGTCCCCAGTGTGGGCTTCCCTGGTGGCTCACTGGTAAAGAATCTGCCTGGCAATGCAGGAGATGTGGGTTCGATCCCAGGATCAGGAAGATCCCCTGGAGAAGGAAATGGCAACCCATTCCAGTATTCTTGGACTCCCTGATGGCACAGTTGGTAAAGAATCCACCTGCAATGCGGGAGACCAGAGTTTGATCTCTGGGTTGGGAAGATCCCCTGGAAAAGGAAAAGGCTGCCTACTCCAGTATTCTGGCCTGGAGAATTCCATGGACAAAGGAACCTGGTGGGCTACAGTCCTGCTGCTGCTGCTGCTAAGTCACTTCAGTTGTGTCTGACTCTGTGCGCCCCCATAGACGTCAGCCCACCAGGCTCTGCCGTCCCTGGGATTCTCCAGGAAAGAACACTGGAGTGGGTTGCCATTTCCTTCTCCAATGCATGAAAGTGAAAAGTGAAAGTGAACTCACTCAGTCGTGTCCAACTCTTAGCGAACCCATGGACTGCAGCCCACCAGGCTCCTCCGTCCATGGGATTTTCCAGGCAAGAGTACTGGAGTAGGGTGCCATTACCTTCTCCGGGGCTATAGTCCATGGAGTTGCAAAAGAGTCAGACATGACTTAGCAACTAAACAACAACATCCACAAAGTACATTTTATATTGTGTTATCTAAACAAACTATAATTGTAAAGGCAGGAAATATCTTATATACCTAATGTATCTTCAGTGACTAATGATTCATTTTTACCCTTTTGCATAAAAATCTGTAACACTGTCCTTAACTACAGACACTATTGCTCAAGGAATCCTGGTTAAATGCAGTTGCTTGCCAGACCCACAACTTTGATGGAGGGTCTTTAATGAGCCAGAGAAGAACGAAGGGAGCATGTAAGACATTGTGTTTGATAGTTGCTAACTCAATGGTACCTGACTTTCTACTCAAACTAATGTCTATTATCTTTCTTCCATTGTAAAAGAAATATGTACTCATTGTGGAAAAACAGATAAGAAAAAAGAAGAAAGAAGACAGAAAATGGCCATAGTTTTGCTATCTCCAAAATCAGTTTAGTTCAGTTGCTCACTCATGTCTGACTCTTTGTGACCCCATGGACTGCAGCACACCAGGCCTTCCTGTCCATCACCAACTCCCAGAGCTTACTCAAACTCATGTCCATTGAGTCAGTGATGCCATCCAGCCATCTCATCCTCTATCATCCCCTTTTTCTCCTGCCTTCTATCTTTCCCAGCATCAGGGTCTTTTCAAATGAGTCAGTTCTTCACATCAGGTAGCCAAAGTATTGCAGTTTCAGCTTCAGTATCAGTCCTTTCAATGAATATCCAGGAATACTGATTTCCTTTAAGACTGACTGGTTGGATCTCCTTGCAGTCCAAGAGACTCTCAAAGAGTCTTCTCTAACACCACAGTTCAAAAGCATCAATTTGTCAGCGTTCAGTTTTCTCCATAGTCCAACTCTCACATCCATACATGACTACTGGAAAAACCATAGCTTTGACTAGATGGACCTTTGTTGGCAAAGTAATGTCTCTGCTTTTTAATATGCTATCAAGTTGGTCATAACTTTTCTTCCAAGGAGCAAGCATCTTTTAATTCCGTGGCTGCAGTCACCATCTGCAGTGATTTTGGAGCCTCAAAAAATAAAGTCTGTCACTGTTTTCACTGTTTCCCCATCTATTCACTATGAAGTGATGGGACCAGATGCCATGATCTTAGTTTTCTGAATGCTGAGTTTTAAGCCAACTTTTTCACTCTCCTCTTTCGCTTTCATCAGGAGGCTATTTAGTTCTTCTTCATTTTTTGCCCTAAGTGTGGTGTCATCTGCATATCTGAGGTTATTGATATCTCTCCCATCAATCTTGATTTCAGCTAATTACTTAATATTTTGGCATATTTCTCTTCAATCTTTTTCTTTGAATATACTTTTGTTTATTCATTTTCATTTTTAGAGGCTTGTCATTACAATGTATATAGTATTTTTCATTTTATTTAAAATTGTAACATAAACAATACTTATGTGTAAAAATTCTAAAATATTTCATTTAATAAATGCATCATAATTTATTTCAGTATATTATTGCTCTTGGATATTAGAATATTTCCTTTTCTTTTTTTGGTTGTTTTGAATAACATTGTGATGGACATCTTTATATAAAGTTTTTTATCTGTAGTTAGAATTATATCCTTAAGAAAGGAAAATGAGTGATTATCTCATTTTCTCCTAAACAGGGTTTACATTTATAAATTTTAAAGAAATACAATGTCAATTCATTCAGGAGACATATAAATATTTCATGTTTTAAATGAATATATAAATTCATATAAATGGGGTATAAATATATACCCCATTCCTACTTACTCCCCAAGCAATTTTTCAACAAATTTTTTGGCCGAATTCAGGGGTAGGTGTATTTGGGTATGTCTGCGTGTGGCTCATGTGTTTTCTTAGAGTAGCAAAGAATCAAACTGACTGAACTTTTAATATTCAATTTTTAAACTTTTCTGTGTGCATTTATGCCACCAAACCTAAAACCTCACTCCTGGGGAACACCCTAGGCTGGAGTCAGAAGAATGGGCTTTGTAGCTTTGGCTTTCTTCTCAATTAACTCAGGGAGTATGGGCCAGTTATAGGACCATTCTCAGCCTCATTTTTGTCAATTGTAAAATCAGTGAACTGAATTAAATAGCTTCTTGGTAGATCCTGTGTTTCTGAGGTAAAATAATAACCACTTACAAGGTTTGCTTGGATAAATCGCTGATGGACAATCATTATCCAGTAAAACTTGTGAGAGAGTCTAAAATTGAAGGAAGAATGTGTTAACATTTCGAAGGCTATGTGATGACACATCTTAGTCAATATATAAATTGTGTCCTTTAAAAATGCAATTCCCTAATAATTTCCTTATTCCAAATTACTCCCCTAGTGAGAGTAATTGTAAGATTATCATACACACATACTTGCTTGACACTCTTAAATATCCTAACTGTAATTCAATTGAATCAACAATAATAAAGTCAGACATGCTGAAACCAAGCTACATCTTTGAAGGTGTGTATCTTTGTCTTAGTTATATCCTCAGTCTAATGCTTTTATTTTTTCCTGGAAAAATGATATCTCCTTTAATTTAGAAGCCATCACAGCTAATTAACATAATAAGGTTTTAGAAGTCCCTTATAAATCTTAAGTCTAGGTAGTGTTTGGGGATTTTTTTTCAAATGAGTAATTATCAAATCAGGTTTGGAAATAAAGTTCTTGTTACTCTGTAGCCATGGAGCTTTATCACCACATTAATGAAATGGTGACCGCAAATGACATTTAGCTCCTAGCTCTTGACAGCAAAAAAATCCATCCAAGTGGAGAATCTGTTGGTGTCAGGAAATAGTTCATACTAACTTACCAGACTTAATAGTCCTGTATAACACCCCAAGTCTACAAAATGATATGCTCTAAATTGTGTTGTGTTTGTATATATACGTGCATTTGTGTTTTAATGAAATGGTAACATTAGTAATAATTTCCTAGAAAAATTTGGAGCCTGTCCAGTTATAAATACATTACACTTGAGATTGAAACAAGATAAATTCTTCTCTAGTTTTAAGCTTAAACACATATACCTCCGCAGGCTTAAGAAAAGTAGTCCGGCAGAACTGGCTGTAGTATGTCCAGTATTCACTGTCGTTTTTGTACTTAAATTGTATTTCCATGTAAGTTAAAAATCTTTCTGGGCACTTGGAGACACAGATCTGTGAAATAAATACAGTGGTAGGAATTGAATTGAATTGAATTGAACAAACCAAGGAATTATCTACAAGGTTAAACTTCTAAATTACCCATCACAATAAAAAAGCAAAGCACCAATTTCCATCTAAGAAACTTAAATCAATTTTCTAAACATATTGTAAAAAATTAAATTTCATGTACCGGCTATCAACCTCTACTCCTTGCCCTTGGATGCTAATATGCTATTAAAACAATAAGATACAATACAACAACAAAATATTTTTAACTTCTGATTTGATATAGTTGTAGATCTTTACACAGCTTTAAAAATAATAAATTCCATGTACCTTTCACCCAGTTTTGGCCAATGGTAATAATTCGCATAACCATAGCACAATATCACAACCAGGAAGCTTGTATTGTTAGAATCCACTAACCTTATTCAGTTTTTACCAGTTTTACAGGTGTTCATGTGTGTGTGTGTGTGTGTGCACAATTTTATCACTTGTAGATGTGACATCATCCACAGGACAGAGATGAACTTTTAATGAAATTTTTAATGATTTTCTGAATTAGTAGATAAGAGTTTAATCCAAGATTAATTTTGCCTGAGTAGTTTATACATTTTCAGGGTTAGAATCTTGCTTTCTTTCCTATGTATGAATAGAATGGTAATTAAAAATGCTCCAAACATTGATAACTTATGCCACTAAGAACTATCAAAACCAGTGAATTTTCAGAACATAATTGGGGGGTTTATTACCATAAGAAACTAACAAAATTAGGGATATTTGTGGTAATCAATCATTATTATTGTCTTTTAGCAACACCAGTCAAACCCGTGGGCAGAGACGTCACTGATGGAATTATCTTTAATGAACTTTAGGGGCCTATTAATACCAAATCAGATCACTGTGCTAGTCCACAGAGCTACTGTGGAGTGACTGCAATCCAATTAGTAACTCCACAGAGAGAAAACACAATCAGGGAGGAGGCACTCTGTTTGTTTTGCTTTTGTATGTAATAAAAAACCAACGATCACATGATGTCATGAGAGTTGCAGTCAATTCTTGAACATTCTCTCCTCTACCTCCAGTTCCTCCTTATGGAAGCCCTCTCAGCTATGACTTGCTCCATCTCCCTACCATATTGTGGTAACTATTCTCATTGGCCAGATTGTAGCTCAGCCCCCACTGGCAATTAGGTAAAAACACAGCTGCTAAGCTGATATCTCTTTCCTATCTTTTGGTCATGTTTCTGCTACATGAGGACATTTGGTATCGACCCCACAGCTAAGGTAGTAGGTGGATACCTAAATGGGTACCTCAAGTGTCATAGTTAATATTGTTTTGCAGCAGCAGCATTCTAACTTCTTTTAGAAGTTTCTAAAAGGTAAACAACCCATCTTCATGTTCACACCTCCAGATGTAATTTCTTAGTCTCTCCTACACACGTGCACACACACAAATACATACACACATTCATGCACATCTAGAGGAAATAATGAAAGTCTCACAGGTATCTTTCTATGAAAACTGAAGAACTGTTGATGGACATTCACAGCATCCAACATGCTCACATTTTGGGGAAGAAGACTGAGGTCATTGTCAATACAAATGTTCAAAGTTTACTCTGATTGGAGTTAAACTTAGAAAAACCATTAACATGTTTGGAGCTAACTCACAGACATTTACACTTTGGCAATTTACTTATAAGACTCTGGAAGATAACTGAACTAGCCCATTGTTTGATACACTTAAATGGATTTATAAAGTAAAAACTGAATGTATTAATGCCTTCACTGGCTTTAAATGATGGTAGGAACTACTGAGCTGAGGCCATGATGATTTCTGAATTTATAAACACACACACATACAATGTATACTAGACACATAAAAGTATGGTGTATGCAACACGTGGACTTCCAAGGTAGCTCAGTGGTAAAGAATTTGCCTGCCAATGCAGGAGATGTCAGTTCAATCCTTGGGTCGATCAATCCCTGGAGGAGGAAGTGGCAACCGACTCCAGTATTCTTGCCTGAAAAAATCCCATGGACAGAGGAACCTGCAGGCTACAGTCCATGGGGTTCTCAAAGAGTCAGACACAGCCGAGCAACTGAGCAAACATGCAACATATAAAAGAAAGTAATTTAAATGTTAAAAAATGTTTTATTAAAGAGACACCAAATTTCATTCCAAACATAAAGGAGCTGTTAAAAAACAATACAGCAACCACTCTTTACTCTCTCTCTATCAGACGTGTTTGTTCACTATAAATACAATGCTGATTAGTAGCAATCAACATATAATTAGCCAAAAATGAAGGTCACATTGAGGTTGGATAGCCTAATTGATCAAGGTTTGTCCTTAAATGCTTATGACACATGTCTGGACCATGCTGCAGTTAACAGAAAACATAATGCATAAAATCAGTAGATGCATTATTACCTGGCAGACTGAGAGCAATTCTGTATTATTGGCAGCTGATATATATTCTGACTCAGTTCTGATTCTTTGTATAACCACAAAGGGGCACCTTGAATATAGTTCTTCATCATTATTTTTACATATTCTGTTCATATGCAATTAATACTCTAATATAAATTAGGATTTGGTGAGCGGAAGAGAAAGTTACACTGAAGATTAAAACAGTACAGTTCCAATGAAGAAAGGATCTAGTAACTGAAATGTTTAACAAAAAGCATAGTGTGGAAGGATTTTTTGTTTCATCATGAGAATGATGGATTTGTATAGTATAGTGGAAGATTTTCTAGACTGGGAATAGTAAAATATTAATTCTCTCATTCATTCATTTACTCTTTAATTCAACAAATATTTATCAGTCACCTACTCTGAGCCTGTTCTAGGCACTGGGGACACAGCAGTGAACAAAAGAGATAAAAATCCCTACCCTCAAGCAGTACATTCTAGTAGGAAGAGATGGGTAATAACAAATAAGTAAAATTGTTTGCTCTAAGTATTCTTGCCTGGAGAATCCCATCAACAGAGGAGCCTGGCAGGCTACAGTCCATGGGGGAGCAAAGACTCGGAGATGACTGAGCGACTAAGCACCCAAAATGATAGTAGCTGTTATAGAGAAAAATAAGGCTAGAAAGGCCAGATGATGAAAGGAACCAGGATGGGATTATAACTTTAAACAGGTAGTCAAAGGGAGGTGTCACTGAAAAGGTAATATTTGAGGAAGACTTGAAGACTAGTGATCAAACTGTAGTCCTCTGGAGAAAGAGGAGGCTAGGCAGGGAGAACAGCAAAGTCTAGGTGCTTTCTTGGATCCTTTGAAGACAATGGATGGTCACTATGACCTGAGTGCAGTGAGCAGAGGGAGAAACAGAGCAAATGTGGTCAGAGTCAGGCATGCAGTGAAGGACCTTGGAGGACATTGTTAGGACTTTGGCTTTTAATATGGGTAACTTGGGAAGCTATTGAGGGAAAGGGGCCTGAGCAAAGGAGGGATATAATGTGACTGACATTTAACAGGATCACACTGGCTGCTGGGTGGAGAAGAGACTAAGGGACTGGAGGCAGGGGCAAGAATAGAGGCAGAGAGACCAGTCAGGGGTCACTGAAACAATATACTGGCTCCTTGAAAAGAGGAGGAGATGGTTAAAAGTAATTTGGTCCTGGGTATATTTTGAATGGAGACCAGAGGAATTAGCTCACAGCTCAAATATGAGTACACGAGATAAGAGGGATCAAGGGTGATTCCATGGTTTTAGAGTTGGCCTTAACTGAAAAAGAAAAGACTGTTGGCGGGCGTGGGGGGTGGGGAACAATTTTAGGGATAAAGTCAGAGGCTTTCAGGGATTGAGTTTGGACATGTTAAATTTGAGATGCCAACTAAATATCCATGTAGAGACATGACATAGGTGGTTGGATAAAAAGAACTGGAGTCCTGGGAATATACATATATAAACTAGGAAGGGCGGTATATAGATGGTAGTAAAACCAAAAGACTAGGTGTGATCACCAAAAGGGTACATATATATTTTGAAGAGGGCTAAGCCTGGTGGAGGAGGAAACCCCAGTGTTTACAAGGTGCTGGGAAGATGAGGAGAAACCATCAAAGAATACTGAGAGGGAGGATCCAGAGAATTAAGAGGAAAGAGAATGCTATGTCCTAGGAGCCAAGTGAAGAAAGTACTTTAAGGAAGAGGGATTGATTAAACAATACTGTTGGATCAAGTAAATATGGATAGAGAATTGACCATTGGCTTAAATATATGGAGATCAATGGTATCATTTGGAGAAAATGGAGTAAGAATAAAAGCCTGAATGCAAGTAAGAAGAGAAGATTCAGACACATTGGATATAAATTATTCTTCTGAGGAATTTTGCAAAAAAAAAAGAACCACAAAGACATGAAGCAGTAACTGTAAGGGGATATGGGATCAAGGAGAAAACTTTTTAATATGGAAGAAATAACAGCATGTTTTTCTTCTGATGGGGATGATTTAGTAGAGAAGGAAAATGGTAATAAAAAAATAACAGAAGATTTCTGGAGCTGTATGCTGGAGTTTGTGAGTGAGAATAAGATCTAATGCACAAGCAGATGGGCTGGCCTTGGGCACACAGGCTGTTCCTCCAGAGAAGAGCAGGGAAGGCAGAGTAAATACATGAACACAGATAATGGCAGGAAGGTCAGTGTGGGAATCTGTAAAAGTTGTCTACTGAATGTTGATATTTTCACAGGGAAATAGGAAGCCAAGTCAAAGGCTGATAGAGACTGGGAAGGAGGGCTTGGAGGTTTGTGATGAGAGGAAAAGGTGTGAAATTGTTTTCTAGCAGAGTAGCTAGTGAATGGACAAAGGGTCTCTTGTGTGATTGAGGGACAGCATGGAGGGGACCCTGGAGGTTAGCAGCCCTCAATTTAATGGACTGTTGTGTGTGTTTTCTGCAAGAACACACTATTGCCTAGGTTGAGGCATGGAGTAGGCAGAAAGCTGCATTTAGTCATGAATGAGTTTTTGCCAGGAAAGTAAATGAGAGGGGGGAAAAGAATTGAGGGTTTATATAAAGGTGTGATTCAAAAATTCTTTTCAAAATTTTATTGAAGTATAGTTGTTTTACAATGTTGTGTTACTTTCTGGTGTACAGTTCAGTTCAGTTGCTAAGTCGTGTCTGACTCTTTGTGACCCCATAAACCGCAGCATACCAGGCCTCCCTGTCCATCACCAACTCCCGGAGTCCACTCAAACTCATGTCCACTGAGTCAGTGATGCCATCCAACCATCTCATGCTCTGTCATCCCCTTCTCCTCCCACCTTCAATCTTTCCCAGCATTAGGGTCTTTTCAAATGAGTCAGTTCTTCGCATCAGGTGGCCAAACTACTGGAGTTTCAGCTTCAGCATCAGTCTTTCCAATGAATATTCATGATTGATTTCATTTATGATTGACCAGTTGGATCTCCTTGCAGTCCAAGGGACTCTCAAAGAGTCTTCTCCAACACCCCAGTTCAAAAGCATCAATTCTTCGGCACTCACCTTTCTATATAGTCCAACTCTCACATCCATACATGACTATTGGAAAATCATAGCTTTGACTAAATGGACCCTGGTTGGCAAAATAATGTCTCTGATTTTTAATATGCTAGACAAGGTTGATCATAACTTTTCTTCAAAGGAGCAAGATCTTTTAATTTCATGTCTGCAGTCACCATCTGCACTGATTTTGGAGTCCAAAAACATAAAGAATGTCACTGTTTCCACTGTTTCCCCATCTATTTGCCATGAAGTGATGGGACCAGATACCATGATCTTAGGTTTTTGAATGTTGTTTTAAGCCAACTTTTTCACTCTCCTCTTTCACTTTCATCAAGAGTCTCTTTAATTCTTCACTTTCTGCCATAAGGGTGATATCATATGCATATCTAAGGTTATTGATATTTCTCCCAGAAATCAACCTTGTGCTTCATCCAGTCCAGCTTGTGCTTCATCCAATCCAGCGTTTCTCATGATGTACTCTGCATATAAGTTATATAAGCAGGGTGACAATGTACAGCCTTGACATACTCCTTCCCCAATTTGGAACCAGTCTGCTGTTCCATGTCTGGTTCTAACTATTGCTTCTTGACTTGCATACAGATTTCTGAGGAGGCAGGTCAGGTGGTCTGGTATTCAAACCTGTTGATCTCTGGTTCCTCTGCCTTTTCTAAATCTAGCTTGAACATCTGGAAGTTCATGGTTCAAGTACTGTTGAAGCTTGGCCTGGAGAATTTTAAGCATTACTTTGCTAGCATGTGAGATGAGTACAATTGTGTGATAGTTTGAGCATTCTTTGGCATTGCCTTTCTTTGGGATTAAAATGAAAACTGACCTTTTCAAGTCTTGTGGCCACTGCTGAGTTTTCCAAATTTGCTGGCAAACTGAGTGCAGCACTTTTACAGCATCATCTTTTAGGATTTGAAATAGCTCAACTGGAATTCTGTTACCTCCACTAACTTTGTTTATAGTGATGCTTCCTAAGGCCCACGTGACTTCACATTCCAGGATGTCTGGCTCTACGTGAGTGATCACATCATCATGATTATCTGGGTCGTGAAGATCTTTTTTGTACAGTTCTTCCATGTATTCTTGCCACCTCTTCTTAATATCTTATGCTTCTGTTAGTTCCATACCATTTATGTCCTTTATTGAGCCCATCTTAGCATGAAATGTTCCCTTGGTATCTCTAATTTTCTTGAAGAGATAGCTAGTCTTTCCCATTCTATTGCTTTCCTCTATTTCTTTGCACTGATCACTGAGGAAGGCTTTCTTATCTCTCCTTGCTATTCTTTGGAATTCTGCATTCAAATGGGTATATCTTTCCTTTTTTCTCCTTTGCCTTTCGCTTCTCTTTTCATAGCTGTTTGCAAGGCCTCCTCAGACAACCATTTTGCCTTTCTGCATTTCTTTTTCATGGGGATGGTCTTGATCACTGCCTCCTGTACAATGTCATGAACCTTCGTCCATAGTTCTTCAGGCACTCTGTCTATCAGATCTGATGCCTTGAATCTATTTCTCACTTCCACTGTATAATCATAAGGGATTTGATTTAGGTCATACCTGAATGGTCTAGTGGTTTCCTCTACTTTCTTCAGTTTAAGTCTGAATTTGGCAATAAGGAGTTCATGATCTGAGCCACAGTCAGCTCCCGGTCTTGTTTTTGCTGACTGTATGGAGCTTCCCCAAATTTGGCAGCAAAGAATATAATCAATCTGATTTTGGTATTGACCATCTGGTGATGTCCATGTGTAGAGTCTTCTCTTGTGTTGTTGGAAGAGGGTGTTTGCTATGACCAGTGTATTCTCTTGGCAAAGCTCTATTAGCCTTTGCCCTGCTTCATTCTGTACTCCAAGGCCAAATTTGCCTGTTACCCCAGGTGTTTCTTGACTTCCTACTTTTGCATTCCAGTACCCTACAATGAAAAGGACATTTTTGTGTGTGTGTAAGTTCTAGAAGGTCTTGTAGATCCTCATAGAACCGTTGAACTTTAGCTTCTTCAGCATTACTGGTCAGGGCAGACTTGGATTACTGTGATATTGAATGGCTTGCCTTGGAAATGAACAGAGATCATTCTGTGGTTTTTGACATTGCCTCCAAGTACTGCATTTTGGACTCTTTTGTTGACTATGATGGCTACTCCATTTCTTTAAGGGATTTTTGCCCACAGTAATAGATATAATGGTCATCTGAGTTAAATTCACCCATTCCAGTCCATTTTAGTTCACCGATTCCTAAAATGTTGGTGTTTACTCTTGACATCTCCTTTTTGACCCCTTCCAATTTGCCTTGATTCATGGACCTAACATTCCAGGTTTCTATGAAATGTTGCTCTTTACAACATCGGACTTTACTTCCATCACCAGTCACATTCACAACTTGGTATTGTTTTTACTTTGGCTGGTGTACAGCAAAGTGATGTTTTATATATATATATATATATATATATATACACACACATATATATACACATACATACACATTTTTCCATTGTACTTTATTAAAAGATATTAAATATAGTTCCCTGTACTAAACAGGAAATCTGTCTATATAGAACCCTGTTTATCTATTTTATATATAGTAGTATTTATCTGTTAGTACAAAACTCATAATTTATCTCTCTTCTCCCTTCCTCTTTGGTAACCATAAATTTGTTTTCTATGTCTGTGAGTTTGTTTCTGATTTGTAAATAAGTTCATTGGTATCATTTTTCAGATTCCTCATATAAGTGATAATCATACAGTATTTGTCTTTCTCTGTCTGACTTATTTCACTTAAGCAGTGGCCTCCAAGTTGCTGCAGATGGCATTATTTCATTCTTTTTATGGCTGAGTCATATTCCATTGTATATATGTACCACATCTTCTTTAACCATTCATCTGTTAATGGACATTTAGGTTGCTTCCATGTGTTGGCTATTGTAAATCATGCTGCTATGAACACCTAGGAGCATGTATCTTTTCAAATTAAGAGTTTTCTCTGGATTTATACTCAGGAGTGGAGTTGCTGAATCACATGGTAGTTCTGTCTTTAGTTTTTTAAGAAACCTCCATACTGGTTTCCATACCTGCTGCACCAATTTACATTGCCATAATAACGTATGAAGAAGTGAAGTCGCTCAGTCGTGTCCCACTCTGCGACCCCATGGACTGTAGCCTACCAGGCTCCTCTGTCCAAGGGATTTTCCAGGCAGTAGTACTGGAGTGGATTGCCATTTCCTTCTCCAGGGGATCTTCCCAACCCAGTGATCGAACCTGGGTCTCTCGCATTGTAGACAGACTCTTTACCGTATGAGGGTTCTATAAAGGAGTGATTTTCAAGAGGGACCATGGAGTTTAAATCATATAAAGAAGGAGATGGAAAGATGATAGAACTGAGGGAAACTTTGAAGGGTATCAGGTCAGTGGTTTGTAGGTCCCAGTGAGGTAGAAGAATAACTGGAGTTGAAATATTAGAGGGACTGAAATGATTAGACAGTATGATGTTTGAAATTAAGGGTGGTAATTATTGGTACTGACAAGAGCGATGATTTGACCTTGGGGGTGAGTGGCTGCGATAAAAACAAGGTTCTGTGGTAGAGGTGGTCACAGAACTAAGATGTTAATACCCCAAGATGGCTTAAATCTCAGCAGGAAATAAGCTATTAAAAGTCTTTGAGGGACATGAGGAGGAAAGCAAGCAGATTTTCTAGAGAAGACCTTTGGCTGTGGTTTACTTGCACAAGGAACCAGGAGGAAGCAGATAAGTCAAAATCCTACTGAGTTTTTAAGGTAGTTGTACTGCTAAATTCATGACCTAACCTGAAAAGGCATTTGACTGTTAAAATAATCTTTGACATGATAAACTTGTACAACAGGAAGAGAGTTTCAAAGCCACGTGGCCTTTAAGAGGGCATATTTCCAGTGTTCAGCAGTGGTATGGCCTGAGGTTGACAGACAGGAAATAACCTTCCAGTTTGTTGAGCGAAGGATCACAGGATTATAGATAAGGAACTTCCTTCAGAGAACACAATCCAAAGAGAATAAAAGACTGTTCTTGTGCTATGCAGTAAAGGCCACTGTGCACTTACACCTCCTCCCTTTCTGAATGGGAGTTTGTATTCTAACTTCCCTAGCCCTGTTCCCCATTGTGCATTTAGTGTCAAGACCTGATGGAGAGACTACCCATCATCCATAGATCCTAGACTGTGGGTTGAAGTTCAGTACCACACAGGACTCTGAGTTGTCTCCCTTGGGAAGAAGGGTCCTCTAGAGTACAGATGGATAGACTATAGAAAACGAAAGGAACTGCCCATTGATATCTGTGCCTCTTGTTTCATTTCTTCATGGTACATAAGAGGCTGCTCAGTCCACAATTACATTGCTTTATTTCTTCTTTCCTTCCTGCTTGCATCTCAGGTTGAACATTTAAAACTTATAAGTTTATGCTATTTGAGTAGAAATACAATGTGTGACCCAACTGATCCAAGGCTTAGAACAGGGGTGCTTTATTCAGCTTTTTGCCTCCTTCTAGCAACTAGATGCTGCTGCTGCTGCTGCTGAGGCCTTAAGGGATGACAGAGTCACCAGATGAAGGAGCCTGGAAGAGAGCCGCCACCGACTGCAAACACCGCCTTATACTATTATATGGCCAAAAAGAAACTATTGTGTTTAGTCACTGAAAAACTGAAGTTTATTAGTTACAATAGATGGCTTTATTCTTCCTAATGCTAATCTTGAGAAAAATATCTCTACTTCTCTATACTGCAGTTTTTTCATTTATAAAAATAGGTGGTTGGACAAGATAATCACTGAGGTTCCTAGTGATACTAAATGATTAATCCCTGTTTTTATTGTATACGAACAAACATGAGATTATACTTCTGTCTTGTCACCTTCCATAAATTCATCATTAATCACACACATCCAGAATTCAAATAGAGTTTCTCAGTTCTGTCATCCAAGAATGTTCAAAATTGCTAAACCCAGTGAGGCATTTTTTTTGCCTTACCTGTGTGGTAGGGCACTGTAGGTTTACCACCACGGAGGGACTGGTACAGGTGAGCAGGTTAAAGTAAAACAAAATGGACTTGTTCCTAAAAAACAACATAATAGTTTTTAGTGACTGTGGAAATATTTCATATCATTTCATATCATTGGGTATATTTTAATATAACATGACCTTTAAAAATCTGCTTCATTTCCTCTAGGAAGTTGCAACATATTCCCCAAATTCCCATCAAGTGGCCTAACACTTAAAGTAGCTTTTGGTAATAGTAAAAAGTCAAAATAATCAAATTGTCCATCAACAGGGGATTGGTTCAATAAAGAACTCCACATCTATAAAGTAAAAGATCATACTGCCATTGAAAATAATGTTGAAAAATATTTAATGGATGAATTTAAGAAGCAGGTTACTAAAGAGTATCAAAATATGATTTAATTTTCCAAAAACAGTTATAACACATTATATGCAGAAACAAATGATTATATCTGAATGGTGGCATTATATTTATTTAGATAATTTTGTATTTTATGGGTTTCATGAGATAAACATGTATTATTTCAGTGATCTGAAAAAAGGTAAATTTAGTTATATTTTCTCTCTGTTTAAAATTATGTTCAGGGGCATAGTGGTGGCATAACTTGACATTTATTATTGGGGATCTTCCCTCATGGCTCAGATGGTAAAGAATCTGCCTGCAATGCTGGAGACCTGGGTTCAATCCCTGGGTCAGGAAGATTCCCCTGGAGAAGGGAATGGCAACCCACTCCAGTAATTCTTGCCTGGAGAATTCCATGGACAGAGGAGCCTGGCAGGCTGCAGTCCATGGAGTCACAAAGAGTCGGACACAACTGAATGACAAACACACACACCACACACACACTTCGCTAGCAATAGTGATGACTTTGCCATTTGGCAAGCCACGTTTCTCCTCTAAATCTCAATTTCCTCAGCAGTAAAATGGGGATAATACCAGCCTGACCTGCTGAACAGTGGTGTTGGGAGGACATAGGAAAGGGTGGGCTCAAGACAAATGGCTGTCTAACTTTAGTATGCATCAGTGAACCTTGGGGTGTGTGTTGAAAACTGTGATTCCTGACTCCTTCTCAACCCTTCAGAGCCCAGACCCTAGGAATTCACATTTCCCTCTGTGATCCCCAACTGATTCAGATACAGGTGGTCTATAAACAATATCTTGAGAGAACATAGCCATATACATTCAAGAGGAATGTTTCCAGAACCTTGTAAAGTCCCAAGTTAACATGACTACATATATAACATAAAATGTATAATAGGCTGTTGAGTTATATTTTTCCTGCTGACTCATGATCACCAAGTAGGATCTGAATCTAGAAACAAAAAAAGCTCTCCACAGAAAATGTGGGCTAGATCCTTGCATCACTTCTGCTGCTTCTTGCTCATGTCTTCATAAGCAAAAGATGAGTGAGGGAGGTGATTGGAGACAGTGGAACTGGCAGGATACAGTCATCAGAGTTCAGAGGATTTTTTCTCCTCTCCTCATTGAAAGGGTGGATTATTTCTTCTGGGTTTCAAACCACAAAGGCTCTGAGAGAATCTCTCACAGAGACAGAGGGTATCCCAGTTGGTTCTAGAGGTAAAGATCCCACCTGCCAATGCCAAAGACATAAGAGATTTGTGTTCAATCCTGGGGTTGGGAAGATCTCCTGAAGGAATACATGACCCACTCCAGTATTCTTGCCTGAAGAATCCCATGGACAGAGGAGCCTGGCAAGCTACAGTCCCAGGCTATAGCTGGGATGGTATGGCAGGCTGCCACAAAGTCTCAAAGGGTCAGACGTGACTAAAGCGACTGAGCACACACGGACATGGGAAGGGCGGACCAGCATCTCGGTTTCCAGCTGGATACTGCTTTGTGTGGCAGACTTACTACAGCCCTCTGCCCATTTTAGAGGAGAAATGTGAGACCCAGAAACCACAAGAGAGTGGAAATAAACCAATGGTGCAGATGGAGGACAGCACTGAAGTGGTCTGTCATGGAAGGGTATGGAGCCAAGGAAATGGGCTTGCATCTTCCTGGTGGTACATCACCTGATAAGAGACTGGAGATGAATCACTAGGGATGGAGCTGAAGGGGTTTGGTGGAGAGAAAGCCAAAACTCATTTCTCAGATCAAAAGACTAGTCAGTAAGGACTTCCGCAGAGAATTTCCACTTTCACACCATGAGAGAGCCAGGCTTTGTCAAGGAGAGAGTTTATGGATAGTCAGTTACATCTTAGTTTCAGTAGTAACAACCATGTGGGACTAGGGCACTGGCCAGGAAAGTAACAGACACTCTTTCTCCTTCTATATGTCACAACACAAAGAGCTAAAACCAGGAGGGAGGGAAGAGAAGGAAAATAACAAAACAGGCCCACTCTTAAGTTCTCTTGCAGAGTTCAAACCTGAGCTGGGGAATTGGAAGAGATGGACTCAAATTTTAAATTGGACTACACTGAACTTTTTAACACAAAGTGTTTAGAAAGCTATGGAAGATACCCAAGATGCCAAAACAAGAAGAAAAGAAATTTGAAAGAACATTATTGAAGGCAATAATAAGGGGGAAATAAACCCACTTCCAGAGAAGGCAATGGCACCCCACTCCAGTACTCTTGCCAGGAAAATCCCATGGATGGAGGAGCCTGGTGGGCTATAGTCCATGGGGTCGCTAAGAGTCAGACACGACTAAGCGACTTCACTTTCACTTTTCACTTTCATGCACTGGAGAAGAAAATGGCAACCCACTCCAGTGTTCTTGCCTGAAGAATTCCCAGGGACGGGGGAGCCTGTTGGGCTGCTGTCTATGGGGTCGCACAGAGTCAGACACGGCTGCCGCGACTTAGTAGCAGCAGCAGCAGCAAACCCACTTCATGTTTGTAATCCCATTGAGTTCTGATGGCTCAAGAATCTGGCTATAAATGCAGGCACAGTATGCACAAGGCTACTTAAAGATTCCACAAGAGTGAATTCGGCTCTTTCACCACACAGGCCGCTATACATTCTACACAGTCTCATGGTGCACGTGACTCAAATTTGTACCTAAGTGAATAAATAAATTATTGCATGTCATGCATGGATCATTGGAGTCCCTTAGGAGTAGTTAAAAGGCTGAATGGTAAGTCAGCAAGTGTCAAGAGTCCACCATAGGTAAAACTGACTTATAAACTGCAAAATGCTGCATAAACTTGTTATTCACCAGATAATGCAATCCTCAAGGGTAAAGTTTGTACCTTATTCATGTTTATATCCATCTACTTTCCCAACACTTAGCCTAGTACTTGGCCCATTCCAGGCACTCATCAGATGTTGCAGAATGAATGAGATCAATTTCAGAATAAGTTTCTCAGTATCTTAGAATCCTCCTTAGTTTTTTTTAACATATCTGTACTCATTCTGTCAAAGCCTGCCTGATATCCTTTAATGTCAGTGGTCCTCAGATTCCTTATATACAAATCTGCAACCCCATGAACTGTATAGCCCGCCAAGCTCCTCTGTCCATGGGATTTCCCAGGCAAGAATACTGGAGTGGGTAGTCACTTCCTTCTCCAGGGGATCTTTCCAACCCAGGTAGGGAACCTGGGCCTGCTGCATTGCAGGACGATTCTTTACCATCTGAGGCATTAGGGAAGCCAAATGGTAATGATTGGAGAGGAATAATTCCACAAAAGTGATTAAGGACGTAACTCATTATTTAACTTGAATTATATTTCCACCATAAATATAAGAAGGGCTTCCCTGGTGGCTCAGAGGTTAAAGCATCTGCCTGCAATGCAAGAGACCTGGGTTCGATCCCTGGGTTGGGAAGATTCCCCTGGAGAGGAAATGGCAACCCACTCCAGTATTCTTGCCTGGAGAATCCCATGGATGGAGGAGCCAGGTGGGCTACAGTCCATGGGGTCACAAAGAGTCGGACACAACTGAGCGACTTCACTTTCACTTTCATATTTCCATCATGAAACAATAAAATAGAACCAACTACAAACTACTAGTTCAAGATGAGGTAAGATGCACTTAAGCCCATCTCTTTTCCTTCCTGAGACACATGAAATAGAAAAATAAAAATACCGAAAGGGATAAACACTGCCGTACCAGCTAAGGATGTGCAGGATGGGATCTGCTCACAATTGCACATGAGGGCAATAATTTCTGGAAGATGAAGAGCATATGAGAGTGTGTTGAGTGATGAATGCACTATAGAAAAGCTACAAAAAGGGTGGGATATATGTCCAACCTAGATAGCATATCAAAAGCAGAGACATTACTTTGCCAACAAACGTCCGTCTAGTCAAGGCTATGGTTTTTCCATTAGTCATGTATGGATGTGAGAGTTGGACTGTGAAGAAGGCTGAGTGCTGAAGAATTGATGCTTTTGAACTGTGGTGTTGAAGACTCTTGAGAGTCCCTTGGACTGCAAGGAGATCCAACCAGTCCATTCTGAAGGAGATCAGCCCTGGGATTTCTTTGGAAGGAATGATGCTAAAGCTGAAACTCCAGTACTTTGGCCACCTCATGCGAAGAGTTGACTTATTGGAAAAGACTCTGATGCTGGGAGGGATTGGGGGCAGGAGGAGAAGGGACGAGATGAGATGGCTGGATGGCCTCACTGACTCAATGGATGTGAGTCTGAGTGAACTCTGGGAGTTGGTGATGGACAGGGAGGCCTGGCGTGCTGCGATTCATGGGGTCGCAAAGAGTTGGACATGACTGAGCGACTGAACTGAACTGAACTGAACTGATGATATGCCTGTTAGAAAGCATGATACATTCTGGACTCAAAAATGAGAACTGTGGCCAAAAGTGAGAAGATTACTTAAAGGTTTATATATAGGTCTACAGTACAAATCAGCACCTCTGTGCTCCCCCCATAGTCCTACACTTAAGACTTCTAGGATCCAGGAAAAACAGGCAAAAACAAAGGCCTCTTTTGTTGAATGATAGCAAGGGCCTTTGTGAAACTGGATACCCCAGTCTACAATCCTTCATATTCTGGCATTTTAAAAGTCCATGTCTGACAGTCAGCTTCCCACCAGTTCATGTGGTAGTGAAATGTAATAGCTAATACAGTGTTCCTATCCCATACTAGGCAGAGGTCTCCTTGGAAAAACTGACCCAGTGACACAGCAGCTGAGCAAATTCACACAAGTGACCCAATTCTTTCTATAGTAAAAATGGATTACCAAGTAGCATCAGGAATTTAAGAGAAATCAGAAAATGAAAGGAAAGACTAAAATAAACAAACAAAAAGCAATGCTGGATAAAATAAAAATAATTCAGAGCATAGAAGGGACCTTTAAAAAACAGTATTTTCAGAGAGATTCAATCAGATTATTCATAAATAAAAATACTATGTTATTATAAACAATTAGAAAACAAGAGGGCTTTAAGAGAATAAAATAATGATTAACAAAATCTAAAAATCAAAGGCAGAACTGGAAAAAACTTGACAAAATCTTCTAGAATACAGAATAAAAAGTCATAAATGGAAAATATAAGGGGGAAAAAAAAGGTATTGAGACTAATCAAAGCGGTCCAAGTTACGAATAATAGAGTTCCAAAAGGACAGCCAATAAAATGGAAAGAATGAAAACAGAAAAGAAATAACAGAAGAAAATTTTTCAGAGGAAAAATTTTTCTAAAGAACTTTTAGAAAAAGTTTTCTAAAGAACTGAAAACCGAAAACTTTTAGAAAAAAATTTTCTAAAGAACTGAGTCACAGTTCTTTAGAATTAAAGGACCCATCAAAGACTAGACAAAAAGATTTTTTTTTAAGTAAGACCTACATTGAATTGTAAGATTTCAGAACACCAAAAATAAATACTTTTAAATGCTTTTCCAAAGGAAAAATCTTTCAAAACAGAAAAAATGATTTCACCACAAGGTTTGTGAATCAGACTAACATTAGACAGAATGGATGCCAAAAACAACAGAATAACATCTTAAAATTTCTGACAGGAATTGTCTTTCAAGATACATCTCTAAAGCTCAACCATCAATCAATTGTAAAGAGGGAGAAGAAAAACATTTCCAAGGATTTATCTTTCTATGCTTTCTTGTCTTATGAAGATAGTCAAGAATGTTCTCCATCAAAACAAGAGTGTCAACAAAGAAAAAAGACAAGCTGGGATACAGAAAAAAGTTCATGGCACAAATTCAGGCTAAAAAAATCCTTCTGTAAATCTAAAGTTAACTGAGCATTCTCTTATTTGCAAAGTGTAGCAGCAGGGTCCAATCTAATGAGGTAGATAAGTCTCAGAATTAAAGCTATGCATTGAGCCTAAAATTTGCCTGGTGCTGAGTAGAACAAAAAGCAGGAACTCTGCAACGTAGGTGTTCAGAGAAGAGGGAGCCCTTAAAAAATAGTGGGGTTGGAAAGGCAGAAAAACTGTTGTCCTGATAGAGACTGTCCAAGAAAACTTGCTGGCAAATAAAACATTATACAAGAATGTCATTGCTCTAAGTCGAAATACACTAAAATGCAGAATGATGCTAAGCTGCAAATAAAGTGTAAAATTTGGCTTTGGTATCAAGGACACAGTAGAAATGAAAATGTAATGGCCAGACAGTGAATAAACATTAAATAGCTATTAAAAAGTACAAGTCTTATTTCGAAAACTTTTAGAGTCAATCTACCAATAGAATATGAATGATTCTGATGAAATTGCAGAATTGAACTTTATTACAAACTCAATCAGGTAAAGGGTAAACACAGAAAGAGGAATGTTCACAGCAGCACTATTCACAATAACCATGACATGGAAGCAAACTAAATGTACATCAACAGAGGAATAGATGAAGAAGATGTGGTGTGTGTATACAGTGGAATATTAGCCATAAAAAGAATGAAATAATGCCATTTGTAACTATATAGATAGACCTGGAGATTCTCATATTGAGTAAGTCAGACAGAGAAATACAAATACTATATAATGTATCACTCATACGTGGAATTTTAAGAAAGGGTACAAATGAATTTATCTACAAAACAGAAATAGAGATACAGATGTAGAAAACAAACATGGTTACCAGAAGATGGGAGGGGGAAGAAGGGATAAATTGGGAGATTGGGATTGATATATAAAACTGGTAACTAATAAACACATTATATAGCACAGGGAACTTTACTCAACACTCTGTACTGGTATATATGGGAAAATAATCTAAAAAGAATGGATATATGTGGTGTATATATATATATATATATATATGTATATCAATAACCTCAGATATGCAGATGACGCCACCCTTATGGCAGAAAGTGAAGAGGAACTAAAAAGCCTCTTGATGAAAGTAAAAGAGGAGAGTGAAAAAGTTGGCTTAAATTA
>NW_011494855.1:382209-400475 GCF_000754665.1 Bison bison bison | reverse complement strand
TTCATGGGAAATAGATGGGGAAACAGTGGAAACAGTGTCAGACTTTATTTTTCTGGGCTCCAAAATCACTGCAGATGGTGACTGCAGCCATGACATTAAAAGATGCTTACTCCTTGGAAGGAAAGTTATGACCAACCTAGATAGCATATTCAAAAGCAGAGACATTACTTTGCCAACAAAGGTCCATCTAGTCAAGGTGATGGTTTTTCCTGTGGTCATGTATGGATGTGAGAGTTGGACTGTGAAGAAGGCTGAGTGCCGAAGAATTGATGCTTTTGAACTGTGGTGTTGGGGAAGACTCTTGAGAGTCCCTTGGACTGCAAGGAGATCCAACCAGACCATTCTGAAGGAGATCAGCCCTGGGATTTCTTTGGAAGGAATGATGCTAAAGCTGAAACTCCAGCACTTTGGCCACCTCATGTGAAGAGTTGACTTATTGGAAAAGACTCTGATGATGGGAGGGATTGAGGACAAGAGGAGAAGGGGACGACAGAGGATGAGATGGCTGGATGGCATCGCTGACTCGATGGACATGAGTCTCAGTGAACTCTGGGAGTTGGTGATGGACAGGGAGGCCTGGCCTGCTGCGATTCATGGGGTCGCAAAGAGTCGGACACAACTGAGTGACTGATCTGATCTGATATATATATATATATATATATATGTAACTGATTCACTTTCCTGTACACCTGAAATTAATATATCATTGCAAATCAACTATACTCCAAAAAAATTTTTTTAAAAAGAAAGTAGAAATAGGAATGGAAAAGAAAGATGGAGAATGGTAGTGGGGATAATACCCTCTTCTTACATAAAGAGCAGTTAAGACTCTGACAAAAGTTAGTGGAAGAAGCAATAGAGACTCAGAATACTATGTAAAGTCATGAAAGTAACTATAAGAAAATCTAAAGGTAATAATTTAACTATCAAACATGGAAGGTGGAAGAAGATCAGGAAAACATAAAATACATGAGTTAAATCTTCCATTTTTCATAGCAGGCTATCAGTGGATACTATCTAAAATTAATAAAGCATGAAATCAAAGAATATGATTCAAAGTTATGCAAAAAACTTCCAGAAGAACTAAGACCAGTATTTATTTCCCCCCAAGTCATATGTTAAAATCACGGCCCCAACGTGATGGTTATTAGGAGATGGGGCCTTTGCAGGTGCTTAGGTCAGGGGGCTGTAGCTCTCATAAATGGGATTAGTGCACTTATAAAAGAGGCCCAGAGATCTCTCTAATCCTTTCCTCCATTTGAGGATGCATAATAAAGATGTCAAACCAGGGAATGGACCCTCACCAAGAAACTGACCAAGCTGACACCTGATCACGAACTTCAAATACCCAGAACTGTGAGATGTAAATTTTTGTTGTTTACAAGCTTAGTCTATGGTATTTTGTTGTAGCAGCCTGAAGTGTCTAAAGCAACCAGAAAGAGGAGAAATTATCTTGTGGAATGAAACTGTGGGTAAGGAGTCTTAAGACAGGAGACCATTGCTTTTATTGCCTTTATTATAAGCTCTTCATTATTGTTGGTTTACTTTCACAGGCATATTTTATTTTGATACAGATTTTAAAAACTAAACCGAGTGGCAAATCTGGGCTTGTAGAATGTTCAAACAAATTTGTGAGATCTCTTTGCCATTATGTAAGAGTTTTTTCAGTGAATTGCAGATAAAGGTACTCTTTCACTTAGATGTCAAATTAATGCAAAATTTAAATGGAAGTTTTGTTCTCTTAATCTTTCCTGTTTCCCATTCTGAAGTTCATACTACGTGGATGGGTATTTCAGTCTGTCTAATTTGGCAATTGGGCTGTATCAGTGTTCAAAGTGTTTTTAGCCCACATTTTATAAGCTGAAGTTTTTGTAGTAGCCAGAAGGTGGCAACAAAACCAATCGAGTTCTTGCAATTTAGTAGAAATTCCAAAGAAAAGAATCATACCCAAGTATCATGAATAACTTCCCTGCAACCCAAAAGGCAGAGAAAGTCACACACATCAAAAAAGCACCCCATTTCACTTAGAGTTTATCTCTTTTGGCATTTTAGAAAACTCCCAGTTTTTCCCTTGGAATCCTTTTGTTTAGGCATGGATAAACGAAGCATAGAACCAACAGATTCTAGCCCAAACTCTGTTGCACATCTCTAAGCATAGAATTTTAAGCTCAGTTATTTCATTAATCATGAAATTACTGAGCACAAATGTTCTGTTACAGTCTAACAAGTATGTCCTGGACCCAACTGTTCCGAGTGTCTAAACTGCTTACACATCCTAACAAAGATCCATTTCATCTGCAAACGAACATACATACACACACATTTACTTGTAATAACGGTACTTTTTCCCTGCTTGGTCTATTTATTTTTTAGTGCGGGAGGGAAAAGAAGAGGAGGTTAAAACAATGTTTTTTGTCTGCTTCAAGCACTTTCCCAAAGAATGATGTTTCATTCATTATACATCATTATGGAAGGACAGTATTCTCCTGGCTTTCATGATGGTCTGAATTCATGGTAATATGTGTTTTTTCTGAAATCAGGTGTATTTATTTGGACAATGTGGGTTGTCCTGTGTGTTCCTGTTCTCATATGTAAGCACTTTTGCTTCAAAAACAAATAAAAAATAATAAATACAACTTTTGTTTAATTTGGGTCTGGGCTAATTACTTAAGGAGCTATTTAGCAATAATGGTCTCAGATATTTAAATTCCCTATGATGCTGCAATTAATTAAGGGACTGCTGACCCAAAGAATTTTCCACAGTTTATTGTGATCCACACAGTCAAAGGCTTTGGCACAGTCAATAAAGCAGAAATAGATGTTTTTCTGGAACTCTCTTGCTTTTTCGATGACCCAGAGGATGTTGGCAATTTGATCTCTGGTTCCTTTGCCTTTTCTAAAACCAGCTTGAACATCTGGAAGTACACGGCTGATGTATTGCTGAAACCTGGCTTGGAGAATTTTGAGCATTACTTTACTAGTGTGTGAGATGAGTGCAATTGTGCGGTAGTTTGAGCATTCTTGGCATTGCCTTTCTTTGGGATTGGAATGAAAACTGATCTTTTCCAGTTCTGTGGCCACTGCTGAGTTTTCCAAATTTGCTGTGGAAAATTCTGAAAGAGATGGGAATACCAGACCACTTGAACTGCCTCTTGAGAAACCTATATGCAGGTCAGGAAGCAACAGTTTGAACTGGACATTGAACAACAAACTGGTTCCAAATAGGAAAAGGAGTACATCAAGGCTGTGTGGGTCACTAAGAGTTGTACACGACTGAGCAACTTCCCTTTCAATTTTCACTTTCATCCATTGGAGAAGGAAATGGCAACCCACTCCAGTGTTCTTGCCTGGAGAATCCCAGGGACAGGGGAGCCTGTTGGGCTACCGTCTATGGGGTCACACAGAGTTGGACATGACTGAAGTGACTTAGCAGCAGCAGCAGAGTACATCATGAGAAACGCTGGGCTAGAAGAAGCACAAGCTGGAATCAAGATTGCTAGGAGAAATATCAATAACCTCAGATATGCAGATGTCACCACTCTTATGGCAGAAGGTGAAGTGGAACTAAAAAGCCTCTTGATGAAAGTAAAAGAGGAGAGTGAAAAAGTTGGCTTAAAGCTCAACATTCAGAAAACTAAGACCATGGCATCTGGTCCCATCACTTCATGGGAAGTAGATGGGGAAACAGTGGAAACAGTGGCAGACTTTATTTTTGGGGGCACCAAAATCACTGCAGATGGTGACTGCAGCCATGAAATTAAAAGACGCTTACTCCTTGGAAGGAAAGTTATGACCAACCTAGATAGCATATTGCAAAGCAGAGACATTACTTTGCCAACAAAGGTCCATCTAGTCAAGGCTATGGTTTTCCTGTGGTCATGTATGGATGTGAGAGTTGGACTGTGAAGAAAGCTGAGTGCCGAAGAGTTGATGCTTTTGAAGTGTGGTGTTGGAGAAGACTCTTGAGAATCCCTTGGACTGCAGGGAGATCCAACCAGTCCATTCTAAAGGAGATCAGTTGTGGGTGTTCACTGGAAGGAATGATGCTAAAGCTGAAACTCCAGTACTTTGGCCACCTCATGCAAAGAGTTGACTCATTGGAAAAGACTCTGATGCTAGGAGGGATGGGGGCAGGAAGAGAAGGGGACGACAGAGGATGAGATGGCTGGATGGCATCACTGACTCAATGGACGTGAGTTTGAGTGAGCTCTGGGAGTTGGTGATGGACAGGGAGGCCTGGCATGCTGCAATTCATGGGGTCGCAATGAGTTGGACATGACTGAGCAACTGAACTGAACTAAACTGACCCAAAGAAAGGCAATGCCAAAGAATGCTCGAACTACTGCACAATTGCACTCATCTCACACGCTAGTAAAGTAATGCCCGAAATTCTCCAAGCCAGGCTTCAGCAATACGTGAACCATGAACTTCCAGATGTTCAAGCTGGTTTTAGAAAAGGCAAAGGAACCAGAGACCAAATTGCCAGCATCCGTTGGATTATTGAAAAAGCATGAGAGTTCCAGAAAAACCTCTATTTCTGCTTTACTGACTATGCCAAAGCCTTTGACTGTGTGGTCACAATAAACTGTGGAAAATTCTTCAAGAGATGGGAATGCCAGACTATCTGACCTGTGTGCAGGTCAGGAAGCAACAGTTAGAACTGGACATGGAACAGACTGGTTCCAAATAGGAAAAGGAGTACATCAAGGCTGTATATTGCCACCCTGTTTATTTTACTTATATGCAGAGTATATCATGAGAAACGCTCTGCTGGAAGAAGCACAAGCTGGAATCAAGATTGCCAGGAGAAATATCAATAACCTCAGATATGCAGATGACACCACCCTTATGGCAGAAAATGAAGAACTAAAGAGCCTCTTGATGAACGTGAAAGTAGAGAGTGAAAAAGTTGGCTTAAAGCTCAACATTCAGAAAACGAAGATCATGGCATCTGGTCCCATCACTTCATGGGAAATAGATGGGGAAACAGTGGAAACAGTGTCAGACTTTATTTTTGGGGGCACCAAAATCACTGCAGATGGTGACTGCAGCCATGAAATTAAAAGACGCTTACTCCTTGGAAGGAAAGTTATGACCAACCTAGATAGCATAGCAAAGCAGAGACATTACTTTGCCAACAAAGGTCCATCTAGTCAAGGCATGGTTTTTCCTGTGGTCATGTATGGATGTGAGAGTTGGACTGTGAAGAAAGCTGAGTGCCGAAGAGTTGATGCTTTTGAACTGTGGTGTTGGAGAAGACTCTTGAGAGTCCCTTGGACTACAAGGAGATCCAACCAGTCCATCTTAAAGGAGATGAGTCCTGGGTGTTCATTGGAAGGACTGATGTTGAAGCTGAAACTCCAATACTTTGGCCACCTGATACAAAGAACTGACTCATTTGAAAAGACCCTGATGCTGGGAAAGACTGAGGGCAGGAAGAGAAGGGGATGACAGAGGATGAGATGGTTGGATGGCATCACCGACTAAATGGGCATGAGTTTGGGTGAACTCCAGGAGCTGGTGATGGACAGAGAGGCCTGGCATGCTGTGGTTCATGGGGTCTCATGGAGTCAGACATGACTGAACAACTGAACTGAACTGATCCTAAGAACTATGCAATCAACAGGGAATGAGGGAAGAATTGCAAATCTGAATGTCAAGTTAAACATGGAACATGGATTAAATATGGAACATGGAAAACCGATTTCACTGCAACTCTATCAATGTGCAACCTAAGCAGCACAGAATTGGGGGTTAGAACACGCTCCTTTTGCCCCTTAGTAGTCAGTTGACCCTGAATGCATATTTTAACCTATCTGAATTTTCTTCCAAATTTTGAAAATCAGAGTAAAATAATGACACCTACTAAGCAGTGCTGATAGGTGGATCTGATAAGAACTTTACACTGATCTCCATCTTGGGAGCAAATCAGTGTCCTGTCTGTGCTCCCCCTTTATTCTGATTCATTTCACAATGAATACACCAGGCACGGACTACAATAAAGTGCTGAGGATACAACAGCAAAACAAAAAAGAATGTCCCTGATGTCAAACAACTTTGACTCTAGAAGAGGAAGATAAACAAGTGAAATCAATGCTCAGGATAAATTCATGTAGTGGTAAGTACCCAAGGCATTAAATTAGGGTCTTGTGCCAGAAAGTAACTAGAGAAAGTGGGGGTAAATGTAATGTTTCAGATGGAATTGTAGGCATTATACTTTATTCTTTAGCCAGCACACTGTACCATACTAGATAGAAGCCCATGGATTTCTTTTTTTTTTTTTTTGTCTAGATCCTACTTTAATTTTTTCCAGTTTTATTGAGATATGCTTGACATGTAACACTGTTTTAGTTTAAGGTATATAGGATAATGATTTAATACATGTATATATTGAAAAATAAGTACCACAATAAGTGTAGTTTACATCTGTGACTTCACCATACTGTACACTGTGTGCTTGCTTGTAGTGTCCAACTCTTTGCAACCCCATGGACTGCGGCCCACTAGGCTCCTCTGCTATGGAATTCTCCAGTCAAGAACACCGGAGTGGGTTGCCATTTCCTGCTCCAGGGGACCTTCCCAACCTAGGGTTGAAGCTGTGCCTCTTGCACCTGCTGCATTGGCGGGCGGATTCTTGACTCCTGCGGCCCCTGGGAAGTCCATGTTGTGCACTGTTGTTGCTCAGTCACTAAATCATGTCCGGCTCTTTGCAGCCTCACGGACTGCAACATACCATGCTCTTCTGTCCTCCACTATCTCCCGGAATTTGCTCAAATTCATGTCCACTGAATTGATGATGCTAACCATCTCATCGTACATTACATCCCTAGAAACTTATAACTGGAAATTTGCACCCTTTGACCACCTAAGCCCCTTTCCCACACCCAGACCTCCTACTTCTGGCAACTGTCAATCTTTTTTGTTTTTATGACTTCATTTTTTCTTGACAACACATAGCATAATGCACTTAAGGTCCATCTATCTTGTCACAAATGGCAAGATTTCCTTCTTCTTATGACTGATTTTTTAAAAATTAAATTTGTTTATTTACATAAAATCACATTTTCTTTATCTGTACACCAATCCAATGACATTTAAGTTGTTTCTAAGACTTGGCTATTGTAAGCAGTGCTGATTATAATAGTGCTTCAGTGAACAAGGGGGTGCACATATCTGTTCAAGATAATGATTTAATTTCTTTTAGATGGGTACCAAGTGGAATTATTGGACCATGTGGTACTTCTATTTTTAATTTTTGCAGCTCTTCATACTGTTTCCTATACTGGCTGCAATAATTTACATTCCCACCAAAAATCCACAAGAGTTCTCTTTTCTCCACATACTTACCAGCACTTGTTTTCTCTTGTCTTTTTGATGATAGCCATTTTAATCAGATGATAACTCATGGTTTGATACGCTGATGATTAGTGATGTTGGGCACATTTTCATATAGCTGTTGGCCATCTGTATGTCTCCTTTGGAAAAATGTCTATTTAGATCCTCTGCTAAATTTTTAATCATTTGTTTCACTGTGGTTGTTTTTTTTTTTTTTTTTTGCTATTGAATTACATGGATTCTTTATAAATTTTGGTCACTAAACCCTCATCAGATGTATGATTCACAAATAATGGGTTGTCTAAAACGTCCAGGATTTTCTGTAATATCTTACGGAAAAACCCAAATAAGTTTTTTGGCCAATCCAACATTTTATCCCATTTCATAGCCTGCTTTTTCATTTTGTTGATGATTTCCTTTGCTGTGTGGAAGCCTTAGAGTTTAACAGACATTTAGCTGTTTCCATTTTGTTATTACTATTTCATAGTACCTCAACATTAGGAAAGTTTATATAAATTTCCATTAGGTAACTTTCTAGGAGAAAAAGTGCTGAATCAAAAATAATATACAAATTGATAAACAATTGATAAACTGTGATAAATCTTATCATATTTTGCCAAAACCAGTAGAAAATTTGAATTCTTCCCCATGCTTTGGTTATCCCTGGAAATTTTAATCTTTTTAATTTGACAACTTCATCCTGGAGTCAAGTGGGGCTTAGGAAGCATTACTACAAAGTTAGTGGAGGTGATGGAATTCCAGCTGAGCTATTTCAAATCCTAAAAGATGCTGCTACTAACGTGCTGCACTCAACATGTCAGCAGATTTGGAAAACTCAGCAGTGGCCACCGGTATGGAAAAGGTCAGTTTTCATTTCAATCCCAAAGAAGAGCAATGACATAGAATGTTCAAACCACATACAATTACATTCATTTCACGTGCTACCAAGGTTATGCTCAAAATCCTTCAAGCTAGCCTTCAGCAGTACATGAACCAAGAACATTGAGATGTACATTCTGGGTTTCAAATAGGCGGGGGAACCAGAGATCAAAATGCCAACATTTGTTGGGTCATGGAGAAAGCAAGGGGATTCCAGAAAAACATCTACTTCTGCTTCACTGACTATGCAAAAGCCTTTGACTCTGGATCACAACAAACTGTGGCAAATTCTTAGAGATCAGATCACTTTACCTGTCTCTGGAGAAACCTGTATGTGGGCCAAGAAGCAACATGGAACCAGACATGGAAGAACAGACTGCTTCAAAATTGGGAAAGGAGTATGACAAGGCTGTATATTGTCACCCTGCTTGTTTAACTTCTATGCAAAGTACATCATTTGAAATGCCAGGCTGGATGAATCACAAGCTAGAATAAAGATTGCCAGGAATTATCAACAACCTCAGATATGCAGATGATGTCACTCTAATGGCAGAAAGTGAAGAGGAACTAAAGAGATTCTTGATGAGAGTGAAAGAGGACAGTAAAAAAAAAGCTGTCTTAAAACTCAACATTCAAAAAGTAATATCATGGCATCTGGTCCTATCACTTCATGGCAATAGAAGGGAAAATAGTGGAAGCAATTAGAGATTTTATTTTCTTGGGTTCCAAAATCACTGTGGATGGTGACTGCAGCCATGAAATTAAAAGACACTTGCTCCTTGGAAGGAAAGCTATGACAAACCTACACAGTGTATTAAAAAGCAGAGATATCACTTTGCCAACAAAAGTCCATATAGTCAAAGTTATGGTTTTTCCAGTAGTCATGTACAGATATGAGAGCTGGACCATAAAGGTTGAACACTGATGCTTTTGAATTGTGGTACTGGAGAAGAATCTTGGGAGTTCCTTGAACTCCAAGGAGATCAAACCAGTCAATCCTAGAGGAAATCAACCCTGAATATTTACTGGAAGGACTGATGCTGAAGTTGAAGCTCCAGTACTTTGACCACTTGATGCGAAGACCTGATTCATTGGAAAGACCCTGATGCTGGGAAATATTGAAGGCAAAAGGAGTAAAGGGTGGAACAGGATGAGATGTTTAAATAACATTACCTACTCAATGAACATGAATTTGAGCAAACTCTGTGAGATAGTGGAGGACAGAGGAGCCTGGTGTGCTGCAGTTCATGGGGTCACAACGTGTTGAACACAACTTAGTGACTGAACAACAATAATATCAATTAATTTGCATTTCTTTACAAACTGGGATTGAACAGCACTTTCTATTATTATTGGTTATTATATCATGTTATTTTGTTTTTAATACTTTTTCCAACTTCTATATTGAGTTACCCTCTTTTCCTTTTCTGATTTTGTAAAAAGTAGTTCATAAAATAAAGCTTTTGACCCATTGTCAGATACATATGTATGTTGAAAAACATTTTTTTCCTGAATTTCTGCTTACCTTTTAATTTTGTATACCACTTTGTAGGTGAAAGTGGGTTTACATTGTGTCATAATATACTTGAACATTTTTGTTATGTTTTCTGGCTTTGGTGTCAAGTTTAGAAAAAGTTGTTTTCCCCATTATTCTATAAACCCACTCCTGCATTTTCTTCTGTTACTTTTTTTGGTTGTATATTTTGTATTTAAATTTCCAAGTTGCAGTATTCATTTTGGCATAAGTTATGCAATAAATATCCAGTTTTATTTTATATTTATGAATAGCATTTCAGTTGACTCAGTACCACTTATTTAATAATCCATTGTTTGGTACTAACTCGAAATCCCATCTTATCACATTCAAAATATATATTTGTAAAAGTATTTATTTCTTCCTGCCTAGTTTTATGATAATTCCATACTGTTTTAATGATTGAAATGTGATATTTTCAGAAATATTTTCATTAACTACTAAAAACTCTCATAAACATTTGAAATAACCTGTTAACTTTTCAAATTAATACACATTTAAGAATTAAAACATTGGGAGGCTTAAAATATGTATACTGAAAAGCATAGATGGTTCAGAAACATACATATCAATTTACCAAATGATAATAGTGTTATCAGAAGTCAGGACAAACAGCATAGTTTTCAACAAATTATTCTAAGATCATTGGCTTTACAACTGGAAAAAAAAGGAAGTTTGATTCCTACTTCATTCCATATACAAAAACAAACTGCAAGTATATTAGCAATTTATAAATTCTCATAAACATAGACATCCTGGATAAATATAATTAAATGTTATCTTTAGGAGGAAGGCAATCATCATGAAACAAAATCCATAAACTATGAAGAAAATTAACATAGTTCAGTTCAGTTCACTCAGTCGTGTCCGACTCTTTGCAACCCCATGGACTGCAGCATGCCAGGCCTCTCATCCATCAACAACTCCCAGAGTCCACTCAAACTCATGCCCATTGAATCAGTGATGCCATCCAACCATCTCATCCTCTGTCATCCCCTTCTCCTCCTGCCCTCAATCTTTCCCAGTATCAGGGTCTTTGCAAATGAGTCAGCTCTTTGCATTAGGTGGCCAAAGTACTGGAGTTTCAGCTTCAACATCAGTCCTTCCAATGAATATCCAGGACTGATCTCCTTTAGAATGGACTGGTTGGATCTCCCTGCAGTCCAAGGGACTCTCAAGAGTCTTCTCCAACACCACAGTTCAAAAGCATCAATTCTTCGGTGTTCAGCTTTCTTTATAGCCCAACTCTCACTCCATACATGACTACTGGAAAAACCATAGCCTTGACTAGACAGACCTTTGTTGGCAATGTCTCTGCTTTTTAATGTGTTGTCTAGGTTGTTCATAACTTTTCTTCCAAGGAGCCAGGATCTTTTAATTTCATGGCTGCAGTCACCATCTGTAGTGATTTTAGAGCCCAAAAATAAAGTATGTCACTGTTTTCATTGTTTCCCCATCTATTTGCCATGAAGTGATGGGACCAGATGCCATGATCTTAGTTTTCTGAATGTTGAGCTTTAAGCCAACTTTTTCACTCTGCTCTTTCACTTTCAAGAGGCTCTTTAGTTCTTCTTCACTTTCTGCCATAAGGGTGGTGTCATCTGGGTATCTAAGGTTATTGATATTTCTCCCGGCAATCTTGATTTCAGCTTGTGCTTCATCCAGCCCAGTGTTTCTCATGATGTACTCTGCATAGAAGTTAAATAAGCAGGGTAACAACATACAGCCTTGACATACTCCTTTCCAATTTGGAACCAGTCTGTTGTTCCATGTCCAATTCTAAGTGTTGCTTCCTGATCTGCATATAGGTTTCTCAAGAGGAAGGTCAGAGAGTCTGATATTCCCATCTCTTTCAGAATTTTCCACAGTTTGTTGTGATCCACACAGTCAAAGGCTTTGGCACAGTCAATAAAGCAGAAGTACATTTTTCTGGAACTCTTTTGCTTTTTCAATAATCCAACGGATGTTGGAAATTTGATCTCTTGTTCCTCTGCCTTTTCTAAATCCAGCTTGAACATCTGGAAGTTCATGGTTCATGTACTGTTGAAGCCTGGTTGTCTTGGAGAATTTTGAGCATTACTTTACTAGCATGTGAGATGAGTGCAATTGTGTGGTAGTTTGAACATTCTTTGGCATTGCCTTTCTTTGGGATTGAAATGAAAACTGACCTTTTCGAGTCTTGTGGCCACTGCTGAGTTTTCCTGATTTACTGGCATATTGAGTGCAGCACTTTCACAGCATCATCTTCCAGGATTTGACATAGCTCAAATGGAATTTCATCATCTTTCAGAATTTGAAATAGCTCAACTGGAATCTCATCACCTCCACTAGCTTTGTTTTAGTGATGCTTCCTAAGGCCCACTTGACTTCACATTCCAGGATGTCTGGCTCTAGGTGAGTGATCACACCGTCATGATTATCTGGATCATGAAAATCTTTTTTGTACAGTTCTTCTGTGTATTCTTGCCACCTCTTCTTAATATCTTCTGCTTCTGTTAGGTCCATATCATTTCTGTCCTTTATTGTACCCATCTTTGCATGAAATGTTCCCTTGGTATCTCTAAGTTTCTTGAAGAGATTCTAGTCTTTCCCATTCTATTGTTTTCCTCTATTTCTTTGCATTGATCACTGAGGAAGGCTTTCTTATCTCTCCTTGCTATTCTTTCGAACTCTGCATTCAAGTGGATATATCTTTCCTTTTCTCCTTTGCCTTTCACTTCTCTTGTTTTCTCAGGTATTTGTAAGGCCTTGTCAGACAACCATTTTGCCTTTTTACATTTCTTTTTCTTGAGGATGGTTTTGATCACTGCCTCTTGTACAATGTTCATATGTACCTCCGTCCATAGTTCTTCAGGCACTCTATCAGATCTAATCCCTTGAATCTATTTGTCACTTTCACTGTATAATTATAAGGGATTTGATTTAAATCATACCTGAATGGTCTAGTGGTTTTCCCTACTTTCTTCAATTTAATCTAAATTTGGCAATAAGGAGAAAATCTAGAAACTATGAAGAAAATTAACAAAATCAATTCTTAAAATTATAAATACAGATTTTTAATGGCTCCATTATATTTTATTAAATACAATGGCCACAATTTATTACCATCCACATATTATTAGATATCTGTAGAGTTTCCAATATATTATTATTACAAATAATACTTTAAAGAACATATCAGTGTTACTCTAGGATTGTCTCTGAATGATCTTTAATATACTGAAATTTATGGTATCCCACTTTTGTTGAAAATAAGTGGGTCATTGGCTTAAGTCCAGGAAACACTGTTACAGAAGCCCTTTTAAAGATAGCCTATTTTAAAGAACTAGTGATTTAGAGATTTGTGTGATCTTTTTACCACCTGGTGCTTTCTTTGTCCTTCATAGTGTGAAGGTTTTGTTGGCAACGTCTAGGATTTTTTGAGTTACTGAGGCTAAGAATTACCACCCTGTCTGAGAATTTAGTTGTCTCTAATAGGCAATGAGGACCTTTGTAGACATCAACTTACATATTGTAAACTCAACCTGACATGATTAATCATGTCACTCAACCTCACCCAAACTTCTGGTTTCTCTTAATTGCCCATAATAATTCTACCCTGTATTTTGTTAACACTTTCCTAACCTTATTTTTTTAGTCTGTTTTATATCTTGGAATATAAGCTCTACAGTTATAGTTGGGTGACATGGGAACACAAGAGAAATATTCTGAGCCTTGTTTTTGCTGTTTCTGGTGGTAGAGAGAGCAGTTGTTTCTTTGTTTTTTTTTTTTACCCTTTCATTACCAACTTTTATAGAAACTGAATTGGTTATGAAGAACCAGGAGATCAAATAAAAACTCAGGTATTACTAGAAAAGAAAAGGACCAATGAGAAAGGAGAATTTTTTTTCCTAAAAATGTGGGTTTCTGTTTTGTTTTTTCTAAAGAAGAAATAGAAAACTTACTTTCAGAACTGCAGATGGTGACTGCAGCCATGAAATTAAAAGATGCTTACTTGGAAGGAAAGTTATGACCAACCTTGATAGCATATTGAAAAGCAGAGACATTACTTTGCCAACAAAGTTCTGTCTAGTCAAGGCTATGGTTTTTCCAATGGTCATGTATGGATGTGAGAGTTGGACTGTGAAGAAAGCTGAGCACCAAATAATTGATGCTTTTGAATGGTGGTTTTGGAGAAGACTCTTGAGAGTCCCTTGGACTGCAAGGAGATCCAACCAGACCATTCTGAAGGAGATCAGCCCTGGGATTTCTTTGGAAGGAATGATGCTAAAGCTGAAACTCCAGTACTTTGGCCACCTCATGCGAAGAGTTGACTCATTGGAAAAGACCCTGATGCTGGGAGGGATTGGGGGCAGGAGGAGAAGAGGATGACAGAGGATGAGATGGCTGGATGGCCTCACTGACTCGATGAACGTGAGTCTGAGTGAACTCCGTTGGTGATAGACAGGGAGGCCTGGCGTGCTATGATTCATGGGGTTGCAGTGTCGGACATGACTGAGTGACTGAACTGACTGACTTTCAGAAATGAAAACTTTTGTTATGATTAACATTAGAAAGGAATTTTATGGAAGATTTTTTCTTGTTTGTTTCAGCTTCAGGGTCATTGTCAGCAGCAGGCTAGTTATCTTGAAAAGTCCACCTGCCACTCATTGAAGACATTCAAGGTGTGCCCCTCACTTTGAAAGGTGGAATGGTTTATCCGTGGACACTGTGACAAAAACAGTTCTAACTACTGTGCCATCTAGCTTTTTAGCAGCTACTCAGATCTCAG
Source organism: Bison bison bison (assembly GCF_000754665.1). NCBI lineage: Eukaryota > Metazoa > Chordata > Mammalia > Artiodactyla > Bovidae > Bison > Bison bison. The sequence goes on along the minus strand of NW_011494855.1, from coordinate 385,956 downwards.
CCTTCCAATAGCTCATTTCACACAGCATTTTAAAATATGACTTCTCATAAAGCTCACTGGTCCAATTTATCCATCACAATTATATTTTTTACTAACCAGGTCTTCATGTATTTTAATAAAATTCTGCAGAACGATGACATCTTGTCTAAATCAAATAATATGAAATATCCCACCTATTTATAAACTATCTCTGGGTAAAAGAAGATGGAAGCCCTATTTTATGAATTTCAGTCCTCTTATGAAGTCTTAAGTAGGACTAATGCAAAAATGACTTCCACATTCCAGCTTAGACAATAAAATCAGCAAGGTGGCCATACTCACTCATTGGGGGTGCCCTTCTGGCCACAAAAGTAGCCCTGGCTGTCTGTAGGATAGGCCACTCTTCTGGGGTCACCATTGACCCAGGCTGTAGGAACAAGAAAAGACAAAACAATCAGCAACAGCTGGCTAAAGGCAGTCTGATTTGAGAAATTAGAATGCACCACTGCAACACACTAACCTCTCCCCTCAGTCACAAAAGATTATTGATTTTCTTCAAAGAGTAATTTCTTAATGAAAAGCAAAATAAAATACGGATGAATCAGTCAGAAAGCACATTTATTATTCTCTCAGGATTCATCTGGATTGTAGCCAAAGCATGAGGTAACACACTTAGAAAATGACATTTATTAAAATGTGAATTAGAGGGCACACTACAAATGCTTGGTTGGCAAGAAGTCACTTTTGCTAGGACTCAAAATGAAATGATTTCATATCAGAGCTAATAAATCTACAGTAAATATTATGATGTAATTCTTTTAGGTTATACATAAGTGAAGCCCATTTCAAAATTTCCAGAAATGAAACTATAATGCCCAATTCAAATTGGCTAGTTCTTTATGATCTGTTATGACACTATAAAGTCAAACAGTAGCAACTTTTGAAGTAACACACAATAAAAATTCAGTATACATTTTGTCTAATAATCTCAAACTGCCTATAAATATCCAGTGTTTTCAAACTTCATGAAATTGAAGACTTGATTCTGTTTTCTTTGAAGATGCTAGGTAGGGTCATATAAATTCATCATCCTTATTTTCTAAGAATTATACACTTGCCAGCTGTATTAGAGAACCACACAAAGTAATATATGGTGGCTAAATTGGGAGATACTCTAATTCTAACTGAATGCTTGTAATTTCTCTAATTCGATTAATGCAATTCTATGTGGCAACCTGAAAATGAAAGTGTTAGTCGTTCAGTCATGTACAACTCTGTGTGACCCCCACGGACTGTAGTCCATCAGGCTCCTCTGTCATGGAATTCTCCAAGGAAAAAATATTGGAGCGGGTAGCCATTCCATTCTCTAAGAGATCTTCCAACCCAGGGATCAAACCCAGGTTTCCCATAATGCAGGCAGGTTCTTTACCACCTGAGCCACTTTCTATCTCCCTAGGAACTTTCCTGGGTTGGGAAGATCCCCTGGAGAAGGCAATGGCTACCCACTCCAGTATTCTTGCCTAGAGAATCCCAGGGACAGAGGAGCCTGGCGGGCTACAGTCCATGAGGTCGCAAAGAGTCGGACACGACTGAGCAACCAACACTTTCACGTGGCACGAAAGTTTGTGGGAGGATGAAACCATGTACATGTATGGCTGAGTTTCTTTGCTGTTCACCTGAAACTATCGCAACATTTTTATCAGTTATACTCCCAATATAAAATAAAAAGTTAAAAAATTCCAGTTCCTAAAAATTTGGAAGATGCATTGGTCACCGAACGTTTGCCTCTGCATATGGAAAACCTATCTCTTTGTCCTTTGCTTCTTTTAACATTTGCCCAGCTATCTCCTTACCCACATTGAAGGATTTGACAGTTCATGTTACAATTCAATCACTCATATATACATGGCCTGTGTGACTTGGAAAGATAAAAATAAATCAATTCTGAATGAGAATTTTAATATGGAAAAGAAATTTTTCTCAATTTTTATCATCCATCCAAGCCTTTCCTTTTAGTATCCAAGCACCCAGAAAAGTCTCCATTATCTAATTCTTTCTCCAGTGTCATAGAGACTAAATCAGTTTCATCTTCTAAATACCTTCTTATAAAATCTGACTCATTCAGGCACTCCTCTCCCATCTTCATTTCCCAGAATAAAGAAAGTAGATTATAAGTAAGGCATTTAAATGACAACTAAGTGTTCAATGTACAATGTCTCTAGACACTGTTTTATTAAATTCTGTTTTTATAACTTAGTTTGTCAGATACCTAAGAGATCTAATTTTACAAACTCTATTTTCTGTAATATATTTCTTTAAACTTTATCCCCAAATGTTTGAGTCCTTTTTTATACACTTAATTCAAAATGGGCACCTAAAGAACCATTTCATCCTCTGTCGTCCCCTTCTCCTCCTGCCTTCAAACTTTCCCAGCATCAGGGTCTTTTCCAATGAATCAGTTCTTCGCCTCAGGATGAGATAGTTGGATGGCATCACTGACTCAATGGACAAGAATTTGAGCAAGCTCTGGGAGTTGGTGATGGACAGGAAAGCCTGGCACACTGAATTCCATGGGGTCTTAAAGAGTCAGACACGATGGAGCGACTGAACTGAACTGAAAGGAGCATTTGGATTACAACATTTGCTGCTTAATATTTTTACGACCCTGAAAAAGTCACTGAAATGTTTTAGTCTTGGCTTTCTCATTTGTTACTAAAAATGGTTACAGTAAGACCCGATCCCAAAGAATGTTGAGAATATGAAAGAAGATAAAGTGGAATGCCTAATGTGGTACTAGGCATACAACACGGACCTAATAATGCAAGTTCCTGTCTTACTTGGATTTCATGGAAACCAAACACTGATGCAGGTAGCTAATTTACAAAGTGATTTTAGTTGAGTGAAAGTGAAGAGAGTGAGACAGGGAAGGGAACAAAGTCAACAAATGGCATGTTAATGAGTGGGATAATGTCGTGAGTGAGGTGACTCCGTGCTGCTGGGAACCTTCTCGGGAACCATACAGAAGAACGTCAGCCCATGCTGCCATGTCGGTGGGCATGAGGAAACTATCCGCCATAGTGGCAAGCAAACTTAGACGGACTGAGGGGTTGAGGGGTTGTGGTAACACCTGCAGTAGTTGTTGTTTTTTGTCATCCTCAGTCATCCGATTAAAGAAATTACTAAATGATCTCTGTATGTCCTGTTCAGTTAAGTTCAGTTCAGTCGCTCAGTCGTGTCTGACTCTTTGCAACCCCATGAATCGCAGCACGCCAGGCCTCTCTGTCCATCACCAACTCCCGGAGTTCACTCAGACTCACGTCCATCGAGTCAGTGATGCCATCCAGCCATCTCATCCTCTGTCGTCCCCTTCTCCTCCTGCCCCCAATCCCTCCCAGCATCAGAGTCTTTTCCAATGAGTCAACTCTTCGCATGAGGTGGCCAAAGTACTGGAGTTTCAGCTTTAGCATCATTCCTTTCAAAGAAATCCCAGGGCTGATCTCCTTCAGAATGGTCTGGTTGAATCTCCTTGCAGTCCAAGGGACTCTCAAGAGTCTTCTCCAACACCACAGTTCAAAAGCATCAATTCTTCGGCGCTCAGCCTTCTTCACAGTCCAACTCTCACATCCATACATCACCACAGGACACACCATAGCCTTGACTAGATGGATCTTTGTTGGCAAAGTAATGTCTCTGCTTTTCAATATGCTATCTAGGTTGGACATAATTTTCCTTCCAAGGAGTAAGCGTCTTTTAATTTCATGGCTGCAG
>NW_011494855.1:359831-382093 GCF_000754665.1 Bison bison bison | reverse complement strand
CTTTTTCACTCTCCTCTTTCACTTTCATCAAGAGGCTTTTTAGTTCCTCTTCACTTTCTGCCATAAGGGTGGCATCATCTGCATATCTGAGGTTATTGATATTTCTCCTGGCAATCTTGATTCCAGCTTGTGTTTCTTCCAGTCCAGCATTTCTCATGATGTACTCTGCATATAAGTTAAATAAGTACGGTGACAATATACAGCCTGACATACTCATTTTCCTATTTGGAACCAGTCTGTTGTTCCATGTCCAGTTCTAACTGTTGCTTCCTGACCTACATACAGATTTCTCAAGAGGCAGGTCAGGTGGTCCTGTACTAGAAGTCAATACCATTTTAGTTTATGTCAGAGTTCTCAACAAACACATGAAAATGAGAGAATAAGGTCTATAGAAGACTTGGAGACGAGGTGAGACCTGGGAAAGACTGGAAAATGACTAGGATTTGAGAAGGAATTGGGAAGGTGCCCAGGAGTAGGGAAGGAATTATAGATTGATGAAACAGTGTCATAATAAGAGGCTTCAATTTATTAAATGCTTACATATATCAAGTATTATGCTAAATGTATTACATCCATTTCTCATTTGAGTCTCACCATAGCCTGTGAAGTGGACATTATTTTCCCTTCAATTATTTGCAGCTCAGAGTTTTATTTACTCTTAAGATCACTCAGGTTTTAAGCAGCATAAACAGGGCTTGAACTTAGGAGTGTTGCTCTCTAGGGCTCACGCTTTAAACATTAGATTATAGTCACTACACTGCTGCCTACTAAAGGGTAGATTAGGAGAGAGCTTGTTAACAGTGGGAAACAACAAGATATCAGCATAATGAGGATCAGCAGTATGTTAGACACATATGGTAGGAAAGGAGATAACACAGGTAATTTTGGAGCCTCTGCCATCTGTACAAAAGAGCTTTGTACTTGGCAGGAGAAAGCATCTGGCTGACAGGGATCTGATGCCCAGGGACGATGGAGGAAAAGATGAAGATGGAAGTGTCAAGGGAAGAGTTTTCCTTGATTTTGTAGTTTTGAATTACTAAGTGGCTGCTACACCTCTCCATGCAGCCTCTAGCACAGAAGTGTTGCTGCAGATGCTCTGTTTTTGAGCTAGAACATCGAGACTTTGAGCTGAAAGTTGCAAGGGTCAGTTCAAACAAGTCACCTCAATCAAGGATATCTAGTTCTCTCTCTCTCTCTTTAAGTCTTTATGAATTTACTACAATATTTCATGTTTTATGCTTTGGTGTTTTGGCTGTGAAGCATGCAGGATCTTAGCTTGCTGACCAGGGGTTGAACCTGCAGCCCCTGCATTGGAAGGCAAAGTCTTATCCATTGGATTACAAGGAAAGTCCCTCTAGTTCTCTTGGTCTTCTTCATTAAGTCCACATCTCTCCACACTTCCACTGGAGGAATATGGTGGGGGAAAAAAAAGAGGCGGGAAAAGGAAATATGCAGTAGCAGTTATTCTGTACCTTAGTAAAGCAAGGGGCTTCTCACATTTTACTCCCTTTCTTGGAATTTCTCTATTCATGGAAATTCTAGAACTGTGCTGTCCAATATGAATAGCTACTAACCACATGTCTACTTCACACACAAATGTGGCTTATCTGAAGCGAGCCATACTATAACTGTGAAATATATTTCAGGTTTTAAAGACAGTATGAACAACAACAAAAAAGAATGTAACTATCTCATTAATACTATTTATTTTGATTATATTTGAAATTATAATATTTGGTTATGGTTAATTTTTAAAGGTATATTATTATAACCAATTTCATCTATTTCTTTTTACTCCCATAAATGTAGCTACTAGGAAATTTAACATTACATATATGACTCGCTTGAGTTTCTCCAGGATAGATCTGTTTTAGAATATTTCCCCACAAACATCAGGGCTTCTCATATAAGGTAATTAATAATGCCATAGCATCATGGCTATGTGAGTCCTTCTCAATCCCATCATACTCAGCACATCCTTTTTATAACAAATATTTGACAATGTTCCTTTTATAAAAATCTTGAAATAATATTTATAAAACATAACTTATCTACCACAAATTCTTTTAAAAACAATAACGTGTACTAACTGTAATGTAAATGATAAATTAAAAATTAATTTCAAATTAAACAGTATGCATATAAATATGCAAATGCTCACATGTAACTAAACTAGAAGACACAATGGAATAGTCAGATGCTTGTACGTATAGATAGAATCATTGAATATAACGGTTATAATTGCAGGAGGATTCAAGCAATTGTGTAGGAGATTCAAATACTACAAGTGGTGTTATTAGTCATATGATTTTCCTAAATGAACAAATTTTATTAAATTGCAACAAAAAATATAATCTTTCTTCAAATTCTCTTGCTGCTACTGCTGCTAAGTCACTTCAGTAGTGTCCGACTCTGTGTGACCCCATAGATGGCAGCCCACCAGGCTCCTCTGTCCCTGGGATTCTCTAGGCAAGAATACTGGAGTGGGTTGCCATTTCCTTCTCCAATGCATGAAAGTGAAAAGTGAAAATGAAGTCGCTCAGTCGTCCCCGACTCTTAGCGACACCAAGGACTGCAGCCTACCAGGCTCTTCTGTCCATGGGATTTTCCAGGCAAGAGTACTGGAGTGGGGTGCCATTGCCTTCTCCGTCAAATTCTCTTGGTAGATATTAAAATCACACAAAAATAAAAATGTGTGATTTTAAAACAGAAGTTCTAGATTCAAGTATTTAAAAGCAAATTGTCACCTACATAAGTGGGACATGGGAAAGTTGGCAGGAAGTGCAGAATTGTCCTATATATTTCCAGGCTTCTATCTTCCCTGGCTCCCACCCACCCAACCATCCTCTCATTGCTGCTGCTGCTAAGTCACTTTAGTTGTGTTCAACTCTATGCAACCCCATAGATGGCAGCCCACCAGGCTCCCCTGTCTCTGAGATTCTCCAGGCAAGAACACTGGAGTGAGTTGCCATTTCCTTCTCCAATGCAGGAAAGTGAAAAATGAAAGTGAAGTCGCTCGTGTCCGACTCTTTGTGACCCCATGGACTGTAGCCTACCAGGCTCCTCCATCCATGGGATTTTCCAGGCACGAGTACTGGAGTGGGGTGCCATTGCCTTCTCTGCACTCTCTCATTAAAAGATAGTAATACTTCCAAAACATTGTAACAATCAAAAACCAATTTTCCCAAAGACCTCCTATGCAGTGGTATTGCTCCAGTTGAGAATCACTGATTTAGATGTTCACTCACATTCTGAAAAATCTAAAATATATGTATAAATTTCACAGTATTTTCTCCCAGATTTTGGGGGGATATGCTCTCATGGAGTTATTATAATTTAATCCCATGTACTTGTAAAAAATTCACTTATTTTTTTATAGTCCACATATAAGAGATACAGTATTTATCTTTCTCTGTCTGATCTATTTAACTAAACATAATTCCCTCCAAGTTCATCCTTGGTGTTGCAAATGGTGAAATTTTTACTCTATTTTATGGCTGAGTACTATTCCAGTGTATGTATTTGTGTATGCACACACAAACACACACACACAGACACCACATCTTCTTTGTCCAGTCATCTATTGTTGGGCATTTAGGTTACTTCCATTATCTTGGCAATTTATAAATAATGCTGCTATGAAGACTGCAGTACACATGTCTTTTCAAATTAGTGTTTTGTTTCTTTGAAGTGGGATTTCAGGGTCATATGGTAGTTGTATCTTTTGTTCTTTTGAGAAACCTCTGTTCTGTTTTCCATAGTGGTTGCACCAATTTAAAATTCCACTAACAGTGTACAAGGGTACCCTTTTCTCTGAATCCTCACCATTTGTTATTTGTGTTCTTTTTTGAAAATATTTGTTCTTAAAGGTATGAGGTGATACCTAGTTGTAGTTTTAATTTGCAATTCTCTGATGATTAACAATGTTGATCATCTTTTCAAGTGCCCGTTGGCCATCAGTGTGTATTCTTTAAAAAAATGTATATTTTAAAATTTGTATAGAAGGAGAAAATACTTCAAATAGCCAACGCAATCTTGAGAAAGAATAACAGAGCTGAAGGAACCATGCTTCGTAAGTTCAGACTATACAACAAAGCTACAGTAATCAAAACACTGTGGTATTTGGTTTAAAAATAAAAAGACACATAGAACAATGGAGCAGAATAGAAAGTCCAGAGACAAACACACATTTATACCCAATGTACAGGAAAGGAGGCAAAAATACATAATGGAGAAAAGACAATTTCTTCAGTAGGTGGTATTGGGAAAACTGGAGACCTAGATGCAAAAGAATGAAATCAGAACATCCTCTAACACAATATACAAAAATAATCTTAAAATGGATTAAAGACCTATATGTAAGATAGTTCAGTTCAGTTCAGTCACTCAGTTGTGTTCGACTCCTAGTGACCCCATGGACTGTAGCACGCCAGGCCTCCCTGTGCATCACCAACTCCCAGAGTTTACTCAAACTCACACCCATTGAGTTGGTGATGCCATCCAAACATCTCATCCTCTGTAGTCCCCTTCTTCTCCTGCCTTCAATCTTTCCAAGCATCCAGATCTTTTCAAACGAGTCACTTCTTCACATCAGGTGGCCAAAGTATTAGAGTTTCAGCTTCAACATCAGTCCTTTCAATAAACACTCAGGACTGATCTCCATTAGGATGGACTGGTTGGATCTCCTTGCAGTCCAAGGGACTCTCAAGAGTCTTCTCCAACACCACAGTTCAAAAGCATCAATTCTTCTGTGCTCAGCTTTCTTTATAGTCCAACTATCACATCCATACATGACTACTGAAAAGATCATAGCCTTGACTAGATGGACCTTTGTTGGCAAAGTAATGTCTCTGCTTTTTAATATGTTGTCTATGTTAGTCATAACTTTTTTTCCAAGGAGCAAACATCTTTGAATTTCATGACTGCAGTCACCATCTGCAGTGATTTTGGAGCCCCCCAAAATAAAGTCTGCCACTGTTTCCATTTTTTCCCAGTTATTTGCTATGAAGTGATGGGACAGGATGCCATGATCTTTTGAGTTTTAAGCCAACTTTTCCCACTCTCCTCTTTCACTTTCATCAAGAGGCTCTTTAGTTCTTCTTCACTTTCTGCCAAAGGGTGGTGTCATCTGCATATCTGAGTTTATTGCTATTTCTCCCGGCAATCTTGATACCAGCTTGTGCTTCATCCAGCCCAGCGTCTCTCATGAGGTATTCTGCATAGAACTTAAATAAGCAGGGTGACAATATACAGCCTTGATGTACTCCTTTCCTGATTTGGAACGAGTCTATTGTTCCATATCCAGTTCTAACTGTTGCTTCCTGACATGCATACAGGTTTCTTAGGAGGCAGGTCAGGTGTTCTGGTATCCCCATCTCTTTAAGAATTTTCCATGGTTTGTTGTGATCCACAGAGTCTAAGGCTTTGGCATAGTCAATAAAGCAGAAGTACATGTTTTTCTGGGACTCTCGCTTTTTTGATGATCCAACAGATGTTGGCAATTTGATCTCTGGTTCCTATACCTTTTTAAATCCAGCTTGAACATCTGGAAGTTCATGGTTCACATACTGTTGAAGCCTGGCTTGGAGAATTTTGATCATTTCTTTGCTAGTGTGTGGGATGAGTGCAATTGTGCAGTAGTTTCAGCATTCTTTGGCATTGCCTTTCTTTGGGATTGAAATGAAAACTGACCTTTTCCAGTCTTGTGGCCACCGCTGAGTTTTCCAAATTTGCTGGCATATAAGGCCCAAGTCCAGTTAGTCAACTCTTTTCCATTTGGCTTCTCTCTCTGGATTTGGGGAACTCCTTCCTCCTTTGCCCTTTCAGGTCTAGAGGTAACAACGATTCTATTGTAGCTAGCCTCTGGGTTCTGAACCAGCTCTTCTTTTCCTTAACTCTGCTCATACCTTTGTAAAAAGTTCTTTATTGAACTCGCTGCAATTATCTCATGTGAGTATAACATCTATTTGCTGCTAGGCTTCTTCTATATTCTAGAAAACAGCAGCCCAACCTTGAAAGATATTGCTTCTAGGTGGTGTATTAACTGGGTCTTTCATAGGGTATTTTGTTCCATAAGGCTGGCTATTCTGGTTGATTGAGTTGAGTGTTGGTCATCCACTCCTGACAAATTTGTCACATTAGCATTGCTCTGATCCAGGTCAGTGTAAATAAAAATCTATGTTATCCAAAATCCACATACAGTCTTCATTCCTGTTGTCATGATTACTTTTTCACAAAAATCATTGAACAAGTACTTTTCTATCTGGTTATTGAAAACTATCTCTATAGAGGGGTCTAAGCAGCCACATGAGACCTAAGTATCTTCATATTCTGAGTGTATTTGGAGGTCAGTACTTCTAATATTTCTTAAGCTTTCCTGCCATTGGTTGTCCAATATTTTTTCTTTTCCAGTTTGTGATAATGTGGTCAAACCACTGGTCTCTGTCTATGAATAGATAAGCAATTCAGTTCATGTCTTCTTTCAGTCAAAGTAGATAATCAGAAAAATGCCTAATGATCCTCCATAACTATCTATAAATATGTTGATTTTTTTCTTTAGTTAAATAATCACAGGGACCTTTCCATGAGCCATGGGTTTGTGTTGAAGCTATGCCTCAGGAGTCAACACACTATTATATTGAGCAATTTTCTTATGTAACTTCCTTGTGCCTTCATGACCTTCTCCAGCTGGAGTGCAATATTGGGCACAGCCAACTTTAGGCTTGATGGATCAGATAACATTCAGTTCCCTGATGGGTTCTCATGTCATTAGGTGATTATTCAAGGTTCAGAAGCTACCTCTCAAAAGAATAACAGTTATTTGCTAAAAGGATATGAATTTTCTCCAAAGTCATAGGAACCTCTATGATCCTCTAATAGGCATTTGCCACAGTTGACATATAACATCCTGCTCTCTGATGGATATTTTAAGTACCATTGAGTCCACTCTGCCATACAGACCTAGTGGCAGACCTGCTAGTACAGTAACCTGGATTATCTGAAAAGCACTTTATTTCTTGGGGCAGCCATTAAATGCTGTGTCTCTTTTTTTAATAACAGACAGTGCAAGGTACAGCAGCTTATCTTTTACTTTGGAGGAGATATCACTACCCGACCCTCAAATCTTCATTGAAGGACTCCTGTACTTTCATGAGATTTATCTCCCTTCCATTAGCACACATTATGTCTTTGTAAGACATCTGGATTGCATGCCATCCAGTACTCTCCAAATCTTATGAGCATGATGCCATCAGTGTAAGGGATTTGTGTGGTATCCTGTGAAGTAAGATATTATTCAAACCCTGCAGACTGAACTGTGACAAAGAGCTAGGGGGCCATATAACTTTGCAGGGAGACAGTGAGGATGCAGCACTATCCCTACCAGGTGAAGGCAAATGCTCCCGGTGTTTTATACTTACTGGGAAAGCTTTTGTGAAAGCTTTTGTTATCAATAGACCAGTTGCTGCATCCAAGCTGACAGAAGCTGCTTTGATTTATTCTAGTAGAGAGATGACAACTTTAACAGTAGCTAAAATTAAGGCCATGACTTGGTTAAGCTTAAGCAAATCCATTATCGTTCTTCAGAAACCAGCTTCCCTCTTCACTGGCCAAACAGGGTGATATATAGTTTCCTTAGGGAGAATGTGCTAATTATTCATTAGTGTTATACTAAGTATGAATGTGTTCATTTCTATATTTTCAGAGTCTTTGCGTGCCTATCACATAGTAAGGCCAAATGAATGAATGAATGATAGTTAATAGAAATTTGATGACTGACAATTCAGTATAGATGAATGAATGGGAGTTTGACTGTATTCTAGACTGTTACTTTAAGATAAAGCTTTCCGTGTTAACTTTTATAATATTGCTTCTGTTTTATGTTTTGGTTTTCTGGGCATGAGACATGTGGGGTCCTAGGTCCCCGGCCAGGGATCAAACCTGCACCCTCTACACTGCAAGGTGAAGTCGTAATCCCTGGATCACCAGGAAAATCCCTCTGTTAACTTTTTAAAATAATAAGGTAAATAGGTATCAGATACTGTATGATTGGTTAGATAGGCCCTAAGGAATATTGTAAATCAAGTTGCAGGCTCCACGTATTAAATCATATAGTGAAGCAACAAAAAATAATTAAATCCAAGCTGTTGTAGCTATGAGTTTAAAACATGACAAAACAAATCAAATCGAAACTAAAATTTAAGTATCGTGAATATTTAGGTGGAAGGAGAGAAAGATTTAACTGCTTCCTTTAAGTATATAAAAGATTTTAAAAGCTATATGGGAGTTAATTATCTATTGTTGCATAGGAAATTACTCCCAAACTTGGCAAGGTAAAATAAACATTCTTTAAATTAAAAATTTTTTTTTAAATTTTATTTAGTTTAGGCTGTGCTAGATCTTTGTTGCTGCATGAGCTTTCTCTACTTACAGCAAGCAGGGGCAACTTTCAAGTAGTGGTGTGCAGGCTGCTCATTGGGGTGGCTTCTCCTATTGCAGAGCACAGGCTCTACAGCACAGGCTCAGTAGTTGGGTGCATGGAGCTTAGTTGCCCTATGGCATGTGGAATCTTCCCAGACCAGGGATTCAAACCTATGTTCACTGCATTGGCAAGCAGATGGTTAACCACTCAGTCACCAGAAAATCCCTCAAATAAACATTTCTTATCTCACAGTTTCTGTGGTCAGAAATTGGGAATAGCTTAAAGTTGGGGAGCTCTGGCTCTGAGTTCTTCATGAATTAGCAGTCAAGATGTAAGCCAAAGTCACAATCAGCTGAAGTCTTGACTGTGGTCAGGGATTAGCCTTCTAGATGGTTCCCTTGCATGGATGTTAGCAGGAAGCTTCAGTTCTCACTGACTGATGACAGTAATGTGGGCTTTATCTGTAGGACTGTCTGAGTGTCCTCATGTCATGTCATATGGCTTCCCATAGAGCTACTGATCTAAAGGGAGAGAGGAAGAGCAAAGAGAAAGCTGCATGCCTTTTATGACCTATTCTTGGAAGTCACCAAATGTATTCTGTCACATTCTATTCACTAGAATCAGTCATTAAGTCTAGTTCACACTCAAGGGATAGGACATTAAGCACCACTATCTGAAAGAAAAATGTCAAATAATTTATAGACATATTTGAAACCCACTGTACATGGTGATCTGCAGCCATGAAATTAAAAGATGCTTGCTCCTTGGAAGAAAAGCTATGACCAACCGCAACAGCATAATAAAAAGCAGAGACATTACTTTGCTGACAAAGGTCCATCTAGTCAAAGCTATGGTTTTTCCAGTGGTCATGTATGGATGTGAGAGGTGGACTATAAAGAAAGCTGAGCACCGAAGAATTGATGCTTTTGAACTGTGGTGTTGGAGAAGACTCTTGAGAGTCCCTTGGACTGCAAGGAGATCAAACTAGTCAATCCTAAAGAAAATCAACCTAGCATATTCATTGGAAGGACTGATGCTGAAGCTGTAACTCCAATACTTTGGTGACCTGATGCAAAGAACTGACTCATTTGAAAAGACCCTAATGCTAGAAAAGATAGAAGGCAGGAGGAGAAGAGAACAACAGAGGATGAGATGGTTGGATGGCATCACCGACTCAATGCACATGAATTTGAGCAAACTTTGGGAGTTGGTGATGGACAGGGAAGCCTGGTGTGCTGCAGTCCATGGGGTCACAAAGAGTTGGACATGACTGAGAAACTAAACTGAACTGAACTGATACATGGTGATCAGCTGAATAAAAGGAAATGAATGGGGTATATGTATACATACAGCTGACTGACTTTGCTGTACAGCAGAAAACTAACACAGCATTGTAAAACAACTGCTGCTGCTGCTAAGTTGCTTCAGTCGTGTCTGACTCTGTGTGACCCCATAGGCAGCAGCCCACCAGGCTCCCCCATCCCTGGGATTCTCCAGGCAAGAACACTGGAGTGGGTTGCCATTTCCTTCTCCAATGCATGAAAGTGAAAAGTGAATGTGAAGTTGCTCAGTAGTGTCCGACTCTTTGTGACCCCACAGACTGTAGCCTCCCAGGCTTCTCCATCCATGGGATTTTTCAGGCAAGAGTACTGGAGTGCGTTGCCATTTCTTTCTCCTTGTAAAACAACTATTTGCCTATAAAATTCAATTTAAAAGAGAAAATGAGCTGTGTTGCATGTGGGATCTTAGTTCCCTAATCAGGGATCAAACCTGCATCCCCTGCACTGGAAGTGAAGAATCTTAGCCACTGGACCACCAGAGAAGTCCGTTCAATCTACTGTTGATACCCACCCCCTGCCCATGGCAAACCAAGTTGGGAGCCAGTGGACAAGAGAGCCTGTTGATGCCATGATAAATGCCAACTTCTCATGGGACAGAGCAGGGTGAAGAGGTGGATAGAGAAGAAATCCAAGGGGAACAGGAAAAATGCCCTGTCCATATTCTGAACAAATGACCAACCTACTCACGGGGGAAACTTTAGATATATTCAGCAAGACATTCAGGACTCCATTAAAAACAACAAAAAAACTACCAGAGATATAATGTTTTCAGACTCTTTTGTCAGAATTTACTGCCACGTAGGACAGCAAAAGAAAAGAACAGAAAGACACATATTCTAAATTTCAGAGTCTCTAAAATGGAAGGGATGAGAGAAAGAAAGAAGTAAAAGATGGGGAAAAGCATATATTTAAAGCATGTTTGTAACTAATAATAATATATAGAATTGAAGGAAAATAGAAAAACCACCAAATAACCAAGAGATAAAATTAGACTTTTCACAGCATCTTTTTCTTTTTTTAAATATTTATTTGTTTTTGGCTATTCAGGGTCTTCACTGCTGCATGAGGGCTTTCTCTGGTCTTACAGAGTGAGGGCTACTCTCTAGATGCAGTGTGCAGGCTTCTCACTGTCGTGGTGCCCGGGCTCTAGGGCACTCAGGCTTCAGTAGTGGTGGCTCATGGGCTCTAGAGCACAGGCTCGATAGTTGTGGCACATGGGCTTAGTTGCTCCATGGTATGTGGGATCCTCTAGGATCAGGGATCAAACCCATGTGTCCTGCATCGGCAGGAGGATTCTTTACCACCGAGCCACCAAGGAAGCCCCTTTTTGTTGTTTTTCCGTATTAGCAGGTCTGACTCTATGCTTGCTATTAATATATTAATATGCTTCTCTTTCTAGTTAAATAGATGTTAGTCTACTACTATTACAAGGTTTTGATCCACACTAAAGTGGTTGGAACGGAGAAGGCAATGGCAACCCATTCTAGTACTCTTACCTGGAAAATCCCATGGACGGAGGAGCCTGGTAGGCTGCAGTTAGTGGGGCCGCTGAGAGTCGGACACGACTGAGCGACTTCACCTTCACTTTTCACTTTCATGCATTGGAGAAGGAAATGGCAACCCACTCCAGTATTCTTGCCTGGAGAATCCCAGGGACGGCGGAGCCTGGTGGGCTGCCATCTATGGGGTCGCACAGAGTAGGACATGACTAAAGCGACTTAGCAGCAGCAGCAGCAGCAAAGTGGTTGGAAACAATGAAAACAGAAAAATTTGTCCATTTTTTTCTTTATGCAGTGTACAAATGTTTTCTGGGTGTCTACTATGTGGCAGCAGTATGCTAGATGCTGAGTACATAAAGGTCCCTGCTGTCTCAGGTCCCACAGTCGACCGGGGGAAACAGATCTTAATGCATTACTCACACAAACATGAAATTTCAAGTCTGACAAGCACTACAAAGGAGCAATACGTAGTACAAAGACAGTGATTCATAGGGGCGGATGACTGAATGAGGGACGTCAGGGATGATGTCCCTGTGAAGTAATACAGAGCCAGGGATCTGAAAAATGAACAGAGGTACAAAGAGACTTCCAGGAGACGGACACAGGGACAAAGGGCCCTGTGAGGGCAAGATGGGTACCAGGAATGGAAAGAAGACCAGTGTAGTGTACACATGGGCTGGAACATGGTCCAAGATAGGGATGGAGGGACAGTATTTTAGGTTATTTTATATAATGAACTACAGGGAGATTGTTTTAGTATAACAGGATTGTCAGTGCCAGATATGCAATCCACAGGAGAGGCTCTGTTCAAGTGGGTCCTTCTCTTCCTAGTTTCCTTGAAAAACGCACAGTCACTGCACATTCAGTACCACTCATCTTGGTGTTTACTAGCTTAATTATGGTTCTATAACTGGAAACCACTGCTTTATGTCAAGGAAGAGTTTTTCACTGCTCCTAAAAACTAATGCAATTTATTTTATCTGAAAATGCTGCGTGTAATCTTCATTATTAATGTCTACTAGTAAATACACTTTTTGGAGAGATCTATGAAATCCTTTGAGGTCTTCCTGGACAAAAAAAAAAAGCCCAAAGAATGAGATACTGTCTGACATAATTTTATTTATTCTATAGTACACACATTGATTGAAAGAAAAAAACCAAATCTGTACTAATAGGTGTGGATTATCATAAAGAATATGCTCCTCTCTCTAGTGGGTACATAATAGAGGCTAATTTTGCAAATGATCAGTGAATGTAAACAATGACACTGCAGCAAAATGAATATACACTCGGTCTCACGGAGCAAGACTGCAGCTCTCAGATTTTCATAATTATTGCTGCAAAATAATACTTTCTTTTCACTTTATTCCTCTAGTGCCATTCTCTTATACTCTCTGTTTTAAGCCCAACTCTGTGGAATTAGATGAGGGAGGGGAAGGAGTAAGAGAAAGCATTTAGGAGAGTATCATGGGGTTCTGGTCTGGCTTCTTGCTCAGTAACCTTTATTACTTTAAAAATCCTCACTCATCTTCTTTGTTAAATAAAATGCAGTATAGCATGGTGACTAATAGCACAGGCTCCAGAATTAAGCTGCCTGGATTATTGTGGTGAGTAAGATCAAATGACAAAGTCACATAGCAATCAATAAAAATCAGGACAAACCATCTCTCCCCCTTAATTTTCTCACCATTTTTTAAAAAAACTTTTAATCTTACATTGGAGTATAGCTGATTAACAACGTTGTGATAGTTTCAGGTGGATAGCAAAGAGACTCAGCCATATATATACTCAGCCATATATATATATACACACACATATATATGTATATACACATATACATATACACACAAATGAACCCAATCTCCACCAGACTTCCCTCCCATCCAGGCTGCCACATAACATTTAGAAATAAATTTTAAAAAACCCTTTAAGTGTAGCTGATATACGCATCTTTCTCTGTGTTGGGAGCAGGGAGAGAGAGAAAGAGAAGGGGAATTATTTGTGAACTACTCCTATTTGGGTAATTCATAGCAGAGTACTAAAGACTGATAAGAGATGGGTGAAAACTATTCAGGCAAATTATCCTTTCACTCATGATCAAGGCAAGGTATCTTACTAAAGTTTCAGGAGCAAGTATTATTATGTAATATTTTCTCTTATTTCCAAACATTTGCCAAGCATGTTCTGCTGTGCTCTAGGGTTGAGTCAGAAGTTGCAGCCATTGCAAAGCCCTCTGTCAAGGAGAAAATGTGATTAGACCAACTGCTTGCACTGACACTTAAAAATTAACTGCAAATCTGTTTGGGGCAGCTAAGGCATTCCCTCAACACTTGCTGGCTGGGAATTTTGGCTTTCTAATCATTACTTTGTATCCCTTAAAGGTACATTTTAACTGTTTTAATATGTGAGGAACAGGCCTGCCAAATAGTGCTTATGGCTTTTTAACACAAGCAATTTACAAATGCAATGAAGCAGGTAATAGGACACATGATACCGAATTTGAAAATCTGTGTTGATGACACTGCTGCTGGAGAAACACTTTTGGAAGCAGCCCTGTCTCCAGTTGCCTGGATAAGAAAAATGTTGTTTCTCATTTCATAGGTGGCCTCTTCCACCCAATAGTGAAAAAAGTGTCCTTGAGCATAAATCAGTCTCTCTCATGCTAACAATATTCCACTTGAGATCTTCTGGGACCCATGAACTCAACAAAATACAACAAGCAGGAAAAATCTCACACAACATCAAAAAAAAATCTGTTTGAGTAACGGTTAAAAATAAGTGTGTTCCTTTTATAACGAACACTTCCAAAGTAATGTATAGGTGTATAGTTTTATCTGTAAACATCTGTATATTTATCAAGGATGCAAAAGGACATTTAATACTGGTTCTGGTTATTTACAAATACAATAAATTCATCATTAAGAAAAGTTTACTAGAACAATTTTAAAGATAATGGAACTGGAATTATTTAACTTTCTTACCTTTTACGGATAAAAAAGTAATTTTGCTAAAACAATGTTTCCAAGCTGTGATCTGACAGGCAGGCTCATTTTAGTTCCAAAGTAGAGTCAGGTACAGTGTGACTTCCTGTCATATTCACTTTTCATCACCAATGTTCACTTACAATGAATATTAGGATCATACCAGCAATCTCAAAAACTATAAAGGGATGGCTCTGTAGCATAATCTTTATAATTATATTTGCTTATTTCTTTATTAGTAAGAGAGATTGCCCACTGCTTCTCTGCATAGAAAGAAGCAAAAATGTCACCTTGGAATTATCTTTGTTTGTCAAAAGTTCACCTAAAGGACCTCTCAGTTATGAAAATATGGTTTCCCCCATCCTCATATCCCTTGGGAAAGGAAGGCTAATTAGCTTTAAGAAAGGGAAGGGACAAGAACTAAATTTTTCTCCTTGAGATTTCACTTTAGGACAGAATAAAACGACCCTGAACCATATCTATAGGCCAAAAGGAATACAAATACCCCAAAGGGGGACTTTCCATGAAGGCAGAGACTGGGCTGATGTCCTAGACTTGACAGAACGGTCTAAGAGTAGGGACTGAATTCTCAGGAGAATGGGGCATAATAAGTAAAAACTATAGTCGTGGGTCCTAGCATAGGAAACCACTATGAGTGGAAGCATCCAGATAAGCAATTCACTAAGAAATTATATCAAACGGCACCAACCAAAACATCAGAACACCAGTCGACTATAAGATTTCTCTCTCCAACAAGAAAATGGAAACAAGACTGACCTCTCCTTGGCATTTCAGGGTAGTCCAGGTCGGAGTAGAGATAAAATGCTGGATTTCATTAAGAAATGAATGGAAAAGTAGACATGTATTGCTACTGTATTGCTACCCTAAGACAATGAACATATACTTTTAACACTAGAAATGATAGGATCAAGTTTGACTGTGCGTGCATGCTTAATCACTAAATTGTGTCCCACTGGGCTCCTCTCTCCATGGGATTTCCCAGGCAAGAATACTGGAGAGGATTGCCATTTCCTTCTCCACAGGATCTTTCCACCCAGGGAAGGAACCCACATCTCTTGCATTAGCAGGTGGGTTCTTTACCACTGAGCCACCAGGGAAGCCCACATTTGATTATTAATTCAGCTATTTTGTTTATTCTCCACATCATTCCATCAGGGTTTCCAAGATGGCTCAGTGGTAGAATCCACCTGTCAATGCAGGAGACGCGGGGGATAAGGGTTCAATCCCTGGGTCAGGGAGATTGCCTGGAGGAGGAAATGGCAACCCACCCCAGTACTCTTGCCAGAAAAATCCTATGAACAGAGGAGCCTGGAGTACTACAGTTCATGGGGTTGCAAAGAGTTGGACACAACTGAGCAACAACATGAAAACTGTTTCGTGAAGGATTTAAGACTGTATTATGTAAACCACCTTCTTTCTATCCTTGGTACTTTAAGTCCTACTGTTCCCAGTCAATCCATGATGGCTTCCTTTCTATAAAAAGCCTCTTGATGAAAGTGAAAGTGGAGAGTGAAAAGGTTGGCTTAAAGCTCAACATTCAGAAAACTAAGATCATGGCATCTGGTCCCATCACTTCATGGGAAATAGATGGGGAAACAGTGGAAATAGTGTCAGACTTTATTTTTGGGGGCTCCAAAATCACTGCAGATGGTGACTGCAGCCATGAAATTAAAAGACACTTGCTCCTTGGAAGAAAAGTTATGACCAACCTAGATAGCATATTGAAAAGCAGAAACATTACTTTGCCAACAAAGGTCCATCTAGTCAAGGCTATGGTTTTTCCAGTAGTCATGTATGCATGTGAGAGTTGAACTGTGAAGAAAGCTGAGTGCCAAAGAATGGATGCTTTTGAACTGTGGTGTTGGAGAAGACTCTTGAGAGTCCCTTGGACTGCAAGGAGATCCAACCAGCCCATTCTGGAGATCAGCCCTGGGATTTCTTTGGAAGGAATGATGCTAAAGCTGAAGCTCCAGTACTTTGGCCACTTCATGCAAAGAGTTGACTCATTGGAAAAGACTCTGATGCTGGGAGGGATTGGGGGCAGGAGGAGAAGGGGACGACAGAGGATGAGATGGCTGGATGGCATCACTGACTCGATGGACGTGAGTCTGAGTGAACTCCGGGAGTTGGTGATAGACAGGGAGGCCTGGCGTGCTGCAATTCATGGGGTCGCAAAGAGTTGGACACGACTGAGAGACTGAACTGAACTGATAAATTACTTGCATTTCAGACTCTTTTGTTGATCATGATGGCTACTCCATTTCTTCTAAGGGATTCCTGCCCACAGTAGTAGATATAATAGTCATCTGAGTTAAATTCACCCATTCCAGAGATCAAATTGCCAACATCCGCTGGATCATGGAAAAAGGAAGAGTTCCAGAAAAACATCTATTTCTGCTTTATTGACTATGCCAAAGCCTTTGACTGTATGGATCACAATACACTGTGGAAAATCCTGAAAGAGTTGGGAATACCAGACCACCTGACCTGCCTCTTGAGAAACCTATATGCAGGTCAGGAAGCAACAGTTAGAACTGGACATGGAACAACAGACTGGTTCCAAAGAGCAAAAGGAGTACGTCAAGGCTGTATATTGTCACCCTGCTTATTTAACTTCTATGCAGAGTACATAATGAGAAATGCTGGGCTGGAAGAAGCATGAGCTGGAATCAAGATTGCTGGGAGAAATATCAATCACCTCAGATATGCAGATGACACCACCCTTATGGCAGAAAGTGAAAAGGAACTAAAAAGCCTCCTGATGAAATTGAGAGTGAAAAAGTTGGCTTAAAGCTCAACATTCAGAAAACTAAGATCATGGCATCTGGTCCCATTACTTCATGGCAAACAGATGGGGAAACAGTGGAAACTGTGTCAGACTTCATTTTTGGGGGCTCCAAAATCACTGCAGATGCTGAGTGCAGCCATGAAATTAAAAGATGCTTACTCCTTGGAAGGAAAGTTATGACCAACCTAGATAGCATATTGAAATGCAGAGACATTACTTTGCCAACAAAGGTCCGTCTAGTCAAGGCTATGGTTTTTCCAGTAGTCATGTATGGATGTGAGAGTTGAACTGTGAAGAAAGCTAAGCACCGAAGAATTGATGCTTTTGAACTGTGGTGTTGGAGAAGACTCTTGAGAGTCCCTTGGACTGCAAGGAGATCCAACCAGTCCATTCTAAAGGATATCAGTCCTGGGTGTTCTTTGGAAGGAATGATGCTAAAAGCTGAAACTCCAATACTTTGGCTACCTCATGTGAAGAGTTGACTCATTGGAAAAGACTCTGATGCTGGGAGGGATTGGGGGCAGGAGGAAACGGAGATGACAGAGGATGGGTTGGCTGGATGGCATCACTGACTCGATGGACGTGAGTCTCAGTGAACTCTGGGAGTTGGTGATGGACAGGGAGGCCTGGCGTGCTGCAATTCATGGGGTTGAAAAGAGTTGGACATGACTGAGCGACTGAACTGAACTGAATAAATTACCTGCACATCAAAGCCCTTTACTGTTGTATTTTGGCTTGATTCATTCTCTGTTAGAGAAGAAATCCCTAATTTCACTAAATTCAATGGGCAAGAATGAAGACTCCATCTCTTGTTGGAGTGGCAAAGAGTTTGCAACCACTTGTTAAGACTAGGCAAAATTTTTACATTCCCTCCACAATCAAATACACTTTTACTCTCCCAGGATCCCCAGAAACCTCATCCAGTTACAATATCAGGCTCAGACTCAAGGTCTGAATATCATCACCTAAGTCAGGTCCAAGGGTAGATGAGGCTCTTCAGGACTGGTTCATCTCTTAAGGATGGTCTCCTTAGCTAGATCATTGAATTCATTACGTGTATTTCCTTCTTTCCACACCACCATTGGCAACAGTGTTGCCAAACTTTAACCACCACATAGCAAAGTGCCTTTTCCTCATGTTTCCAATTACATGTCCTCATTTTCCATCAAACTTTCATCAACAACCTCAAAATTCACTAGGCTTCTGAATACCACCTGTTCTCCAAAATGAATGCCCACATTTTAGATTTTGTTAAGCCAGCATCCCACTTCCAGGTATCAGATTTTGTTTTATCTATTTTTGCACCCCCAAGCCCACAGGCTTAATACAACAATTTAAATTTGCTCAGGATTTTAGGAGTTAGGAATTTGGAGAAGGCTCAGCTGAGCCCCTTGAAGGTCTCTCACACAGTCAAATGTTGAGTGGGCTTCAATCATCTGAAAACCCTACTGACTGTACAGTACACAGGCTGACAGTACACACTAACTGTAGGAGCTCACCCAGCCTAGTAACTAGGACACCTACATATGTCATCTCCACGTTGCCTCAGTTTCTTACAGGATAGTAACAGAGCCTAGGCTTGCTCACATTAATTTACTTTCCTGTCTTCTCAACTAATAGGAATAATTAATTATTCCTGAGGAAGATTAAAAAAGAAAACCAAAAACAAGCTTTGAACCCTAACTATAATTGCTTCTCATGTAAATACAACAATGAAAAAACTAACTCTTTCAATCGGAAATCCATTTGAAAAGAAATAAAAAATTATTCAGTGTTAAAATTGTGCTATTATTGTATATATACTGTTAGCACAAGGATAGCAAGAACAATTTGCATAATAAATATTCCTACTCTTTTTTCCAGTTAGTGCAATAATTGAACAGCACCCATCAGTGAAGGAGGACAAAAGAGGGCTATTATCATAAATGTTAGTTTGATCTTTCAAGGAGATTTGATTACCATCTACCCAGACTCCACTTCGCCCACTTAAACAGAGGTTCTGCCTTTCATCAGTCGAATGTCAAGTGTCTTTTTTGCATCCAAGTGTTACCCTAGCTGGCCATATTCTACACACAGGGCAAAGAACAGTTTTGTTGCTTTGTTTTCCCTTGGTAGAATTTGTAAGAAACATGTCTCTTTCATGGTAACATTCCTTATAAAAAGCACAAGGATGAAAAATAAGCCTAAGAGGGTCCTGATCTAACACAAGATGCAAAACTACTTACAACACAACAGTAAAACTGACAGCTTTAACTTTCTTCAAGTGAAGGTGTACATTCTTTTACGTTAAAAAAAAATCTTAACCATTTCTATTAACATCTGCCAAGTGTTTTCCTTCATTCTTCTTTTAGTCCGGTATTAGAAGAGTTAAATTTGTCTTAGAAACAGACTAGAATGGCTTTTAAGAGCCAACTCATTGGAAAAGACCATGATGCTGGGAAAGACTGAGGGCAGGAGGAGAAGGGGGTGACAGAATGAGATGGTTGGATGGCATCACTGACTCAATGGCCATGAGTTTGAGAAAACTCTGGGAGATAGTGAAGGCAAGTAAGCCTGGTGTGCTGCAATACATGAGGTCTCAAAGAGTTGGGCACAACTTAGCAACTGAACAACAACATTTTAATTAGTGGCATAAGGATTAATTCAGAGGAAACACTAAATCCAATATTGAACACAATTTTTCACTGAGGAACATTTGTATCCCAATTTCCCTGTGTGAGTTAAGGCATTTACACACTGAATCTGGAGATCTTAAACAAAAAGGCAAATTTCTCATCTTGTTTCAGAGGCAATGACACATTCTACTGTGCGTTCTACTGTGCTGACAAGGGAGAGAGTGGCAGTGGCATGCCCAGCTCTAGATAAGGACGGAAGGCATTTCTCCATGGATTACAAGAGACTGGCTCTGAGATGGAGAGGAGAAACTCAATTATAACATAAGGTCTCCTAATGGAAAGATTTCAGACACAGTAAGAGATCCTTATGAAGTTCCTGCATGCATTCAAACTTTAATAACAAAAATTATGGGTTGCTATAGAAACAATATAGTAAATTACATTTAAAAGCAATTTATTAAAATTCAGAACAACTAGATTATACAATGGTAGCAAATGAAATACTGCTTTGTACTATTATGTAGATTATTGGTATAGCTCGGAGAAGGCAATGGCACCCCACTCCAGTACTCTTGTCTGGAGAATCCGATGGACGGAGGAGCCTGGTAGGCTGCAGTCCATGGGGTCGCTAAGAGTTGGACGCGACTGAGCGACTTCACTTTCACTTTTCACTTTCATGCATTGGAGAAGGAAATGGCAACCCACTCCAGTATTCTTGCCTGGAGAATCCCAGGGATGGGGGAGCCTGGTGGGCTGCCGTCTATGGGATCGCACAGAGTCGGACACGACTGAAGCGACTTAGCAGCAGCAGCATTGGTATAGCTGGATATTATTTCATTTACTCCTCATAACAGCCCTCCAAATTGGGTAGTGTTTCCCTATTTTACAGATGAGAAAATTGAGATTAAGAAAGTAGCTTATGTCCACCAAACCATATGAGGAAGCCCTAGATCTGCTTGACTCCAAATCTTTTCTCCCATATGACATATTTCAACTATATGACAAAAAGTAAAAACAAACAAAAACATGACAATGACAAACACGTGTCCCAAACTTGGAGATGCTAAAATACTATTGGTTGTATAATAAGAAAATTCACTTTGTTTTAATATTCAATTTATTCATTTATGTATTGTGCTTGCATGAATGCATACTAAGTTGCTTCAGTCGTGTTCGACTCTTTGCAGACCCTATGGACTATAGCCCATCAGACTGCTCTGTCCATGGGATTCTCCAGCAAGAATACTGGAGTGGATTGCCATATCCTTCTCCAATGTATTATACTACTACTACATAAATGTTTAGAAATTAAGATGTATAAAAGAAATACCAAAGGAATCTTCTGAAGAACTTATAGTGCTTTATTTGGTTTTGTGGTTTATATTCCTTGGTTCTTCTCTTTCCCTATCTTCCTGCCGTATTTTTTTTTTTTTTTACATTCTCCAGTTATGTGTAGCTTTTGCACAGTATTACTCAGATGATCTTTTGGAAATTACTATCAATTACTGTTCTCCAAGTATTTCTCTTTATTGGAAGATAAAACTGAAGAACAGAGAAGAATATTTTCCATTGTTCTCTAGATAGGCACTGCCTTTTTACTGCTGGACAATCTATACACATTAAGTCTAGGCATTAATTATTCTTACTAGAAATTATCATCTGACTTTACAGTCCCCACCCTAATAATAATAATACAGTAAAGTTTCCTAAGTTAACATTGAAGGGATAGGATGTAAGTCTCTGGCAATAAAGTGATACTATTCATAGGCAATGGTGAAGTCTTTTTATGCAAAATATTCACACCAGTTCCTTTGGTAGTTTTTTTTTTAATCAAAGTATAGCTGATTTACAAATTCCTATTTTATTCATTTCCTCTCTGTTCTTTAATATTTCTTTTCTTCTGCTGACTTTAGGTTCTGTTTATTCTTCTTTTACTAATTCCTTTAGGTGGTAGGTTAGGCTGTTTGAGATTTTTTTTCGTAGAATTGCTTTAACTGCACCCTACAGATTTTTGAAGGTTGTATTTCTATTTTCATTTTTCTCAAGGTATTTTCTGATTTCCTCTCTGATTTTTTTCATTGACCCATTGGCTTTTTGGTAGCATGTTGTTTAGTCTCCACATATCTGTTCTTTTCTCATTTTTCTTTATGTAATTAATTTCTAATTTTACACTGTTATGGTTGAAATAAATGCTTGGTATAATTTATATCCTCCTAAATTTGTTGAGGCTTGTTTTGTGGCTTAGGATGTGATCCATCCTGGGGAAAATTTTGTGTGCACTTGCAAAGAATGTTCTGCTGTTTTGGATGGAATGTTCTCTACATACCAATTAAGTCTAGCTGCTCTACTGTGTCATTTAAGACATTGTTTCCTGATTTATTTTTTGTTTGGATGATCCACTGGTATCAGTGTGATGTTAAAGTTTCCTAATATCATTTTGTTATTATCAATTTTTCCTTTTATACGGGACAGTATTTACTTTATATATTTAGACACTCCTAGGTTGGGTGCTTTTGAACTGTGGTGTTGAAGACTCTTGAGAGTCCCTTGGACTGCAAGTAGATCCAACCAGTCCATTCTGAAGGAGATCAGCCCTGGG
>NW_011494855.1:357949-359578 GCF_000754665.1 Bison bison bison | reverse complement strand
GGAGTTGGTGATGGACAGAGAGGCCTGGCGTGCTGCGATTCATGGGGTCGCAAAGAGTCGGACATGACTGAGCGACTGAATTGAACTGAACTGAACTGAGGTTGGGTGCACATATGTTAACAAATATCTTCTTCTTGTATCAAGACTTTTATCATTATATAATGCCCTTCCTTGTTGTTTGAAATAGCCTTTGTTTTGAAGTCATTTTTTCCAGTATGAAAATTATTACTCACACTTTCTTGCCATTTCTTTTTGTATGAAATATCTTTTTCCCTTGCCGGCCTTTCAGTCTCTGTGTGCCTTTAGCTCTAAAGTGAATCTCCTACAGGCAGCACACAGGAGGATCTTTTTGAAAATCCAATCAGCTACCCTGTGTCTTCTGACTGGAGCATTTAGTTAATTGACATTTAAAGCAATTATTGATAGGTGTGTACTTACAGCCATTTTATTACTTGTTCTCCAGTTGTTTTTATAGTTATTCTCTGTTCATATTTCTTCATTTTGTTTCTTCTCTTGGGGTTTGATGATTTTTTTTATTAGTATGTGAGTTTTCCATTCCTTTCAACTTTCATGGAACTATTACAGATTTTTTATTTGTGCTTACTATTTGGTTCATATATGTTGATATATAATAATATCAACTTGTTTTAATTGGTAGTCATTTAAGATCAAGTACATTCTAAAATATCAACTTTTTTTTCACTCCTTCACCCACATTTTGTGCTTATGATGTCATATTTTACATCTTCATGTTTATCTCTTCAGTTCAGTTCAGTCACAAAGTCGTGTCTTACTCTTTGAGACCCAGTGCACTGCAGCATGCCAGACCTCCATGTCTATCACCAACTCCCAGAGTTTACTCAAACTCATATCCATTCAGTCAGTGATGCCATCCAGCCATTTCATTCTCTGTAGTCCCATTCTCCTCCTGCCTTCAATCTTTCCCAGCATAGGGGTCTTTTCAAATGAGTCAGCTCTTCACATCAGGTGGCCAAAAAATTGGAATTTCAGCTTCAGCATCAGTCCTTCCAATGAATATTCAGGACTGATTTCCTTTAGGATGGACTGGTTTGATCTCCTTGCAGTCCAAGGGACTCTCAAGAGCCTTCTCCAACACCACAGTTCAAAAACATCAATTTTTCAGTGCTCAGCTTTCTTTATAGTCCAACTCTGACATCCATACATGACTTCTAGAAAAACCATAGCTTTCACTAGATGGAAATTTGTTGGCAAAGTAATGTCTATGCTTTTCAATATGCTGTCTAGGTTGGTCATAACTTTCCTTCCAAGGAGTAAGTGTCTTTTAATTTCATGGCTGCAGTCACCATCTGCAGTGATTTTGGAGCCCAAAAAGACCAATGTCTGTCACTGTTTCCACTGTTTCCCCATCTATTTCCCATGAAGTGATGGGACCAGATGCCATGATCTTAGTTTTCTGAATGTTGAGCTTTAAGCCAACTTTTTCACTCTCCTCTTTCACTTTTTCATCAAGAGGCTCTTTAATTCTTCTTCACTTTCTGCCATAAGGGTGGTGTCATCTGCATATCTAAGGTTTTTGATATTTCCCTCCCAGCAATCTTGATTCCAGCTTTTGCTTCATCCAGTCCAGCATTTCTCATGATGTATTCT
>NW_011494855.1:307414-357733 GCF_000754665.1 Bison bison bison | reverse complement strand
TTTTTAAGAATTTTCCACAGTTTGTGGTGATCCACACAGTCAAAGGATTTGGCATAGTCAATAAAGCAGAAATAGATGTTTTTCTGGAACCCTCTTGCTTTTTCAATGATCCAGTGGATCTTGGCAATTTGACCTCTGGTTCCTCTGCCTTTTCTAAATCCAGCCTGAACACTGAAAGTTCACGGTTCATGTACTGTTGAAGCCTGGCTTGGAGAATTTTGAGCATTTCTTTGCTAGAATGTGAGATGAGTGCAATTGTGTGATAGTTTGAGCATTCTTTGGCATTGCCTTACTTTGGGATTGAAATGAAAACTGACCTTTTCTAGTCTTGTGGCCACTGCTGAGTTTTCCAAATTTGCTGGCATATTAAGTGCAGCACTTTTACAGAATCATCTTTTAAGGTTTGAAATAGCTCAACTGGAATTCCACTAGCTTTGTTTGTAGTGATACTTCCCAAGGCCCACTTGACTTTGCATTCCAGGTGAGTGATCATACCATCGTGATTATCTGGGTCATGAAGATCTTTTTTGTATAGTTCTGTGTATTCTTGCTACCTCATTTTAATATCTTCTGCTTCTGTTAGGTCCATACCATTTCTGTCCTTTATTATGCCCATCTTTGCATGAAATGTTCCCTTGGTATCTCTAATTTTCTTGAATAAATTTCTAGTCTTTCCCATTCTATTGTTTTCCTCTATTTCTTTGCATTGATCACTGAGGAAGGCTTTCTTATCTCTCCTTGCTATTCTTTTTGAACTCTGCATTCAAGTGGATATATCTTTCCTTTTCTCCTTTGCCTTTCACTTCTTTTCTTTTCTCAGCTATTTGTAAGGCCTTCTCAGACAACCGTTTTGCCTTTCTGCATTTCTTTTTCATGGGGATGGTCTTGATCACTGCCCCCTGTACAATGTCACAAACCTCCATCCATAGTTCTTCAGGCATTCTGTCTATCAGATCTGATCCCTTGAATCTATTTGTCACTTCCATTGTATAATTGTAAGGGATTTGATGTAGCTCATACCTGAATGGTCTAGTGGTTTTCCCTACTTTCTTCAATTTATGTCTGAATTTGGCAATAAGGAGTTCATGATCTGATCCACAGTCAGCTCCTGGTCTTGTTTTTGCTGACTGTATAGAGCTTCTCCATCTTTGGCTGCAAAGAATATAATCAATCGGATTTTGGTATTGACCATCTGGTGATGTCCATGTGTAGAGTCTTCCCTTGTGTTGCTGGAAGAAGGTGTTTGCTATGACCAGTGTGTTCTCTTGGCAAAAGTCTATTAGCCTTTGCCCTGCTTCATTTTGTATTCCAAGGCCAAATTTATCTCTTAACTGTTTATAATAGTTATAGTTGCTTTATCTGTCTTTTAGACTTCCTCTTGGCTTATGTAAGTAGTTGGTTGCCGGGAGCCAGCGTGAGGAACTCGCCTGTGGCAAAGGTCATGAGGAAGGAGGCTTGGCATATGCAAAGGCGGGACTGAGCCTCAGGAATCCCCCTGGAAATTCTCGAGCATCTACCCCCAAAACCAGAGTCTGCCTACTTTACTGCTTTGTGCTCTCACCTACACCTCTGACTTTACGGGGGGCTGTCCCCCACCACTTCTCTCTGAAAAAGAGTTAACTTACAGCTCCAGTTAATAAAGTTCCTGGGTGTGATAGTGTTTCAACCTACAAACTCCTTTGGAAGTCCTCTAACCTGCCTGAATAGGTTTTTCCGGCCACTTGTGATTGTTCAGAACCTCCCAACCGTGAGAGGCATGAGATGTTCTAAACTGTCTAAATACAGATTCCTTTGAGCAGTTAAAAGATTGATTAGAAATTGTATTGGTGAAGGGTTTTTCACTTGTTGGGCCAAAGTTTGCTGCTAAGTCTCCATATCCCTTACCTACTGTGTCCTTGGCAGTGTATTGATTAATATAATTGGTGTAAGTAGTAGCTTTAATGTTTGTAACCTTGGACCCTTGAGTTAATTCTTTTTCTTGTTATAGCCCACCACACCTTTGCCCTATAGGAATGCAACTTTATCTAATGCTTTTGGAGGGTGTCGCCTGATTAATCACCTTTGGAGAAAAATAAGTTTTCTGAAGAAAGGGTCTTAAAATGTTAACAGGCCTCCAGGCCAGAAGATGATGCAAATCACCTAAACTTTTGCATATGATAAGTTTGCAGGAAGAAAGCCTGGCTTACTGCATGACTCTACCCCTTCCTCCATTATCCTCTATGCATAACTTAAGGTATAAAAACTACTTTGGAAAATAAAGTGCGGGCCTTGTTCACCGAAACTTGGTCTCCCCATGTCGTTCTTTCTCTCACCTTCTGGCTGAATTATTCAGCCTCTTTCCTCCACTGAATTTCCTCACTGAGCTATCCTTATTTAATCACTCTTTATATCTTTAATTAACATTTAAATAAGCTGTTGTTTCCCGATCGCCTAAGCCGTCTCCCCTTCGAATTCCCTGTATCCACCAGGGCTGGACCCCGGCAGTTGGTCATCAGTTTTTATTATATATTTACCTTTCCTGGGGAGATTTTCTTTTTAACATTCTTACTTCTTTTCCACTTAGAGAAGAGCCTTTAACATTTCCTTTTTTAAAAATGATAATCTTATTGGTTAGAGTATTTTATATTGCAGGATTTTCCCTTCAGCACTCTGTACATATCATGCCACTTCCTTCTGGCCTGAAAAGTTTCTGTGGAGAAATCAGCTGATAGCCTATAAGAATTCCCTTGCATATGACTCTTTGTTTTCTCTTGCTGCCTTAAATATTCTCTCTTACTTTTGACTTCTGCCATTTGAATTATGATATGTCTTGGTATGGGTCTATTTTAGGTTCATCATGTTTGGGACCTTCTACAAAAGAGTCCAAAATGCAGTACTTGGGTGCAATCTCAAAAACGACAGAATAACCTCAGTTCATTCTAAGGCAAACCATTTAACATCACAGTAATCCAAGTCTATGTCCCCACCACTGATGCTGAAGAACCTGAAGTTGATTGACCAGTTCTATAAACCTACAAGACCTTCTAGAATTAACACCAAAAAAGAGCTGTCCTTTTCATCATAGGTCCAGGACTGGAATGCAAAAGTAGAAAGTCAAGAGATACCTGGAGTAACAGGCAAGTTTGCACTTAGAGTACAAAATGAAGTAGAACAAAGGCTAACATAGTTTTGTCAAGAGAACACACTGGTCATAGCAAACACCCTCTTCCAACAACACAGGAGGTGACTCTAAACATATACAAGACCAAATGGTCAATACCAAAATCAGATTGATTATGTTCTTTGCAGCTGAAGATGGAGAAGCTCTATACAGTCAGTAAAAACAAGACCTGGAGCTAACTGTGGCTCAGATCATCAGGTCCTCATTGCAAAATTCAGGCTTAAATTGAAGAAAGTAGGGAAATACACTAGGGAATTCAGGCATGATCTAAATCAAATTCCTTATGATTATATAGTGGTAGTGACAAATATATTCAAGGGATTAGATCTGGTAGACAGATTGCCTGAAGAACTATGGACAGAGGTTTGTAACATTGTACAGGAGGCAGGGACCAAAATCATCCCAAAGAAAAAGAAATGCAAGAAGGCAAAGTGGTTGTCTGAGGGGGCTTTACAAATAGCTGAGGAAAGAAGAGAAGTGAAAAGCAAGGGAGAAAGGGAAAGATATACCCAACTACATGCAGAGTTCCAGAGAATAGCAAGGAGAGATATGAAGGCCTTCTTAAGTGAACAATGCAAAGAAATAGGAGAAAACAATAGAATGGGAAAGGTAGAGATCTTTCAAGAAAACTAGAGATATTAAAGATACATTTCATGCAGGGATGGGCATGATAAAGGACAGAAATGGTAAGGACCTAACAGAGGCAGCAGAGATTAAGAAAAGGTGTCAAGAATACACAGAAGAACTATACAAAAAGGTCTCAGTGATCCAGAAAACCAGGGTGGTGTAGTCACTCACCTAGAGCCAGACACCCTGGAATGTGAAGCCAAGTGGGCCTTGGGAAGCATTACTACAAACAAAGCTAGTAGAGGTGATGGAATTCCAGCTGAACTATTTCAAATCCTATAAGATGATGCTGTTAAAGTGTTGCACTCAATATGTCAGCAAATTTGGAAAACTTAGCAGTGGCCACAAGACTGGAAAAGGTCAGTTTTCATCCCAATCTCAAAGAAGAGCAATGCTAAAGAATGTTCAAACTATCTTACAATTATGCTCATTTCACATGCTAGTAAAGTTACGCTCAAAATCCTTCAAGCTAGGTTTCAACAGTATGTGAACAAGAACTTCCAGATGCTCCAGACAACTTCCAGATGGGTTTAGAAAAGGCAGAACAACTAGAGATCAAATTGTTAACATTCATTGAGTCATAGAGAAAGCAAGGGAATTCCAGAAAAACATGCATTTCTTCTTCATTGACTACACTAAAGACTTAGACTGTGTGGATCACAACAAACTGTGGAACATTCTTAAAGAAATAGGAATACCAGACCATCTTACCTGTCTCCTAAGAAGCCTGTATGTGGGTCATGAAGCAACAGTTAGAACTAGACATGGAACAATGGGCTGGTTCAAAACTGGGAAAGGAGTACAAGGCTGTATATTGTCACCTTGCTTATTTAACTTGTATACAGAGTACATCATGCAAAATGCTGGGCTGGATGAATCAGAAGCTGAAATAAAAATTGCCAGGAGAAATATCTATAACCTCACATATGCAGATGATACCACTCTAATGGCAGAAAGTGAAGAGAAACTAAAGAGCCCCTTGATGAGGGTGAAAGAGGAGAGTGAAAAAGCTGGCTTGAAACTCAACATTCAAAAAACTAGGATCCAGTCCCATCACTTCATAGCAAATAAAAGGGGAAAAAGTGGAAGCAGTGATAGATTTTATTTTCTTGGGCTCCAAAATCACTATGGACATGACTGCAGCCGTGAACTAGAGATGGAGGAGTTAAGGCTGGAGCCCAGTGTGAGGCAGGACTTTCTGCTCAGTGGCTATCAATGTCCAATCAGGGGTGGGGTCTGAGCCCAAGCTGCTGGATCTGACACCCTGAGGGTTGAGCCCAAGCTGGTTCTGTTCCCTTTCAGCATGTTTTCCCCTCTATCTGCACTGGGACCTTTGCCCTAGAGCAGGGAAGTGCTGAGGTAAGTGGGGCTTGTGAGGGCTCTCTGCTCACACTGTCTGCAGATGGAGGTCCCAGCTATCTCTGACACACTGCCTGGGAAGGCACCTATAAGTGCTTCCTTTTTTCGGCTCAGACACAACCTGATGTGCAAGTTCCCCTTTGTCCCTCATAGCACATCACTGTCCTCAGCCTCCACCATTTCCGCCCTTTTGTTAAACCACATCACTGGGCTACATGGACACTTGGCACATGATTGAGGATAAGCTGTGGTGGAGCCGCTGCTGTCTGAGACCTGAGAGCTACTTGAGATGTATTGCTTGAGTAAGGTCAGTAGTGGCTGGCACCCTCTCACCCAGGGTATGCCCAGGAACTAGGTCATCTCTGCACACCACAGCTTCTTCTTCTACCCACTCATTGCTGCTCCAGATCCAATGATACATTGTGATGTGGAATGAGAAGGACCAAAGCCTTTGCTCAACTTTTGTGCATGCCAAGGAGGTTATGGGAAACCCAGTGGCCACTAGAGCATACCTCTCTCCACCCTGCCTCAGGAGCAAGCTAGCATATAAGTGCTCCTCACAGCTGTAGTCCAGGCTTCCCACAGGCATCCTGTTACCCCAGCAGTCCTTCAACCAGCCAAGAGGGCTTGTCTCCTCTGTATAGAAACCCAGGACAGTGGCACGCAATCTGTGGTTCTCATTGCTTATTTCACAGGATGAGTGTCTACCTGTGTGATCTTTCTTGTCCTCTGAGGTCCGCTCCAAGAGCACATGACACGACCTGATTGCCTTTTTTCCCCCTTCCTACCCAATTATGTGTATCTTAACAGCCTTGGAGTCTTTCTGCCAGTTTCCAGTGAAAACTGTCCCACATGTACATATATTTTGATGTGTTTGTTGGGGAAAGTGAGTTTCATGTCCTCTTACTCTGCCATACTGATCGATCCCTTTTGGTAGTTTAAAAAAAAAAAAAGAAACCTAAACAAAGACTTTATTTGTCCTCTTTATTTTCACTTCCATAGAAAAACCTTTAATCTAACAATGAACCACAGGCTATCTTTCTCTGGTAGGCAAAGACAAAAGGACTTCTTATATGCCAAGAAACTATTTGGTGAAATACTTAATAATTGTTCCTTTTTAATTTGCTTATAAAAAGAAAAGGTAATATGTTACTTAGACTTATCTAGGCCCTAATTCTAATTGGTAAATAGTAACACGAACCTTATTCAGTTCAGTTGCTCAGTCATGTCTGACTCTTTGTGACCCCGTGGACTGCAGCACACCAGGCCTCCCTGTCCATCACCAACTCCCAGAGCTTGCTCAAACTCATGTCCATCGAGTTGGTGATGCATCCAACCATCTCATCTTCTGTCATCCCTTCTCCTCCTGCCTTCAATCTTTCCCAGCATGAGGGTCTTTTCCAATGAGTCAGTTCTTCACATCAGGTGGCCAAAGTATTGGAGCTTCAGCTTCAGCATCAGTCCTTCCAGTGAATATTCAGGTTTGATATCCTTGCAGTCCAAGGAAATCTCGAGTCATCTCCAACGCCACAATTCAAAAGTATCAATTCTTCAGTGTTCAGTTTTCTTTATAGTCCAACTTTCCTATCCATACATGATTACTGGAAAACCATAGTGTTGACTAGATGGACCTTTGTCAGCAAAGTAATGTCTCTGCTTTTTAATATGCTGTCTAGGTCAGTCATAGCTTTTCTTCCAACTAGCAAGTGTCTTTTAATTTCATGGCTGAAATCACCATCTGCGGTGATTTTGGAGCCCAAAATAAAGTCTGTCACTGTTTTCATTGTTTCCCCATCTATTTCCCATGAAGTCATGGGACTGGATGCCATGATCTTAGTTTTCCAAATGTTGAGTTTTAAACCAGGTTTCTCACTCTCCTTTTTCACTTTCATCAAAAGTCCCTAACTCTAATTAGTAAATAATAATGTGAACCTTATTAGCTGTTTAATAAAATTTCAAAAGTAAAAATGATTAAAAAGCAACTATAAGGGTTTTTCTTTCTTTTGTATAATTTTATCTAAGTAATTTATAGACTTGCCTTTGAATAAACTGCTCTGTGTTTATTTTTCATTGCATCTCCTACCCAATGAGTTCTGGTGAGGCATACTCCCTCCAGAAAAGACAATAATCAATAAGAAGAAGGATTTTGAAATGATTAATGTTAAAAATGTGACACTGGCTTAGTCATGTAAATAGTAAAAGTTAAATATCTTCTATACCTGTTCTTACTCACCTGCAAGTCCTAAAAGAATGTAGGCCATAATGAACAGTATGAAGATCATGCAGCACAGCACATCTGTACAACTCCTAAAGATGAAGAGGAACAATGAATTAAAAGGATCCTGAGAAGACTCACATAGCATCCGTTTTCCTCCCTCTTATGGACTAAACGTGTCTCCCCCAAGTCCTTATGTTCAAACCTAACCTCCAAAGTGATGGTATTAGAAGGTGTTAGAAGGTGGGTGGGGCAGGGGGGAGAAGTGGGGCGGAGAATTAAAAGGGATGCAAAATGACTAGTGTTTACTGCAAAAATATTCATAGGAAGGCATAAAAAAATAATTGGGCTTCCCTGGTGGCTCAGACGGTAAAGAATCTGCCTGCATTGCAGGTCACCTGGGTTTGATCCTTGGGTCGGGAATATTCCCTGGAGAAGGAAATGGCAACCCACTCCATTACTCTTGCCTGAAAAGTCTCATGGACAGAGGAGCCTGGCAGACTACAATCCATGGGGTTGCAAAGAGTCAGACACAACTGAACAACTGAACACACAAAAGATAATAACAACAGTGATATGCCTTTTTATACTTAATAATTCTAAAAAGTAGATCAAATGTATTTCTGCAATCAAAGACTTAAACAGCAGACAGCAGTTATAGTTCTGTGATTAAAGAAGTTTCTCCAAAGCTGTTAGCATTTATTCTCTTGATTCTTTGTTTGTAAAATTTTTTAGAAGTTAGAGTACACCAGCATCAAAAAATTCTTTTATTTGAAATTGTAATT
Organism: Bison bison bison; assembly: GCF_000754665.1. Lineage (NCBI taxonomy): Eukaryota > Metazoa > Chordata > Mammalia > Artiodactyla > Bovidae > Bison > Bison bison. The sequence continues at coordinate 349,587 of NW_011494855.1, read as the reverse complement.
TAAGCTATTTGATTTTATAATTTTCTCCTTCATGCTTCCCAGTACATGACATAATAATAGAAAAGATTAGCCTTTTCCATTCCTCTCTCTCTCCATTATCTTTCTACATGCACATATAAAGGGTACTCTGATTAAATAAAGGGTTGACTACATAAGCTTTCTATGAGGAACAGAGTTGCAACTATTCAAAAAACAATGTCTATAATGCATTACAAAATGAAATGCTCTAAACTGTAATTTTTGAGTTATTCTGTAAGCTGAATATTGTGAAATGAGATTTAGAGAAAATTTGGCTCAGAGAGACATGGTAATTTTCTAAGCGATCACAAGTCAAACCAGTATCCAGTAGGGAAACTCAGGTTTTCATCTGAAGTATTTCCTATTTCCAACATTAAATTTTGTTCAGCTTGAAAGGCGTATAGAAGGTCAAAACTTGTCTTAAAAGTAAGAAAAAATACAATCATTGTTGAAACTTAATGAAGAATCTATTAGGAAAGAGACAGATCAATGTATTTGACAGGATTAAAAAATGCACATGAGAATTTTCATAGCAAAAACTTCTTGTTCTAGAGGTTAGATGGATATGTTCCAATCTTTTAGCACAGACAGGCTGAAGTTACATTCTATTTTTAGTGATGATAATAGCAATAATAATGAATAATAATTGTACAGTAACAGACACAGTAATACCTTGTATATTGATAAAGCCCTGTTATACTTTTATTGTTTTCACTTACATAAATTTGTGAGTTTCCTACCTTTGGGTTTTTCAGGGTAGTGAGGTAAGTTGCCTTATATAAGGTCCACGAGAGAGAAGCAGTTGCAGAGGCAGACAAACATCTAAGTCTCCTATGACCAATCTTTTTTCACTTAGTGGTTATTCTAATATGATTACAACTTTCTAGAAAGATTCCAATTAGTCATATTGAAAACTCCACACACATCCTTATTACACCACCTCACCACAGGAAAGGGATCCATCATAGAGAAAGCTAATCATGGTCAATTCAGAAACAAACCATTACTTGTTTAAATCCAATTTCAACCCAGGAATTTAAAATTTCACTGGGACTGAAGAACTATAAGAATAATATAAAGAGAGAAAAAAAAGATAATCTAGATTTCTTTGTTTAACAATCATTGAAGGCTAAACCTGCTGGAGGGTGAGGAAAGGATCTGGTTTATTTGCATTTTGACACATCCTACTTAAGATCAGTTCTCATCCTGTCAGGGCAGTTGCTAAATAGTATGATACCTAAGAAGGACTGCCTGCAGGCAAAGAACTAAGGAAGAGAAAACTAGAACACTGATAAGCTTTTATTAGAAATCTTGAAGTTGTCAAAGCCTTTGTGTGTAATCATAACTAAGGAGAGAGGGATAGAGTCAGAAGCACCAGCCAGGTTGGCCAGTGTCCTGTAATATTATATGTATGACATGTTTGTATCTACATGGTTATATCATAGATAATATACATTATAATATGTTTATAATGACTATAATTATATAGCATTATAATGTTTTCTATTTATATTATGTAGTCAGCACAGGAAGAGCTAAACATACTAGAAAGATGAGTAAAAGAAACTTACCAATTAAAAAAAATAAGGCACAAGGAAAGAAGCAGAGCCCAAAAGGAAATTTCTAAGAAATAAAACCCACAGTCCTTGGCTACTGGTCCTGATGAAGGGCATCAATCAGAGTTTTGGTCTATAGGGGGTTTTATAACAACAACAACAAGGGGGATTTATACTACGATTTCTCTTTCTTTCTTGTACCAAGAACATGCCATAGCACCAGGGGCTACTGTGCACCACACAACCACTCTCTATCCACTCTCCCAGCAGTCTAGTCTCTCACCAGAGAGGGATAACATTTCTCAGTAATCATACCCTGAGATGTCTGGGGATTCTATTCTGGGACCAGGCAGGATAATGTATTCAAATCTACTTTCCTTTTCTGGACCACTACTTTAGAGAAATAGCAGACCATACCACACACCATGGCCAGACTGGTTAATTTCATAGTATCTAGACATGGAAGAATATTGAACAAGTGGAAGAGTTTGAAGAATTCAAGAGTTTCAAAAAGTAGGAAAGTTTTTCTAAATTAAAAATTCTTGTTTCTGTATTTGTTCCTCTAGTGATTTCATTCCCTTTGTTGTTTAATTTTTTTTTTTCTTTTAAAATTAGGGGGGGGTGTGTGTGTGTGTATGTGTGTAAAACAACTATTTCTTTCCACTTCTTATTTCTCTCCATATTCCCTGCTGGAAAAAAGTCACTGCTTAGAAAATTATTGGAAAATTGAATATAAAAAATATAAAATATAGCTTGGGTACCATTTTGGGAGTCAGCAACACAGCAGAAGCTTAATTCAAATTTTAGAAGTTATAAAGTATCATCATTGTTTCTTTGATTTCAAGGCATCTTTACAATCCCAAATGTTCTGTGGAAAATGAGTTTTTTTTTTTAATCAAATACTTAGTTTGGATAATTTTGAAGACTCTTAAGTATAGAGGTAACTGGGTGATACAAGCTTGTGGTTTAAAATCATTCTGAATCATATTCTAGCTAGAGGTCTGTCATAACTGTATATTTCCCTCAGTTGGGTTCACTTTTACTTTTACAGTAAGTATAAACTAAGGACCAGTGTACTAATCTAAAAATGGATCGCATCCCACTGCATCCTAGAAAGAAGACAGAAAGAATAGTTTTATAGAGAAATATACCTCAACCCTCTCCCTTACCTTCCTTCTAAATCAAAGTCCAATTTTTTAAAAAAACAAGTTGCTCACACAGAGAGTTATTCAAAATACTCCTGGCATAAAAGTATTTTCAAAAGTTAAACTACAGATGTACCATTGCTATCTTATATTTATTTGTCCAAATTATAGTAAGAATAGGATCCCAGTCCTATACTCATTTGTAGACCTCCCTTTCCTTCCTAATTCTAACCTAAAGTATAGAATGCCTATAGTCACCTCAACTTAAACTCTTGGGCGTTTCCTTTGAGTTTCTCTTTTTCTTAGGTGATCTTTTATTTTATATTCAATTAATAAGTTCTCTTGACTCCTTCTCTCTGATGAGTCTTTCATCCACACCTTCCTTTCTATTCCTGTTGCCTGGAGTCAGTCCACATTCTCTCATTCTCTCTTCTAACTGCTGCTGTGGTCCCTTTATTGGGCTCCTGCACGTAGTCTCTGCCTGATCCAATTCATTCTGCACACCACTGACATCACTGAGAGCAAACAAAGTCACTTTATTATTTTAAAAATTCAGTGCTTCTCCACTACTTGTTTAATCATTTCCAAATGTCTTAGCTTTATGTTTAAGAAAATACAATTTCAATCCTAGTTCAAGCCCCAGACTACCTTTCTAGATTTCTCCCCCTATTTATCTCCTGTGCTTCAACCAACTTGGACTTTTTCATTCACTGCATACCTAATGAATTCTCCCTTGACAACATTCAGGGTTCTCTGCTCATGGTTGCTTTAAGACTCATTCTAGTAGGATACAATATGTCCCAATTTGTATGAAATAGCCAGGATTTATACCTATTATCCTGGAATAACAACCAACAATGCTCACTTTTACTATCAGAAGCACTCCAGTCTGGATCTCTACCCCATCTATTAAAATCCCATTCTCCATAGAGTAGAATTCCCTTCATTTTCTGGGGATGAATAACATTCCATTGTATGTATATGCCATACTTTTTTAATCCATTCATCTGTCAATGAACATTTATTTAATTATTTACATATCTTGACTATTGTGAGTTATGTTGCAATGAACATGCAGATACCTATTTGAGATCCCGATTTCAATTCTTTTGGACAACATGCAGTGAACTTGCAGATATACACTTGAGGTTCTGATTTCAACTCTTTTGGACAACATGAATAAATCTAGAGGACAGGACCTTATGCTAAGTGAAATAAGCCAACCACAGACAGACAAATAACTGTACAATTCTACTAATTTGAGATATCTAAAATAGTCAAATTCATAGAAACAGAAAGTAGAATGATGGCTGCCAGGGGCAGGGGAGAGGGTCAAATGGGGAGTTGTTATTCAATGGCTCTATGTTTTGATTATGCAAGATGAGTAAATTCCAGAGGTCTGTAGTACATTGTGTATATATTTTTAACATCACTGTATTGGGTACTTAATATTCTGTTAAGAGGGTAGGTCTTACATTAAGTGTTCTTACTACAATTTAAAAAATAAAACAGCATGGAAGACATAATAATCACTGCAAGGCTTTAGTATACAGGAATGTGTTTGTTCAAGGTCATGTGTTATTGAATTTAAAATTTTGCTATGAACAAACTTAATTTGGGTATTAAATAAGTGATTTTAAGTGCAAAAATGTTTTTTCAGCTAAGAAAATTTAAAATCCCTACTTTCAAATAGGTTAAAATGTCACCTTCTTCATGCAGTTTTTAGATAAAAGAGATCCTTCTCAGCTCTGTAGACTCACAGACACTTTGTACATCTTTAAGGCAATTACCTTTTAACTATTATAATCTAGTGCCTGCATGCTTTCACTCAGTCATGTCTGACTCTTTGTGGCACCATAGACTATAGTCCGCCAGGTTCCTCTGTCCAAGGAATTGTCCAGACAAGAACACTGGAGTGGGTAGCCATTTCTTTCTCTAGGGGATCTTCCCAACCCAAGGATCAAACCCACATCTACTGAGTATCCTGCACTGCAGGTGAATTCTTTACTGCTGAGCCATAAGGGAAGCCAATTATAATCTAGATGGGGGTGCAAACTATAGCCCATGGGCCAAATCTGGCCTGCTGCCTGCTTTTGTATAGCTTTTTGTGAGCTAAGAATGGGCCAAAGAACCAAATAGACATTTCTCCAAAGAAGACATACAGATGGCTAACAAACACATGAAAAGATGCTCAACATCACCTATTATCAGAGAAATGCAAATCAAAACCACAATGAGGTACCATTTCACGCCAGTCAGAATGGCTGCGATCCAAAAGTCTACAAGCAATAAATGCTGGAGAGGGTGTGGAAAAAAGGGAACCCTCTTACACTGTGGGTGGGAATGCAAACTAGTACACCCACTATAGAGAACAGTGTGGAGATTCCTTAAAAAACTGGTAATAGAACTGCCTTATAACCCAGCAATCCCACTGCTAGGCATACACACTGAGGAAACCAGAATTGAAAGAGACACGTGTACCCCAATGTTCATCGCAGCACTGTTTATAATAGCCAGGACATGGAAGCAACCTAGATGCCCATCAGCAGACAAATGGATAAGAAAGCTCTGGTACATATACAGAATGGAGTATTACTCAGCCATTAAAAAGAATACATTTGAATCAGTTCTAATGGGGTGGATGAAACTGGAGCCTATTATACAGAGTGAAGTAAGCCAGAAAGAAAAACACCAATACAGTATACTAACGCATATATGTGGAATTTAGAAAGATGGTAACAATAACCCTGTATGCAAGACAGCAAAAGAGACACGGATGTATAGAACAGTCTTTTGGACTCTGTGGGAGAGGGAGAGGGTGGGATGATTTGGGAGAATGGCATTAAAACATGTATAATATCATATAAGAAACGAATCGCCAGTCCAGGTTCCATGCAGGATACAGGATGCTTGGGGCTGGTGCACTGGGATGACCCGGAGGGATGGTATGGGGAGTGAGGTGGGAGGGGGGTTCAGGATGGGGAACATGTGTACACCTGTGGTGGATTCATGTTGATGTATGGCAAAACCAATACAATATTGTAAAGTAATTAGCCTCCAATTAAAATAAATAAATTTAAATTAAAAAAAGAATGGTTTTTACTTTTAAAAAATAGTTTTAAAAATAAAGAGTATTTTGTGATATAAGAATTATACAAAATTCAAATCTCAGTGTCCATAAATACAGACTTTTGGAAAATAGCTACATGCATTTATATATATATTTATGTAAATGCATATATACATGTATATGCATTTACATAAATATATATATATATTTACATATATACACTACCCACTATGGCTGAGTAGTCACAACAGAAGCCATCTGGCCTGCATAGCCTAAAATTTACTACCTAGATTTTTACAGAAAAGGTTTGCTGACCTCTGATCTAGGCCATAATGTCCTTTTACGGCAGCAGTTAAGCACAGAGTGTTGTGTGCTACACACGAATTGCAATCTATGTATTAGTAAGACACGGCACACCACTCCAGTACTCTTGCCTGGAAAATCCCATGGACAGAAGAGCCTGGAAGCCTGGAAGGCTTGCTAAGAGTCAGGCACGACAGAGCGACTTCACTTTCACTTTTCACTTTCATGCATTGGAGAAGGAAATGGCAACCCACTCCAGTGTTCTTGCCTGGAGAATCCCAGGGATGGGGGAGCCTGGTGGGCTGCCGTCTATGGGGTCGCACAAAGTCGGACACAACTGAAGCGACTTAGCAGCAGCAGCAGCAAGACACACCTGTAACTGACAGGCTAATACATCATAAGCAGGCTCTGGTGAAACTCAAAGTGCTGTATTTCAAATTTCAGATCTTCTTTTCTGGAAGGGGATAAGGCCTATATAGTGGATATGTTATCTAAGGATTTCATTTTGGGGTTAAGCTTAAGTCTGCTACCTAGACATTTCAAACTCCAATAAAATAAATCATAAAAAAATTAAATTAAATTCAGAGGTAATAAGAGAGTTTTGTTTCTTAGGTTTACATTTCGTTCCACACTAGTTCTTCTTTCCTACAACTGTCATTCTGCCTCTTTTTTTCAGGGACAGCTTTCTATCTTCATTCAGAAACTGATTCATTTACTAGTTTTCTTTGTGACAGCTGAAATTTCAGTGATATCAACCATCCTGAAAGGTCATTAATATCAAGCATTAGAGCAAAAATGGAGGTCTTAAAAGTCATTTTTCTCTGACAGATCATCCATTCATGCCTAATGAGTCAGTTTAGGGACTGTCCACTGCCCATGAATTCAGTCTGATGATCACCTCTTATTTGAAGTTCCTGGTGTCCCCTGAGTACATCTGTCTATGACGTGGCTGCATTGATAATGCACAGTTTAGAAGCACTTCTCCTCTGTGGTTCGGTTGGCACCTGCATGATGCCATTAAGTCATCCGTTACCTCTCAGTTTCTTACTGCAGAAGTCTGTTCCAGAAAATTGAATGGTTGCTTCACTTCCCAGAGGCTTTATTAAAAGACAGTTAATTTGGGGGCCATTCTCTAAGCTCCACTGAGATACTTGGCAAACTGCAGAATGTGGCTTGAATTAAATCAAGCTAAATGATGCTTAGTCAGCAGACTCCAAACATTTGGGAACTATGTGAGGTACAGTTCTGTGTAAGTTAAAAAATTCTTCTATTCTTCCACTCTTCACTATTAATGGAGAATCTGGTGATCAGTGATAAGAGCATTTTCTAAGAGTTGTGTTTGAAGGAGTTAACTGTAACCTTCCCATTTCCCTCCAGCTTCTTTTTTCCCAGACATACTGTCTAAGAGTTCTCTACTGTTCTATTCCCACAGCTTTAGAAAATACCATATATACGACTTGGGGGTATGTGTGAAAGTTGAGGTTTTAGAAATAAGCAAATTACACCAGCCATTTCTACAAGTATGATAAAAGGTTAAAAATTATCTTGAAGAATTACACTGTTACATAATCAGAAAATAGGAAGGCACAATGAGCTTTTAATCACATGAACTCGTATTTTCAGGTGCTCAAACTAAATACAAGCGTTTTAATTTTCTTAAAAAAAAATTGGACTCTGTGGGAGAGGGAGAGGGTGGGATGATTTGGGAGAATGGCATTGAAACATGTATAATATCATATATGAAACGAGTCACCAGTCCAGGTTCGATACACGTTACTGGATGCTTGGGGCTGGTGCACTGGGACGACCCAGAGGGATGGTACGGGGAGGGAGAGGGAGGAGGGTTCAGGATGGGGAACACATTATACCTGTGGCGAATTCATGTTGATATATGGCAAAACCAATACAATATTGTAAAGTTAAAAAATAAAATAAAAAGGAAAAAAAATTTAAGAATGACTTTACAGTTATATTTACTTTAAAAGATAATTTTGACACCCAATCATTGAGAAGAGAGTGTTAGTTTTATCATTTTTTAGTACATGTTAAACTGTTGCTGAAAGTGAAATATTCCAAATAGCATAACACTCTAAGAAATCATACAATGACACTGATCATTTATTTTGAATTGATTAGAATATTTAAGATGATATTTCAGTATTGTACTTGCATGATTTAGTTCTTTTGGATAACTGAATCTTAAAAGCTTCCCCTATTCTCTATTTCCGGAGAAGGCGATGGCACCCCACTCCAGTACTCTTGCCTGGAAAATCCCATGGATGGAGGAGCCTAGAAGGCTGCAGTCCATGGGGTTGCTAAGAGTTGGACATGACTGAGCGACTTCACTTTCACTTTTCACTTTCATGCATTGGAGAAGGAAATGGCAACCCACTTCACTTTCTTGCCTGGAGAATCCCAGGGATCCGGGAGCCTGGTGGACTGCCGTCTATGGGGTCGCACAGAGTCAGACACGACTGAAGTGACTTAGCAGCAGCAGCAGCAGCGTCCTCTATTTCTCCTATATTGTTTGCACTTGGGTTTCCAATGTCTTTAGAGAGTAACTTTAACTGGTTATAATTTATATTTTCTATCTGTAAAGGGGAAATAAAACTTCATTTTTAAATACAGAAGTTTAAATGATGTCTATATAAATATCTCTTTTGTTTAAAATGGAATAAGGTCAGACAAAATTGATCTTACTATATTATTCATCATCTTTGTAAAACCTGCATTATAGTTAAGAATGTGTCAGTGAGAGGAAACTACTCAGAAAATTGCTAGTAAAGTGAACACTAGATCACAGTTATTGCCCACAGCATGACTGGTATCATCAAAGAGGTCTTAAGAGAACCAGCTTAGAACAGCCTTGGGAATTGGTCCAAAAGTTTACAGAGACTCTGAAACAGTTTGGAGAAAGAAATGGCTACCAACTCCAGTATTCTTGCCTGGGAAATCCCATGGACAGAGGAGTCTGGCAGGCTATAGTCCATGGGGTCACAAAAGAGTCGGACACGACTTAGTGACTGAAAACGCACATGTATCAGTTCAAAATGCTCTTTAATGTTCTTGGAATAGGTTAGCATCCCTCTACATAGAAACACAGAGTAGGTGCTCAAGAATATTTGTTTAAACAGTGAACTTCTGAAAATTTTCATGACTGGAATAGCTGCAAAAATTCTGCTATTAAAATTTATTTTTAAATCATACTTCCTTAAATAATATGATAAACAATTAATATTTTTAGTAATCAAAGGCCTACATGTTAAAATGAAAAGATTACTATTTGTCACCCAAAATTTTAATAATGAGAAAAGGTACCTACAGATGATGGACATGTCGGAAAATTATATGCCCTTTGATCTAGTAATTTCTTTTCTAGTAATTTATAGTATGGAAACATGTATTGAAGAAACAAGAATTAATTTATAAGGATTTAAAACACTGTTTATAATAAAATTTGAAAGCAATTTTTAGAATAATAATTATATGAAAACATGGTCATAATATATTGAGAAAAATAGGTTATAAAACATATGTGTCATATATGTATAGATATATAAATATATATGTAAATGCTTAATAATATAAAAAAAGGATACAATAAAAGGCTGCTGCTGCTGCTGCTAAGTCGCTTTAGTTGTGTCGGACTCTGTGCAACCCCATAGACGGCAGCCCATCAGGCTCCCCCGTTCCTGGGATTCTCCAGGCAAGAGCACTGGAGTGGGTTGCCATTTCCTTCTCCAATGCATGAAAGTGAAAAGTGAAAGTGAAGTCGCTCAGTCGTGTTCGACTCTTCGTGACCCCATGGACTGCAGCCCACCAGGCGCCTCGGTCCATGGGATTCTTCACGCAAGAGTACCAGAGTGGGGTGCAGCCACTATCTCAAGGTGGTATGATTTTATGTGATTTTGTTTTTATTCCTTTGCTTTTTCTGTTTTTTTCAAAACTGTCACAATGAGCACAAATTGCATTTATAATAGAAAAGAAAATCTAAGACACATAGATTGCATTTGACAACTATAAATAGATTGCTGCCTTATTTTATTATATGAAATTCTTTCTGATCCCCTCAAAATAAGTTTAAAAATGGATCTTCTGCTCTTTCACTTTTTTCTTGATTATTATTGACTAAAATTCAAAACACATTTTTATTGCCTTTAAGCAAAATGGTTACTAAAAAAGTGTGTGACAGAGTGACAGACTGTCTTCTGATTAATCTTTCTTATTGCTCAAATATTTCTAAATGGGGATGGAATTGAACATACACATCCATAAATGCCTCAGTAAACTTCTTACAAATCAGACCTTTGTTTCCCAGTAACGAACATCTCACCAACTTTATAAGACACAGACCCCTGCTTCTTGTTTGAATCACTGCAAATATGAAAACAGAGTTGGCCTTTTAACCTTCACTCATCAAGTCTCTCCAATTTGATGGTATGTCTCTCTTTTGTCATTTTCTTTATATCTATTTAGCAAATCTGGATAATAAAAATCCTTTTTTATTTTCCTTAAAATAATGTATTCAGTAAAATATGTATTCAGTGGTTTTCTTAGAACTTTGCCTCTGCTTAGAATGTTTATTAGCTATCTATACTAATTTTAAGCAGGTTGTCCTATAGTTACTCTAGTGCTTTTGGAACATGAAATGAAAATTTAGTTTTGGAAATAAATTTAACAAGGCAATTACCTCAGTCATAAAACATTTTATACTTAAAATCATTTAAGTGTCCATTAGATAAAAGAATAAATTTTAAATAATTTAAAAGAAATCTAACTGTGGTACTGGAGAAGACTCTTGAGAGTCCCTTGGACTGCAAGGAGATCCAACCAATCAATCCTAAAGGAAATCAGTCCTGAATATTCATTGGAAGGACTGATGCTGAAGCTGAAACTCTAATATTTTGACCACCTGATGTAAAGTACTGACTCACTGGAAAAGACCTTGATGCTGGGAAAGACTAAAGGCAGGAGGAGAAGGGGACGACAGAGGATGAGAGGTTGGATGGCATCACCAACTCAGTGGACATGAGTTTGAGTAAGCTCCAGGAGTTGGTGATGGACAGGGAGGCCTGGCGTGTTACAGTCCATGGGGTCACAAAGAGTCAGACAGAACTGAGTGACTGAACTGACTGATACAAGAAACTGGAAATAGTAAGTACATTAATAAGGGGGACTGTGTGTCTGGGAAGAGATGAGGTAGACCTAATTTTTACTGCATATCCTTTTGTAACTTTTAAACTGTGTATCAAACACATGTATTATTCTAGTCAAAAACAATTTTTATAAGAGAAAATCAGTTGAGTATTGATTTGGCATATCTGAGAAACAGAAATAACCTGGGAAGTAACATCAACTATTAACCATTAAAATGAATACAAAATTAACTTAATTTACTAGAAATTAAACTATAAACTATATAGATATAAAGTCATTAGACACATTCCACAAGTAAAATCCTTAACTATGATATAAATTTACCTATGTATCTTGATTGAAAGACTGAATTTTGGCCATTAATGATTTACATCATACCTGTAGAAAACAAGGCTTCTCCCATCATAAACATTTTTTTTTAACTTAGAATTTGTTTTGGCAATAATTTCAGTTTTTAGAGGAAGACAAACACAACATGACATCTTGGGTTTAAGGAATATCTGGTATCACTATACTACTATGTTGTTGGTAATTTTTACTTTGAAATGGGAGGTCTGCTGACTTTAGGAAGAAAATTAACAATTTGTGAGATGGTATAATAAGAGATGGTAGTTTTCATTACATGTCCAAAGCAAAGAAGCCTAGACATTCAACACGTGTCCAGTAAATGAATGAGTGAAAGTGTTACTTGAACATCAGACATTAGTATACTGTAGACATTTTTAAAATGTATAAAACTTCTGTGTCCCTCTGTTCTCAAATTATTCAGAAAAGGGGGAAATTCTAACCATTTATCTAGAGCTTGAAGTGCTACATGAATTGCTCATTCTTTTCTGAAAATATCTGCTGCTGTTGCTGCTGCTGCTAAGTCGCTTCAGTCGTGTCCGACTCTGTGCGACCCCAGAGACCGCAGGCCACCAGGCTCCCCCGTCCCTGGGATTCTCCAGGCAAGAACACTGGAGTGGGTTGCCATTTCCTTCTCCAAAGCAGGAAAGTGAAAAAATAAAGCGAAGTCGCTCAGTCGTGTCCGACTCCTAGCGACCCCATGGACAGCAGCCTATCAGGCTCCTCCATCCATGGAATTTTCCAGGCAAGAGTACTGGAGTGGGGTGCCATTGCCTTCTCCGGAAAATATCTGCTAGTACATTTTGTTCTACAAGCTGTTCATTCTACAACAAAGCATTACTAGTAAGAAAAGGGTGAGTGAGTGAGTAAATGAGTGAAGTCACTCAGTTGTGTCTGACTCTTTGCAACCCCATGGACTTTAACCTGTCAGGCTCCTCCATTCATGGGATTTTCCAGGCAAGTATACTGGAGTGGGTTGCCATTTCCTCCTCCAGGGGATCGTCTGGACTCAGGAATGGAACCTGGGTCTCCCACACTAAAGACAGACTCTTTACCATCTGAGCCACCAGGGAAGCCCAAGAACAGGGTGATTGCTATTAATTTTAAAGTGGACTTCATTAAACTTTTTAGGGTTTAAGATAAAACAATGTTTTCTAAATGTTTATTGCTTTGCACTTACTAAATACAGTCTCTGTGTAATCCAATAGAAAACTGAACTTAACTGTATCAGTTTAAAATGTGTTCAGTTGCAAATACCAGAAAATTTATGCCAGAAACAGTGGCTGAAATTCCAAAGAATTTGTTTCATACAAGAAGTTCTGCAATTGGAAGTCCTGAGCTAGTGCTGTGTGCCATTCAGTGATGCCTTTAGGGACCAAAGTAACTCAAATCCTCTTTCTGCCCCCTCTCATCTTTAGCTTGTAGGGATTTATCTTCATGTTTGTACCTCATATCACAAGTTGACTGCTGCACTCAAGACACCTGTATCTCTTCAATAAAGCTTTGTTTTATTATTTAGAAAAGAAAGTCCCTCCTAGAAGACTTGCCCTTGAGCTCATAGGCTTGAACTGTGTCTCATGGCCATTCCTGCCTGGAAAGTGGTTAGGAAAATTGAATGTTTGACTTTTCAACTTCTACAGTAAAGGAGACAAGGCAGAAGATGGTATGGAATGGATGTTCAGGGAGACAAATTACAGAATAGACCATGGTTACTAGTGAGATTCATTTAAACAATCATAAAAATAATAAGACTTTCCTATTCTAATAATTTTTAGACAACCCAAATGGATTATACCAAAGAATGTTTTTCTCTATCATTATTAAATATTAAATATGTTTTATAAGAATAACATATGAAAACTGAATATTGTATATTCTCACAGAATTCAAGTAGTCAAAATGAGATTCATTTCCCAGGTTAGTATATTCTGGAGCCGATAACCGTAAAATAGGAAATTATAACATCTTATTTCTGAATAATTTTACATTTTATATTCAATACATTAAATAATTCTTGACATTTGTGTTCAGCGGGAGACTGAAATTTAAATCCAGCCATAGTAAATGTATGAAGTTACAGCTGTCCTAAGCTAAATATTGAAATAAATATTTTTGTTAAGTTAATAAATATATTTTTAAAAAATCATTAGACATAAAATATATCACAAATTATACCAATAAGTCTCTTTCATTTCAACAAGAGATACTCAGAACAGTATCTTAATAATAAGTCTGGAAGACATCAGGCAATTCTGTCCAGGAACTGTCTATTTTTTAAATATAACAAAGTATAACAATACATACATAATGGGTCTCAGTTCTTATTACTATCCTCTTTCCTATCATTCTGAGATAAAAATGGAGAATGCATATTTTCCCCCAGATTTAAGTCCTTCCTCCTCAGGGTTTCAAAAAACCTCCCTACCAATTTTTCCAATAGCTATTTGTTCAGTTCAGTTCAGTTCAGTGGCTCAGTCATGTCCGACTCTTTGTGACCCCATGAACCACAGCATGCCAGGCCTCCCTGTCCATCACCAACTCCCGGAGTTCACTCAGACTCATGTCCATTGAGTCAGTGATGCCATCCAGCCATCTCATCCTCTGTCGTCCCCTTCTCTTCCTGCCCTCAATCTTTCCCAACATCAGGGTCTTTCAAATGAGCCAGCTCTCCGCATCAGGTGGCCAAAGTTTTGGAGTTTCAGCTTTAGCATCAGTCCTTCCAATGAACACCCAGGACTGATCTCCTTCAGAATGAACTGGTTGGATCTCCTTGCAGTCCAAGGGACTCTCAAGAGTCTTCTCCAACACCACAGTTCAAAAGCATCAATTCTTCGGCGCTCAGCTTTCTTTATAGTCCAACTCTCACATTCATACATGACCACTGGAAAAACCATAGCCTTGACTAGACGGACCTTTGTTGGCAAAGTAATGTCTCTGCTTTCAAATATACTATCTAGGTTGGTCATAACTTTCCTTCCAAAGGGTAAACATCTTTTAATTTATTTGTTAAGTGTCTACTATTTGCTACTAAGGTAAGATATGTATATGTGTGTGTATATGGCAGGGGCGGGGGGTGGGCATGGAGTACAGCATGCGGAGGTAAGTCAAAACTGTTGGAGGAGGAAGGAGACATAAAGGCCCCCCAAAAAAGAATATGACTCTAGCCCTTACATACTCTAGTTTCATGGTATAAAAAAAATAAAAACATCTAAAAGATTAACATTAAAAATAAATACTGTCTAAAATGTAGAAGTAAAAGTAAGTACTATAGTTAGGAAGAATCTAGATGGTTAGAGTAGAAAAAGCTCAGTGTGAGTTAGAATATAGGAGACACTTTAATTACAAGGGATGAATCAAATTTTTAATTTTGGTGATTTTTGACTGGTTGGGAAGAGAGGTCCATTCTAGGCAAAAGGATGTACAAGAACAAAGATGCAAAATTAAGTGCATGGCTGATGGAAATGAGAAAGAGGTCAGGTTAGTTGGAATTCTTTTTCAGTGGAAATTATGAAACAGATCAGTTAGTTCACAGAATCAAAAGAAATTAACTCATTATTTTATTTTCATAATATCTATTGGTACCTATTCTGTACCAGGTACTACAGTACATACTACAAATACAATGGTGAACCAGACAGATATGGTACCTTCTCTCATTAAACCCACAATTTAATATGGTGAATTAGCCATAAATAAGTAAAGGTCAACAAATAAGATAATGACAGATTTATGTAGTGATGGAAGTGCTAGGAAGGAAATAAACATGATATTAGAAAAGAATATAATAAGGACACTATGAAAGAGTAGGGAAGAACTCTGAAAAGATTGTTGGGTGGCATACTTTTTTGATTAAAATTCACATGGAACCACAAAAGACTTTGAATAACCAAAGCAAAATCTTGAGAAAGAAGAACAAAGCTGGAGGAATTTACTTCCTGATGTCAAAGCATGGTATTACAAAGCTATAGTATTCAAAACAGTATGGTATTGGCATACAGACACATACATAAATGGAGCATAATTGAGAGGCCAGAAATAAAGCCCCCAATCAATGGTCAACAAACAATTGATAAGGGAGCCAATATCACGCAATGAGAAAAAAGGATAGCCTCTTCAATTAATGCTGTTGGGAAAATGAAATAGTCACATACAAACAAACAAAATTTCACCCCTATCTTACACCACTCACAAAAATTAACTCAAAATCGATTAAAAACTTAAATGTAGGACTGGAAACTATAGAACTCCAAAAGAAACAACGAAAATGGCTTCTTGACATTGGTCTTAGCAACAATTTTTAAGATATAACATCTAAAGCACAAGCAACAGAGGCGAAAATAAGTGGGCCTACATCGTACTGAGAAGCTTCACCGCAACAAATGAAACCATCAGCAAGGTGAAAAGGCAACAGACAGAATGGGAGACAATATTTGCAAATCATATATCTAGTATGGGTTAGCATCCAAAAAATATAAAGAAATCATACAATTCAAAAGCAAATCCAAACAATCCAATTAAAAATGAGCAGAGGATCGAAGCAGACATTTTTTCAAAGAAGCCATAAAGATGGCCAACATATATGTGAAAAAGTGTTCAACGTTATTAATTGTCAAGGAAATGCAAACCAAAACCATAGTGAATTACCACCTTACACCTATTAGAATGGCTACCATCAAAAAGTCAAAATATAAGTGTTGCCAAGAATTTGGAGGAAAGGGATCCTTTGTGCACTACTGATGGGGATGTACATTGGTACAGCCACTGTGGAAAACAGTATGGAGGTTCTTCAAAATATTAAAAATCAAACTACCATATGACTTGACAATATCACTTTGAGGTATAAATCCAAAGGAAATGAAACAGGATATTGAAAAAATATCTGCACTGCCATGTTCATTGCAGTATCAGTCATACTAGCAAAGTATGTATGTAGCGAAGTTTTCTTACATGGAAACAATGTATCAGTTGACAAATGAATAAAGATATGGTATAATTTTATACAGTGGAACACATTCAGCCTTCCGAAAGAAGGAAAACCTGCCATTTGTTACCACGTGGATGGAGCTTGAGGACGTCATGCTAAGTGAGATAGTGTAGAACAAATACTATCAGTTTGTGTAGAACAAATACTCCATGATATCACTTACTTATCTAAAAACTGTGAACTCTTGGAAACCAAGTAGAATTGTGGTTACTGGGAGTTCGGGGGTAGAAGAATGGGGAAATGTTGGTCAAAACATATAAACTTGCAGCTAGAAAATAAAAATATTCTGGAGATCTAATGGACAGCCTAGGGATTAAAGTCAACAACACTGTACTATATACTTCAAAGTTTCTAAGAGACTAGTCTTAAATGTTCTCACCACAAGAAAGAAATGGTAATCATGTGATAGGATGGAAGTGTTAGCTAACCATTTTACAGCATTTAAGTGTAACTTAGACAATGTCATATAGCAATTATATCCCAATAAAGCTGGACTTAAGAAAGAAAGAGGTGGTGGGAGTTATGTATTAAGCAGAAGAAACAACAAACGCAAAGATCCTGAGGGCAGGTGGGACCAGGGTTGGTTGCCATGTGATCTGATGGATGGTCAGTATGAACAAAACATAGAAGAAAAAGGGAGATAGCAATACAAGAGGAGGCTGGTACAGCAGAATGACTGATCGGTCCTCAGTTTGGACATGTCCATCAGGGAAATCCACAGTTACAGTATCTTATGTCTAAGGACTTGATGGTTTATGACTCATTTTGGCATATATGATCTCGTTTGGATCATTAAAACACCTCTGTAAAGTTGACACAAAAGCTGTTACTAACACATCGTTTTACAAATTAGGTAACTACTGACTATAATTTCAGCTTATTTTCGACTGGAAGTTCTTCGATAGAGGAGTAATAAACCAAAAGCAGAATCTTAGTTACATATATCTGGCACTAGAATGGAGGATAAATTGGAATAAAGTATGTGGTGAATGCAGAAGGATAAGAGTTAGGGAAATGAGGGCTGAAATAGAGCAGTGGAAAGACAGAAGAGAATGAAACCAGGGCCAGTTCTGCTTCATCAGCATCACCAGCCTCCCACGCACATCTGTTTTCCTGGGTCGCCAGGATACTGTGATGATAAATGCCACAGCATGAAGAGAGTTTACAGTTCCACAAAGATTCTTCATGGACTGAAATAGATGTGAATGAATTTCTCCCTAACAGTTTCTAACACAGAGGGAGAAAGGATGCTCACAAATCTTTGAGCATCAAACCTTATATTTATCTCTCCTATGGTCTTCAAAGCACTCTGTTCCACTTTTTTATTGTGTCAACTTGATAAAAATGTATTTTCTCTGAGCTTTGGGAGACCAAAGATCTTATTTTTCATTTTCTGGTGTGAATGTGGTTAGGTGACATCTGTCTTTTCTGTAATGGACAGAAAGTGTTGTTCTATTGTTGCTTTTAACCTCCGAAGGCCACATCAAAAGACAGCTGGCCTTGAATGCTTCTAGATGTGGATGTCGATTATTAACAAGCCATGTGACAAGTTATTTAATCGTGTTGTTTCTAGCTCTTGTCAACTATGTGTAAGCGAGCAAAGACAGGGTAAAAGACAAGCATGTGAAGAAAAAAGTGACAACTGAAGACAAGACAAAATCGAGAGGAAAAATAAGCTGAAAAGAGATTTAGGGAGGAAAAAAATGAGGGGAAGGAGTAGGGCTCCTAATTAAAGTCAGAAGAATCAAGGTAAAGGATGAAAAGGAAAAAGGCAAGAGAGAAGAAATCAGAGAAACAGGATCAATAAAAATGCATAGGACTTCCCTTGTGGTCCAGTGCTTAAGAATTTGCATGCCAGTGAAGGGGACACGGGTTCAATCTCTGGTCCAGGAAGATTCCACATCCTGGGGCAACTAAGCCCATGCACCGCAACTACTGAGCCTATATGCCTAGAGCCTGTGCTCCACGACAGGAGAAGCCACTGCAATGCGAAGCCCACGCACTGCAACTAGGGAATGCCCGCACACAGCAAGGAAGGTCCAGTGCATCCAAAAATAAAACAAAAATTTTTTAAGGAAGAAAAATGCAGAGAAAGAACCATTGTGGTATAAGGAAAGGAAAAGAAAATATATAAAGGTCATCCATAAGAAAGTTTACTGAAACTTTGATTTTGAAGAAAATCATAAAGCAGATACACACATCCAATTGTAAAGTTAGTATTTCATAATCTGTGAAAGGAGATAATGAGAGGTGGTGGTTATTAAATTAATTGAAATTTAATGTCTCTACTTTTACTTTATAGTTTAAGTAATTGTAACAGTCAAATAATAAAGGCTGTACACAGGAACAAAGTTTAAGGACATCTGTTCTTTGTATCTATTGTTCCCCTCCTTTTAAAACACTTGTTATTTCCTTTCTAATACAACTATTATCTGCCAGCTGCCTACAAACCACTCAACAGACCCAACATGTCTCTTTCTGCCTCTCCTATTAACACACTTGGCGAATCTACCAAGTCTCCATGTCTGTGCAGCCTAGTCCCAGAAGTTACAGTTAGGACAACCTCCAATCTCCTGTAATTAACACTGGATAGCAGGAACATGCCAGCATCATCATTCATATTTTGCTGTGAAAGCTGCATGTGTTCAGTAGTTGGTTGTTTAAAGAGCTAGAAGATTTTCAGTTTCACTCTTAGTGAAACTTTCATCTTTTAGTAACTGGATAAATGTGCCAAAGTGTGCGGAGAAGCAGCCTGTCTTCAGATTTTAATCGACACAGGGGTTGCAGTAGCAGCAATAACAGCAGCTGAGATATTGCCAAAAGACTTAAAAGGCCAAAATGAAATGTGCTGGACACAAAAAGGACTTGGGTTTACCTTAACAAATGAAAGTACTTGGAAAGATAACTGGGACTCTTAAGACTGTCTAAGGCAATCATCAAATAACTCTGAATCATCCCCAACTCTTGATCATCACTTTCTGTAGGGCTCAATGGTAGCTTTTCAGAATTTCAAATTTATCTAAAACTTAGACAGCAAATTAATATGATTGCTTCATTTTAGTTTGTGTTCACAAAGAGCTTTTCTAGAAGAAGAAAGTAACTGACCTGCAGCTTTTAGTCATTCTCCTGGTCTCATCATGCTGCAAACAGAGGGGAAGTGGTCGGTCTTCAGGCTGGGCTTGCCCCATGAGGCAACAATGTGCCTTGAGAATCACAGTCTGGAAATCTAGGTTCTATCTTAAGCTGTCTATCTGGCAAGTCTCTTTGTTGTTGCTGTTTGAGTCTCTAAGTCACATCTGACTCTTTGCAACCCCATGGACTATAGCTCACCAGCCTCCTCTGTCCATGGGATTTCCTAGGCAAGAAAACTGGAATCGATTGTCATTTCCTTTTCCAAGGGAACTTCTCCACTCTGGGATCGAATCTGTGTCTTGGGGCTTGGCAGGTAGGTTCTTTACCCATGAGACCCACTTGGGAAGCCCCTCATCTCAATACTGGCATAATCTTAGGGCTCTCTCAGGATCCAGCTCATCCTTCAATTTTACCTGCTCATCTAAGGGGATTTCATCTATATCATGGTTTCTAAGGCATCAGCAATGAACAGCCTTAGTTTTCTCCCAAATGCTAGCTCCTTACTTTTAAATTCAATGATCCAAAATCAAGTTTACTATCTATTGCTCCCAGAGGTCTAAAAATTTGCTCTTTTCCTTACCTATTTCTGTCTACCACTCACTCTCTCACTCAAACTACAAATCCTGCCATTCTCGACTCCTTTCTCATCCTCCACATCTGTTTGATTGACAAGTTATAAAATTCTCCATCTACAATGTTCTGTTTCTTTTTCTACAGTCTCTCTGCCACTGCCTAGGTTGAAGCCTCATTATCTCTTATCTGGACGGATACCACAGCCTCCAAACAGCATCATGCACTCTCTCACCCATCATCCACACTTTGTAAAATACAGAATTTGACATATAAATCCATCGGTCAGAACCTTTTAAGATTCTCAACTGCTTACAAAATAAAGTCCAAACTCCATAATCTGGCCTTTACTAAACTGCTCAAAATTACTTTCTATTGTCCATTCACACTCACAAATAACCTTTGCTCTCTCAAGTCTTAGTGGCTTTGTATTTGGTTGAACCATATGAAATTGGTGATATTTAACTATTTTGACATAAAAATGACAATTTCATAAAACTTAACTAAGAACGCCTTTTGTCTCTGCCAGGAATACTCTTTCACCCCTTACTACCTGGCAAAACGTCAAGACACAGCTTAAACGTTGTCTCCTTTGGTAAGCAATCATTGACCACACTAGGTTAAAGAACTGATCTCTCCACTGTGCTCCCTGACCACTCTGTCATATCTCTGCCATAGCACTGTGCTTTATTTGTATATACTTGTCTCTGCCACTGGAATATGGGAAAGTTGAGAGTAGAACCTAAGACTTAATTATCTCTGTATCTTTACTTCTAGTATGCCATTGCCTTCTCCAGGGGCTCTTCCCAACCCAGGGATCAAACCCAGGTCTCCTGCATTGCAGGCAAATTCTTTACCAGCTGAGCCACCATAGAAGCCCAAGAATACTGGAGTGGGTAGCCTATCCCTTCTCCAGGGGATCTTCCCGACCCAGGAATTGAACTGGGCTCTCCTGCATTGCAGGTGGATTCTTTACCATCTGAGCTACCAGGGAATCCCTAATGTCTAAATAGGAGTTAATAAATATTTATTGAATGAGAGACTAAATTTCCTTCTTAACTTGGTACACAAAGGAGCTGATAAATTTTTTGGTTAAATTTGGGAGGAATGTTGGTATTATGATTTAATATATCATAGAATGCCTCTTTCCTCTTCTTTTATCACCTTCCCCCTTTTCCTTCCTACTGGCTGTGGATTTGATCTTACCAGATGGATTTAATATGACTATGAAAGAAATGATTATACACTACCAGAGCATATGGCCACTATGAGCCCTGCTATGCACATGTAATCCACATGAAAGCAGATGTATAATGTTCATCTGACAAAACTCCATGAGGCAGCTAACAGACAAAGGCAGCAGCCACAAGGTAAATAATTCCTAAGCAAATCCTAACATTCAAACCAAAATTATTTTCTACCCACCAAAACCCATGAGGATCAATGAAACCTCTCTCTAAAAATGCATGGAGGACATTTACAGAAGTTGCAAAATGTGCAGGAGGCATTTTATATAGCAGGCATTTTTGCAAAGCCTATTAATGTTGAAAGAAGTTGCACCTCTAGAATTTTACCAGTTTGTGGAATTAGTGATTAAAATCCCAAGACCAATAGAAATAAGAGATAAAGCCTGTTTGTATTTTAAATACTGGACTTTATATAGGACTAGAACATTAGATAGTCAAAAAATATGATTTTAGACTGAGAGACTGTAAAAGTTCCAATTTTTCAATCACCTCTGATAACGGGAAGATGCCTACTTAGCTTCAACTAATCTAGATACAGACAGGGTGTGCAGATCACAAGCAGATCACTGGGAAATCCAGGACAGGCCAAGACCACAGCAGGGCTTAGACATTAGAAGGACTTAAACCAGAACGAGGACAGACTTGTCCCTCAACAACTTCCCCCACCTGTTAGTGACAGGCATCTGGGGACGATTCTGATGCCTGCATATTACTGGTTGCTGAAATTGATAAAAATTAGTTGGAATATTATACACAGTAAATTCCTTAGTTGTGTTCAGTCATTCATTCTCAACTAATGATTCTGTGGCTGTCACAAAATGCCTTTTACACACACACAATTAAGAATAGATTCTTAAGCAAGGGAGATGCATCCATCACCCTAATGCTGGGAAAGATTGAGGGCAGGAGGAGGAGGGGGCAACAGAGGATGAGATGGTTGGATGGCATCACTGACTCAATGGACAGGAATTTGAGCAAACTCCAGGAGATAGTGAAAGACAGGGAAGCCTGGTGTGCTGCAGTCCATGGGGTCACAAAGAGTAGGACATGGCTCAGTGAGTGAACAACAACAACAATCTATCGTTAAGAACACTATCCTGGTGAACAAAGTGACCATCCCAGGTGTCTCAGCTCAGGATGCTATAACAAAATAAGACAGCTGGCATGATTGAAACAGCAGGCATTTGCTTCTCATTCTGGAGGTTGGGAAGTCTGAAGTCATAGTTCCAGCATGGTCAAGGTCTGGTGAGCACTCTCTTCCTCACTTGCAGATAGCTGCCTTCTTGCAGTATCCTCACATGGCAGAGAGAGAGAGAGAGAGAGAGAGAGAGAAAGAGAAGGAGGGAGAGAGGTCTGTCCCTTTTTTATAAAGGCCCTAACCCCATCACCTGTGGTGTTGGAGAAGACTCTTGAGAATCCCTTGGACTGCAAGGAGATCCAACCAGTACATTCTAAAGGAGATCAGTCCTGGGTGTTTGGAAGGAATGATGCTAAACGATGCTAAAGCTGAAACTCCAGTACTTTGGCCACCTCATGCGAAGAGTTGACTCATTGGAAAAGCCTCTGATGCTGGGAGGGACTGGGGGCAGGAAGAGAAGGGGACGACAGAGGACGAGATGGCTGGATGGCATCACTGACTCGATGGACATGAGTTTGAGTGAACTCCAGGAGTTGGTGATGGACAGGGAGATCTGGCGTGCTGCGATTCATGGGGTCGCAAAGAGTCGGACACGACTGAGCGACTGAACTGAACTGAACCCCATCATGAGGAATTTATCCTAATAATGTTCTCTGAACCTGATACCTCCAAAGGCCTCATATCTCCAAATATCACTGTGGAGGTAGGGCTTCATCACATGCATTTTGGAGAGACACAAACATTTAGCCCATAACGTCAGGTAAATAGCATTTCTCACAGTGCAGTTGCAGAATAGAACCTATTCCAGTTTAGGTGTGGTGTGCCTTTTTATTCATGCTGTACTGTATGCTCAGTTGTTCTGTCAGGTCCAACTCTTTGCGACCCCATGGACTGTAGCCTGCCAGGCTCCTCTGTCCATAGGGATTCTCCAGGCAACAATACTAGAATGGATTGTCAGGCTCTCCTCTAGGAGATCTTCCCAATCCAGGGATCGAACCCAGGTCTCCCACATTGCAGGTGGATTCTTTACCATCTGAGCCACCAGGTAAGCAGAAGAATACTGGAGTGGGTAGCCTATCACTTTTCTAGGGGAACTTTCTGACCCAGGAATTGAACTGGGGTCTCCTGCACTGCAGGCAGATTCTTTACCAACTGAGCTACTAGGGAAGTACTTTTTATACATAAAGTTCTCTAAAAATGTAGCCAAAGAAGGTCACTTAAACCTCCCACAAAGACTAAAGGTAAAAATATATGCTTGAACAGTTGACTTTTGTGAGTATATATTTAATTTGAAACAAGATGACCTGGTTTGTTTTATCCAAAAGCACAGGTAAATGAGTCATAGTAAAATGGTGTTCTATGACAGGCACATA
This sequence comes from Bison bison bison, assembly GCF_000754665.1. Taxonomy (NCBI): domain Eukaryota; kingdom Metazoa; phylum Chordata; class Mammalia; order Artiodactyla; family Bovidae; genus Bison; species Bison bison. The sequence continues at coordinate 325,549 of NW_011494855.1, read as the reverse complement.
TGGGTTTCATATAGTGACCTGAGGCTTCATGTCCTTGAATCTCAAGATAAATAAAACCCTGGAAGAGACAAAAAATGCCAGAAAAATGTCAGGTTAAGTACGCTAGCTTCTGACTTTTGATGCAGAAGCATCACCCTTGGCTGCCTCTTGAATATTCTAGTCTAAGCTTTATTTTTGGTCCAGAGCTTTTTTGGCCACCATCAGTCTTTGTGGCTCCCTCATTGCACTGTCTCCTTGGTATTCTTGGCAGCTGTCTTAGATGGAGAGGTGAGCACCAGAATAAAGTAAAGGACAAAAGCCTGCTTCTTATTCTTCAGCACCAGTATCTAAAGTTGGTTTAGCATTCTTTGTTCCAAAACTCCAGTCCAAATCTCATCCCCCAACACACATCTCCCCATCTCATATTTTCAAGGCCTTTCTGGATCTGAAAATCTTCAGAGGTGTGTGTTTAGTTGACAAAAGCACATTAGGACTATCATATAAGAAGGCCCCCATAAAAATCTAGCCACGCTGACATTTAGATGCTAGGCTGGTAAACAGTACATTATGTTGATTTTTATTTGGCTCCATATGATTCTGCAGAGACTTTTGTGTGCTTTGGGATGTATTAATATTTGTACGAGTTGGAAATGTAATCTTTCCTTCCCCTCTCTACTCCCAATCCATAGTCAAATACATCCTCTCCGAATATAAAAGCAGCAGAGAGGATATAGCATTTGTCCGAGATGCCATTTCAACTCAAATGATAGAAAAATTTATAAACCTAATCCCAGACTCATAGGTTTCTTGAAATTCGTTATTAAATGGTTTCAGTTTGATTTTATGTGCAGCATGGACCCTCTCTACTTTCTCAGAAGTGATACTAAGAGGTCAAGAAAATTCTTAGCCTTATTAAAATTTTTATTACTGATTTATATAAGTCATTACCAATTCTTCTAAAAGGAGTGAAAGAAAAGGGCCTTTAGCCTCAAGACCTAAAATCTACCCTTTATTCTCCTGAATTTTATTCTAAACTTCCCAATACAGCTAAGCCACCAGTGTATCCACACCTCCCTGCTATCATCCTTCTGGCAAGGAGACAAAGGTGTGCATGTTTAACTCTAGTAATGTGTCTCATCTGTAACTGTTTGGATCATGCATATATTAGCTTTCTTACATTAGCATGGATCACAAGGAATAGAAGGTAAAATCATTACATATCATGAGAAGCTCAGTGGAAGGCTTTAAAATATAACAAGCAAAATAATAATGTATCCTAGAAAAAGAAAGAAGATAGTCTTAAAGGAAACAGAAGATAAATTACTTAAAGGTGGAAAACACTTCAAAGTTTTCTCATTTCGTCTTCCTAGTTACTGTGTTAAGTACCTGGCTTTTTCACCTGAGTTAGAAAACATACTCTCCTCCACTTCCCAAATTCCCTCCCCTGGACCACTTTTTATTACTCTGATCTTTTCAAAGGTTTTAGACCCTTCCAGTCTAAAGAAAAGATAATTACTTTAAACAGAAAACAAAAATTTATTATTTGGAATTCAAATATACTGGAAAGTCAAGAATGTATGGCATCTAAGTCTCAAGTGTAATAGGGTTTATAAAAGTTTATAGATGCTTATATTTAAATTTAGTAAAAGCTATCCACCAGAATGCCCAAAAAGAAATTTATCTTTGAAAAAATACCAGAGAATGCTATCAAGCTATATCTGACTAGCAAAAAAAAAAAATCCATAAAAGCAATCAAAGAAATCTACAGAACAAAAAATGAACAATAACAGACAAGGGAATCCTTCATGAAAAACCTAGAAATGAAAGATATTTTAAAAGCATGATTTTATAATTCATTTGCCCTGTAGCAAATATCAAAATTCTGTGATAAGTCTTTAGAGACTGAATACAATATGACATTAATTTGCATGAAAAGAAAAAAGGCAACACAACCAAAGAAAAAGCCAAAGATACGTATACATTTTTTTTTGTAAGCTGAAGGAGGTCAAAACCATTCCATGTGCCTAAGGATATAACCTCATCTTTAAGTTATAGCTCAAAGGGCTGAATATAAATGGTTGTCACCTTTCCCTGATGGGAGCAATATTTTGAATGACAAATGGATATTCATTAGATACTATGGATCATTTAATTATATGAATGTCTTCCTAACTGCTTAATATTAGAGCTGTATGCGACCTAAATAATGGTTTGGGTTAGGTGACCTTGGACTTAAGGGTCTCTTTCTGTCCAATTACCAGGCAAGCTTTTCAAATACACTCAAAGATTTAATTCACAAATCCCTTAAGAGTCTTCTGGTAAAAGGTTGGGGCAACACAAATAAGCTAGTGATACATGACCTTGTTTCAGAAAATGAGGCTGGGATTCTAAGCAAGTATGCTTATTTATCATTGTTGAATTGTTAAGGCAAAAGACAAAGAAATGTGAATATATCATAAACATACAGGAGAAAATGAAAATTAGAACTCAGTATTATATTCTCTGGGCTTCCCTGGTGGCTCAGACAGCAGAGAATCCGCCTGCAATGCAGGAGACCTGGGTTTGATCCCTGGATTGGGAAGATTCCCTGGAGGAGGGCATGGGAACCCACCCCAGCATTCTTGCCTAGAGAATCCCTAATGGACAGAGGAGGCTAGAGGGGTACAGTCCAAGGGGTCACAAAGACTCAGACACAACTGAGCGACTGAGCACAAGCACATTATATTCTCTAAATCTACAACCCTGCTTCTGTTTTGTTACATTTTGTTATTTGTTTTGTTACATTTTGTTATTTGTTTTCTTTTTAGATTCCACATATAAGTGAAAATTATATAGTATTTATCTTTCTCTGTATAACATTCATTTAGTGTAACATCCTCTAGGTCTATATGTGTTACCACAAATGGCAAGTTTTCATTCCTTTATATGGCTGAGTAATATCCATTATATAGATTAAAAGTGTGTACATACAGACACACACACATCAGTTTATTTTAAACCTATAATCAATACATTTTGAATATATTCTTAGAGCACTACACTTGTACTACCCTTCTCACATTTCATGTTTTTTAATCATAATTACATCTTTTTGCATATCCCTTTACTACTTACTGTAGTTATAATTGATTGTACCTTCATATTAGCTTTATAAATTGCTGATCTGATGCCTTAACTAGAGACACCTTCTTACTGCCTTCACCAGAGACAGTTTTTTCTTTCATATATTTTCTTATTTCTGGTTATGACCTTTATTTTCTGCTCAAAAAAACAACCTTTAACATTTCTTGTAAGGCCAGTTTAGTAGTGATGAACTCTTAAATTTTGCTTCCCTGGGAAACTCTTTATCTCTCTCCTTCAATTCTAAATAGCCTTGTCAGAGTATTCTCTGCACTTTGAATATATTATCTGTGGGTCTTTGGACCCACAAAGTTTCTGCTGAAATATTAGCTGATGTAACTTTTATCTTTTGTCATCTCTAAAATTCTAAGTTTTTCCATTGTAATATGTTTTGGTATGGATCTCTTTGGGTTCATCTTGTTCTGAACTCTCTATGCTTCCTGCTGCTGCTGCTGCTAAGTCGCTTCAGTAGTGTCCGACTCTGTGTGACCCCATAGATGGCAGCCCAACAGGCTCCCCCGTCCCTGGGATTCTCCAGGCAAGAACACTGGAGTGGGTTGCCATTTCCTTCTCCAATGCAGGAAAGTGAAAAGTGAAAGTGAAGTCACTCTGTCGTGTCCGACTCTTAGCGACCCCATGGACTGCAGCCTACCAGGCTCCTCCGTCCATGGGATTTTCCAGGCAAGAGTACTGGAGTGGGGTGCCATCACCTTCCCCGATGCTTCTTAGACCTGGATATCTATTTCCTTCCCCAGATGAGGGAAGTTTTCAGCCACTATTTCTTCAAATAAGTTTTCTGTCCCTTGCTCTATTCTTATGTGACCCTATAGCTGCAAATTTTGGTACACTTAATGTTGTCACAGAAGCCCCTTAAACTATCCTAATCTTAAATTTTTTTTTCTTTTTGCTGTCTTGATTGGGTGATTTCCATTCTTATATCCTCCCAACTGCTGATCCATTCTTCTGTATCATCTAATCTGCTATTGATTCTACCTACTGTTCTTTTTATTTTATTCTTCATCTATGACTGGTTCTTTCTTATATTTTCCACCTCTTTGTTGAAGGTTTCACTGCATTCCTCCATTCTTCTGAGCTTGGTGAGCATCTTTATGACCATTTCTTTGAACTCTTTATCAAGTAAATTACTTGTCTGTTTCAATAGGTTTTTTCTGGAGTTCCATTTTGTTCCTTTGTTTAGAACATATCCCTCTGCCTCCCCATGTTGTTTGACTCTCAGTGACTGTTTCAATGAATTAGGCAAAACAGGAACCTCTCCTGGTTTTATTAGCATGGACTTGTATTAGGGAATCTTCTGGGTAAACGAGGCACCAGGCAGCTTTGGCTGGCAGGCTGGCTGGATTTGGAGTAGGCACACACTGGGGCTGTTCCATGGTGCTCTGCACCAGGACCTAGCAGGAAAGCTAGAGCTGGGGTAAGCACAAGTATGGAGCAGGGGTCACCTTGGTGGTGTGGGTAGTGGTGGGGAAAGGGGAGCATAGAGCTGATGTGGGAGAGGGCAGTCCTGGCAGATGGGCAGAATGCTTAGATCATGTTCCCATCTCATCTCAAGATGGAGAAAGAAGTTAAAAAAAAAAATGGCACTTTCCAGGACCTCTGACCCTGGAGAGAGTTTGTACAGTTCCCTGCCCATTTGGCAGACACTCTAGGTTTAGTAAATGTATTTCCTTCATGTATGGTCTGCTGCTGTTGCTGCTAAGTTGCTTCACTCATGTCCGACTCTGTGCGACCTCATAGACGGCAGCCTACCAGGCTCCTCCGTCTCTGGGATTCTCCAGGCAAGAACACTGGAGTGGGTTGCCATTTCCTTCTCCAATGCAGGAAAGTGAAAAGTGAAAGTGAAGTCACCCAGTCATGTCCAACTCTTCATGACCCCATAGACTACAGCCTACCAGGCTCCTCTGTCCATGAGCTTTTCCAGGCAAGAGTACTGGAGTGGGTTGCCAGTGCTTTTTCCCCATGTAAGGTCTAGGTACCCTTTAAACCACTGTCTTTTCACTATGCCTCAGAGGGTGTAAATACACACATGGGGCCCTTCAGTGTCACCCTTCTCTACTGCAGATCACTGTGTTGGGGGTGTGGCTCCTGTCAATATGACCTCTCTGTTTTTCCTATCCACCTCTATGTGGTCCCTTTGTTGTTGTACAGAAGTTGTTCAATCAGCTCTCAGTTCTTCTGGGAGAAACTGCTCTATGTATGTATAGATTCAGTGTTTCTATGGAGAAGTTGAGTCCAGGGTCTTTCTACACTGTCATCTTGAACTGTCCCCTAGCTATGACATTTGAAGTCAGATAGCCCTAACATTCTTTCAGTGTTCCAGCTCTGTCACTAATGAGTTGTGTGCCCTTGAATAGTGACATGATGTTCCCAAGTTTCAGCTCCCTAATCTATACTGGCAGTTAGAAATAAATGCCTTGTAGAGTTGTCCTGAGATTAAACTGTCCAGAAGATCAAGTGCCTGATATATATCCTTTGCAAAGAAGTCATATTCTGTGTCCTAACAGACTGCAAAATTTTATGGTGCATGTATTACATGCCAGGCAATATACATGATATTAAAGATACAATGGTGAACAAAAGATCCATGGCTTATTCTTGTAGAGTTCATGGTTTAGAGAAGAGACTTTAGCCACATAATCCCATGAATAAATGTGTGACAGTCTTCCACGTGACAGTCTGGGCTCTTGACCTCATCCATTCAGAGGTTATTCTCAGATTTTAGTTAAATCCATCAAAAGTGATCCAACTCCACAGTGGAATTGAGGAATAGACGTTTGCTGAAGAGTTCAGGAGAAGTAAAAAAGAAGATATACCATACACCATATTCCAGAAACCAAAAACATTCCCCAGTAGACGTTTTTGTTCTCCCAAAGTTCCTCCTTATTTGCCACCCAGTTTCACTTTTTTCTTCTTCCTCCATCTTTTCCACAAATATGGTTTTCCTCTTTCTCTCAGCCTGCTTCTCTCACCAAAACAGACTATCAAGCAAAATACTGCCATGAAATTAAAAGCAGCGTATTTATTGTATGTCAGAGAAATATAGAAGCACTCTAGATGCATAACCGGGAGACCTGGATTCAAATCCCAACTATGCCACCAAATCATCAGGCAATTTTGGATAAGCCTTTCCATGTATCCATGCCTGCAATCCCAAAACAGAATGCTGAACCAAATAAACTCTAAAGTTTTTTTAAAAGTACATGGAAAATTATTATGATTGTTTCAATGAAACTATTAAATGATACTAAATCTTTTCAATTCTATAGTTGAATTCAATGTGTAATTATATGTTTAAACAATTCTTCCTACTTTTGCCTCTGCACCCTTAGATTTGGAGTCATTAGCTCAGTTGCTTAACATGTTAACATCTATGTTTATGCATAAGGCTTAGTTTTCTGCAAAATCAGCTAAGCTTATTTTGGGTTAAAAAAAAAAAAAAACTATCGAACTCATTCAGCATGCTAGTATTTCAAAGCAACCAGCGAACAACTGCCATTTCCATTATCTATTTTCCCTGTTAGGCTGAGAAGAGTGAAATTTACTGATGTTTTCCCAACCCCAGCTTTCCTACTGTGCAAAATGAATAGTTAAGCAGAACATTAGCAGAACAGTTTCATTTCTTACTCTAGCAGTGAAGACTTCCCTCCACTGTGACACAGAAGGATGCACACTTCAAGACAATACATTTATTTAGTGGATATGAACGTCCTTTGACTAGAAAAAGAAATAACAATCATCGGCAGTACTTTAAATAGCAAACATCTGCTTTTCCTAACATATTTCAAATACTTTGAATTTCCTGATTAGTTGTTAAATGAGAACTGTATTTCTGAAAGACATAATGAGGCAGTTTAAAGATGAGTCTTAAATGATCTTCAAAGCAAAATGAAGAAAAATGCTCATGTGTTCAGTAAGGACGTTTAAAACAGAACCACAAGCTCCATAATGGGAACAAATAAAAAATAATGCTTTCAATTATTTGCATTTACATCAAAAGTTCTATTAAATATTGCAAGGGAGGGAAGATGATATAAATGAACAGAGCACAGATAAATGAATGTATAGCACTGTATTCTTACAGCATTGCAACAAAATCCATGATGCTATTAAAGAAGTCTGCTTGACTAAGCCAAACATGATGATTTCAGAAGTAATGACATGAAGCATCTTTGTGAGCAGCACACAAATGTGTGCATATATCATGGAGTAGGTTCAAGAAGTGTATATGCAAACACATCTACGAGCAATTGCTCCAGGCTGAGAGCTGTAGATTTATTTTGGCAATTATCAGCCTTTCTTCAGCAATTGTTAATACAAAATACAAAGGATCATTTATTTTTCTCATAAAAGTTTATAAAAGGGGCACTGAATAAATATTTCCAGGTGACACATTTGTTTTATTTTTCAACCTAATTCTTTTCCTGCTCCATGGTTTAAGAAAGTTATCATTGGGGAGATAAGTATTCAAGTCAAATACCAAAGAACAACAACAATGAGGGAAAAATATGGATTCTTCAGCAATGAAAATTAAGGGCCTAACACTTAAAAAAAAATCAGACAAGTATTTATTGAGTACCTATTACATACCAGACTCTACCAGAGAATGAAGATCCAGAAAAAGAAGAGTTTAAAGGTACTCACTATCTATTTGTGGATAAAAACAGAAGAACAAGCAAACAAAAAACCTTTACTATTATGAGGGTCATAAACATAGTATATATAAGACACAAATTATTTAGAGAACATGGAAAAGAGAGCAATACATTCTGTCAGAGAATAACTAAGAGTAAGAATTAGAAAGGGAACATGCGAACTTGACCTTCATATGTGAGTAGAAGATAGAGAAGGGTATTGAAGACATAGTTCTTCAAATTGTATGACTAACAATAAAGTTTTGAGTTATATATTTTCAAGACCTCTTTTCAAACTCCTATGACTGCTCTATATATACTGATGAACTGATTTACAAACATATTGTGTGTATTGAATGCTATTATAGCATACATTTATTTATAAAAAGGGATATACAGATATATGTGTACATATTAATATGTACACACAAATGTATACTTTTCAATGCATGCATTTATTTGAAAGGATACATAGGCATTGATAATATTTGAATCTCAAAGGCAGAATTCTGAGGGACTAGGTACTCTATGACGTTTCTGTACTATTTGAATCATTTACCCAATCCGCATGTATTACCCAATTAAATAAATGAATAAATTAGTTAAAACAAAACACTTCGGCTAATATAACTAGTAAATAACATATTTTTATTTTACTCCAAACATTCTCAGGGATGTAAAACCCATTCAGCATGTGTCATACTGGCTTCTGATTTTTAAGGGAACTAAAACTTAGTGGAAACATATACACTACCATATGTAAAAGAGATAAGCGGTGGGAATTTGCTGTATGACTCATGGAACTCAAACTGGGGCTCTATGACAACAAAGAAGGATACAATGGGGTGGGAAGCAGGGGGCATATGTATACCTGTGGCTGATTCCCATTGATTTATGACAGAAACCAACACAATATTATATAAATCAATTATCCTTCAATTAAAAATAAACACATTTAAAAACAAAATGAAAAAACTTAGGTCTCAGGACAAGGGTTGTGGCCAAAAGACTTTTCACATTTTGGTACACTTGGGCAACAAAGGTTAATCAGAAATATTGAGAGAAAAGTACTGTGTTCCTCGTTAAGAATGCTGAAACTATATCTATTCAATATGAAGACAATTATTCAATATGATCAACCCAGCAAAAAACTGGACCAGTGCAAAGAGGGGACAACCCAATTAAACAAGCTGTTTCATCAATAGTTGGGTCCAATTTCTAACTGCAAATGAGCTCAAACATGCATACATATTCATATATGTAATATACATTGACTTATGGAACCCCTCAGAAAAATGACTTTCTTTTTTGGGCTCCAAAATCACTGCAGATGGTGACTTCAGCCATGAAATTAAAAGATACTTGCTCCTTGGAAGAAAAGCTATGATCAAACTAGACAGCATACTAAAAATCGAGACATTACTTTACCAACAAAGGTCCGTCTAGTCAAAGCTTTGGTTTTTCCAGTAGTCATGTATGGATGTGAGAGCTGGACTATAAAGAAAGCTGAGTGCTGAAGAATTGATGCTTTTGAACTGTGGTGTTGGAGAAGACTCTTGAGAGTCCCTTGGACTGCAAGGAGATCCAACCAGTCCATCCTAAAGGAAACCAGACCTGAATATTCATTGGAAGGACTGATGCTGAGGTTAAAACTCCAATAATTTGGCCACCTGATGTGAAGAACCGACTCACTGGAAAAGACCCTGACACTGGGAAAGATTGAAAATGGGAGGAGAAGGGGACAACAGAGGATGAGATGGTTGGATGGCATCACCGATGTGAGTTTGAGTAGGCTCCAGGAGTGGGTGATAGACAGGGAAGCCTGGCATGGTGTAGTCCTTGGGGTCACAAAGAGTCAAACACAACTGAGCGACTGGTCTGAACTGAAAATACATTCATATTGAGATAGACAGATACACATTCATTCAGGAAAGCTAGAAGAACTGAAGCCCTGTGATTAGGACAGTATTTCATGTACTGAAGACTCCTTGTCTTTATTCTGGATATTTTTTAACTTGGAACACTTTGTCCTTTTCTTTTAAAAATTCCTGTGTACGAGACAGCAAAAGAGACACTAATGTATAGATTAGTATTATGGACTCTGTGGGAGAGGGAGAGGGTGGGGAGATTTGGGAGAATGGCATTGAAACATGTATAATATCATGTATGAAACGAGTCGCCAGTCCAGGTTCGATGCACGATACTGGATGCTTGGGGCTGGTGCACTGGGACGACCCAGAGGGAGGGTATGGGGAGGGAGGAGGGAGGAGGGTTCAGGATGGGGAACACAGGTATACCTGTGGCGGATTCATTTCGATATTTGGCAAAACTAATACAATGTTGTAAAGTTTAAAAATAAAATAAAATTAAAAAAAAATTCATGTCTTACCCATCTTTTCAGGTACTTCAAAAGCTCCCTCCTACATTAAATCTGATATTTAGCACTTAACTGAGTTCTTTCTTCTATAACTGGAAATCTTAGTGCTCTTAAAATCACCATCATGGTTAAGCACCAAACAACTCGCTAAAGTTTATGTGTGTTAGGATTAACTCTCCAAATGAATTGTAAATGATACAGATGGCACAGACATTTAAGAAAATAGATGTGGTCTACTAATCCTAAATAGACCACAGAATCAATAAATAATACATCAACATTATCATAGCTAGTTTAGGGGAACAAAAACATTGAATAAGTTCATAAACTCAGCACAAATATCACACACAAACATCAAGATCAGGGTTTTAGGGAGGAATGAATGGTAATGAGATAGGAAATCAAGCATTTTTCGGGAAGGAGGAGATGGAGATTCATTTCCTCTCTCATTGAACAGTACAAAACTAAATTATGGATAATGCATATGGAGATGGTTTATGCAGTTGTGACTTTGATACCTGAAATCTGAAAAAACAAGTTGTGATATCAAAGAGACAACTGTAAAATAACAGTACCTTCACTACTTACTGCAGGGAGCAAACTTTCCATTATATTCTAGAGGGACCTATAAAATGTTAATGTACATTACGACAGAGTGTTTTCAGTAAGAAAACATTAAGAAATACACACATGGAGACCACTAGTGTGGATTTTTTTACTTTAAATTTTTAGCAAATATTATTTTTTTTCAGCTTTATTTTTTTTACCATGTCTGACAAAAAGCATCCTGTGAAGAATAAAACAACAAATTACTAAAAACATAAGATAAATAATCATTTGAAGGGCCACAACTTTACTAACATGAAGAAATTGATTCTTACAGACATTGGCCAAATAAACTGACTTCCAGTTTGAAATAAACTCCATAATGATCTGAATTCACAAGCCAAAGTATGTAAAGTGATGTCTGTGATCAAAAGTCATGAAACACAAAGACATCTTTGATAAATTCTTAATAAATAAATTTAAAGTGACAGTAAGATGTGTGTTATTAGGTTTTAGTCTAATTTTATGATGCCTAGACTTTAAAAATGTAGAGCTGTGAGGTTTGCTCATTCGGGTTTATAAGACTAGCAATAAAAATTTATTCCTAAAAAACATAAAAAACTTATTCCTTTTTCTCTGAGACTCTATATATGGAATTTGGGCAAACTCATACCAAGTGAAGGGTCTTTCTTGAGTGATGGGTTCATGACCAAAATAGGATGGCATCTCTGACAGTTGCATATACTAGATATATAATAATTTCTTATTTAACTAACCAAGCAAAATAACCATTTGAAAACTAATATACAACTTGGAAAAGAGTTAAACTAAATAACAATATCCAGATAAAATCTGATGTTATTTCCTCAGTAATTTTTCCATGAGTCTAACTAGAAAATAACTGTGGCAGCAAAGCCCTGCAGAGTCATTACATTAAGAAGCAGTTAAAGTGGCATGCTAGTGAATGAATATGAGTCTTCCAGGCTTGGCCTTTCTGCTTCCTGATACTATCTTTATACTCTCAAGTCCTCTGTGCTTCTATTTGGACTTGGTCACCTGCTCCACTGCTGGTTTCTGAAAGACTTAGAAATTCTACATTGGGATGCTAACAGCGTCCTCATTTAACATTCTACAGCCCAGTCACAAGACGGCACCACACCCCAGGCCCAAATTCTTGCAAGCTGCCTGCTGCCTTCCACCCACCCTGGCTTCCTGACTGAGCCAGTTCATTCGTCTCCTGATCCTTCTGGACACTGACTATCTCTAATTTTTAAACAGAAAAATCTCTCCCTCCCCATTCCCCTGCCAAAAGAATTCACTATCAATCATGATGGACGGAGAGCAAGTGGAAAACAAATCCCTTCAATGCCAAAACAGCCTAAGCACAAGAACAAAAGAAAAGTGAGTCTTAGTCACTCAGTTGTGACCGACTATTTGTGACCCCATGGACTATAGCCCACCAGGCTCCTCTGTCCATGGAATTCTCCAGGCAAAAATACTGGAGTTGGCAGCCATTCCCTTCTCCAAGAGAGCTTCCCAACCCAGGGACTGAACCCAGATATCCTGCATTGCAGGCAGATTCTTTACCACCTGAGCCACTAGGAAAGCCCAAAATACTTGAAAAATATATGCTGATATAGTCTTCTGACACAGGTATGTTTTAGCTTTTTCAAAAAGAGGGGCTATATGGGTCCCCTCAAAACATTTTAGTTGTGATTAAAGGGGAAAGGTTAGATGTCTCTGCTGAGTGAACCATCATAAACACTGTTATCCAAGAACAAGGGATCCAAATGAAAATGGACATAGTGTGTGGTCTTCCCCACCTTTCATTTCCCGCTACCAAATTCATTAGGCAGCTTGCTTTACGGCAACTATTATTTCTAAGAGGTTCTGCTGCCCTAGGTCCACTACCTGGAGTTCATTCCTAAAAGCAGAGCACTCAAGCATTATATAGACCTAAGATCTTCATAGGAACAAAAACGTTCCAGTGCTCATGCATGACTTGCAAATCATAATCCCAAACGATCTGTCCAGTTTTATTCCCCAAGGATCTTTTGCCCTAGTCTCTCTTCCAACCCCTCTGTAACCATGAGGGGACATACCATGCACTTACACACTATATTCCACACAAAGATGCACTACCCAGGTTCCCCCTCAAGGAAGAAGCTGCTAATGGCTACAGCAGATATGGTTGCAGCCAGTTTCTAGTTGACAGCATCTTCAGGGTCCACTTCCACCACTCACTCCTCCTGAGAAGCTCACAAATCAGGGACTGAGTCAGGTGGGCTCATAAAGGTGCAGCCATTTCAAAGTTACTCTGGACCCCCAGCAGGGCAGTCCTTGCTGCAGAGCTCCCTAAAATGTGGGCTGAGGTTTTGTGGGGTCTGGTAACAGACTGACATCTCCCTCTATGTAATTCTACTTCCTTCCTCTTCTTTTCATACCCCAAACTCCATCTCAGCATCTGGTTCTGGAAAACTCTATCTGCAACATGCCTCCATAAGTCTGATTTTCTTCTTCATTCTCTGATTCTACTCCTGCAAAGTCCAGCTCAAATAATACCCTCAAGAAACACTCCTTGATCATTCTAATCAGGAGTAATTATTCATTTTACTCTGTCCCCTTGAATTGCGCTTTAACACCTCTACTGAGAAGTAGCTTTCTGTTAAAGCTAGTAGTTTAAATTTCAAGTTTATTGAGAGTACCACCTGTGTCTTATTCATTTCTGTATACCCCACAGTGTATAACAGTTAAAAGAGTTATGAATGATAGAATAAATTAATGTATGATCTAGAATCTGCCTAAACCTCTTTTTCCCCCTCTCTATTATAACTGAAATGAAATCTTGCCAATATTTCACACACCAGATCCAACCCCTTCTATTTTTCAGCTATATTTTATATTAGCTTCTGCTTTCTGATCTAGTTAACCAAATCCACTTTGCATGATACACACTTTTCCTGTCTCATCTGACGGTATGTTCCTTCAAAATACTATTCCAGACCCTCCATCTATGTGAGGCACCCCAGGGTACTGCCCCTCAACTCCAGCTATCTCAGTATCTGTGTCTAAAAATATTTATGATCCATCAGAACAATATTCAGGTTCTCTTAAATCTTTCTAAGACTAGAATAATATTCTCTATATGGCATCACCAACTCAATGGATATGAATTTGAGCAAACTCTGGGAGATAGTGAAGGACAGGGAAGCCTGGCATGCTGCAGTCCATGGGGTTGCAAAGAGTCAGATAGATCTTAGTGACTGAACAACAATGAACAATATGGGAAACATAATATATATGTATACATTCTGCATTAATCATATATGTATGCTCACTTCTCCACTTTCCAAAATGACTGTTTCACCCTTTCTCCTCTCAGTCCTTATACACCTGGGCCTGCCACCGCTGCCACCACCACAAGCTCATCCCTGTCTGATAACTTATCTCCTAATTCATTAGATAGTTAAAAGCAAGCAGTAAGAATCTCTCATCATCACCAAAACTACTGACACTCAATATCTCTAGTCTACTCCCTGCTTACCATCTTGTACTATGGACTAGGAACCCCTGTTTCTACCAAAGGCCAGACTCTCCAGTTTTGTGGTAGCTCAGTGGTTAAAGCGTCTGCCTGCAATGCAGGAGACCCGGGTTCAATCCCTGGGTTGGGAAGATCCCCTGGAGAAGGAAATGGCAACTCACTCCAGTATTCTTGCCTGGAGAATCCCATGGACGGAGGAGCCTGGTGGGTTACAGTCCACAGGGTCGTGAAGAGTTGGACATGACTGAGCAACTTCGTTTTCACTTTCTGTCTTCAGGACTTCATGTCCATAGGTTTCCCTTGTTCTTGCATTATCAGCGTCCTGGATCATCTCCAGCTCCACACACTACTGTGTCCTAGAATCGTTCCTCTTCAGAAACTCTACTTTGATCCCAGATTCCACTCACCCTCTGATAAAACTTACTGAAAGATTATAATTAATCTTTAAATAATTAATTAATAATTAAGTATAAATAATCTATAATTATAAACTTATAATTAATGAATTATAAGTTTTAGTCTCTAGAAGCCCCCTCTGGGTTTTCACCTCACAGTCTCTAACTTCCTTTCCCTTGCCAGACCTGAGTGCCCATGACATCACTGAGACTGCTTTGGATGAGGTCTCTGACAATGTTCATGTTGCCAGATCCAGTGGTGGCTTCTCAGGCTTTATCCTGCCTGATTTTTCAAAGCTGTCAACACAGTTGGCAACTTTAAAAATAAGTAAATAAAAAACAAACTCTTATAACACTCTTAATTTCTATAACACTGCATTCTTTTGGCTTTTCCTAACTCACTGAGAGCTCCTTTGCCTGCTCCTTCATCTCTGCTTGACCTCCAAATGCTGTCAAATCCAAAGTTTTGTCCTTGGGCCTCTTCTTTACCCTCCTAAGTGATCTTATCCAGACACTTGGCTTTAAATATTAATATTATCTAAATGCCTATGACCAACAACTCTCAGTCTCCCACTCTCACTTTATTCTTCACTGACCTCCAGACTCACATAGAGCATAACTACATGAATATCTACTTTGCACATAAAACCTACCAGCCAAAACAGAAGTCTTGATTTCTGAACCAGCACACCTGCACCTCCCCTAATCTTTCCATTCTTAGGAAGGGGAACTGTCATATGCCCAAATGTTCATGTCACACATCTTGTTGTTCAGTCACTAAGTTAGGTCCGACTCTTTGCAACCCCATGGACTGTAGCATGCCAGGCTTCCCTGTCCTTTGCTGTCTCCTTTTGCTCAGACTCAAGTCCATTGAGTCAGTGATGCCTATCCAACCATCTCATCCTCTATCGTCCCCTTCTCTTCCTGCCTTCCATCTTTCCCATCATCAGGGTCTTATGCAATGAGTCAGCTCTTCACATCAGGCGACCAAAATATTGGAGCTTCAGCTAGTCACAATCCAGCAGTTATCTCTGACTTCTTTCCCTCACCTTTCATATCAATAAACACTGCCACCAGAACATGTCTGAATCTATTCACATCTTTCCATCTCCATTACTGCCATCCTAGGCCAAATCACTGACTCCTTCACGTCAATGACTGCAAAATCTGCCTATTGATCTCCTCGCTTCTGCTTTAGGACTCTTAAAAGCCATTCTCCAGTAGTTAGAATGAGCTTTCATAATGTATTAGACTAACTTACTCTCCTACTAAAACCCTCAAATAGCTTTTCCATTGCACTTAGTAGAATGTGCTTTCGGGGTTCTCCTAACAACCCACACTCCCTCCCCAGTTCCCTGCCCCCATCCACCATGCTGTGCTCACAGGGGCCTTCTTTCTACTCCTTGAGCACAGAAGCTCATTCCTACCTTAGGGATTTTACATTTTGTTCTTCCTCTATCTGAAATGCAGTGTCTTCAATCTTCCCATGGCTGGCTGCTCTTTATCATTCAAGTCTCATTTCCATCGTCACCTCCAAAGAAAGATCTTCCCTGACCACCAAATCTAAATTAATGCTCCCAGTCACACTCTGGCCAGGTACTAACACATCCTCTGTTTTATTTTCTTCTTCATACTTATCACTTTATGAAATTGTCATCTTCATTTCTCAGATGTTATCTGCCCCGTCTCTTTCCCCTTCCAAGAGAACCAGCATGTGGCCTGTCTTGTTCATCACTGTATCTCTAATGCCCAGAGAACAGAGGGCACATAATAGATAATCAGTCAATAACTTCTGAGTGAGAATAAATAAAAATTAATCTTTGGAAGAGCATTAATCTTATATAAATAAATAAAAATTAATCTTATATAAATAAATAAAAATTAATCTTATGTGATGCCGTCACATAAGGCATCCACTGAGAGTTAGGTCCTTCTCTCTTCCATGGCAGTACTTCCCACATTGAAGTAAACTGTTTTCCACTGCCTATCTCTTCTACTATATGCTAATTCTTTGAGGACAAGGACATTTTATCTTTGTATTATTACCAACTAGCATAATTCTTATCACAGAGTAAGGTGTACTACAAATATTTGTTGAAGGAATAAAAGAAAACAAAGATGTGGAAGAAGAAATGTGACATAGATCCTATGGATAAGTACAAAGGTGACCCTCAAAAGAGGCTGGAGAATGACCCAGCATTTGAGCCCAATCATCACAGAGAAGTGAAGCATTACATATAGGTTTAAACTTCAGGACTTTAAAGTCATTATTAACACTCTACCCTATTTGAAGTCATGCAAATCCTACACCATTTTCAGATGATATTGGTGTGATACAGGGGTTCAAATTCCTAAACAAGATGCTTGGGTAACAGGAAGACAGTGTCAGAGTTCTCTGAGCTATTTGAATTACTAAAACTTATAGAATAGATCTCAGACTATTTTTCAATTCAATTAGTTTTTACGAAGTATCCACAGAGGGCATGACTGTACACAGTGTGGACTGTGGATGTGAATATGCTATGTCAAAGCAGGTCAAAGATTTACAGGTCCCAGTGGAAAAAGTCAGCTTATTCTGTTTATTCCATTATTTTTGTGTCAGAGAAAAGTCATTAAAATGTTATGACCACTTGCTTGACCTGTGATCCAGGTCTGGAAAACAATAAAGTCCAAATTGCTACAATTGGCACCCTGTAATAAAGGTCATGCACTATCTTCTCAGGACATGGAGAAAGGATTTACTTAGTTTTTTAATAGAAAACTCATCTGAAAGAAGATGCAAATTAAAGAAGCTTGACATTTTTAAGCACAGCCAATACGTGAACCATGAACTTCCAGATGTTCAAGCTGGTTTTAGAAAAGGCAGAGGAACCAGAGATCAAACTGCCAACATCCGATGGATCATCGCAAAAGCAAGAGAGTTCCAGAAAAGCATCTATTTCTGCTTTATTGACTATGCCAAAGCCTTTGACTGTGTAGATCACAATAAACTGTGGAAAATTCTGAAAGAGATGGGAATACCAGACCACCTGACCTGCCTCTTGAGAAATGTGTATGTAGGTCAGGAAGCAACAGTTAAAACTGGACATGGAACAGCAGACTGGTTCCAAATAGGAAAAGGAGTACGTACGTCAAGGCTGTATATTATCACCCTGCTTATTTAAATTATATGCAGAGTACATCATGAGAAACACTGGGCTGGAGAAAGCACAAGCTGGAATCAAGATTGCCGGGAGAAATATCAATAACCTCAGATATGCAGATGACACCACCCTTATGGCAAAAAGTGAAGAAGAACTAAAGAGCCTCTTGATGAAAGTGAAAGAGGAGAGTGAAAAAGTTGGCTTAAAGCTCAATATTCAGAAAACTAAGATCATGGTATCTGGTCCCATCACTTCATGGCAAATAGATGTGGGAACAGTGGAAACAGTGGCTGACTTTATTTTTCTGGGCTCCAAAATCACTGCAGATGGTGATTGCAGCCATGAAATTAAGACGGTTATTCCTTGGAAGGAAAGTTATGACCAA
>NW_011494855.1:298752-307314 GCF_000754665.1 Bison bison bison | reverse complement strand
TGACCAACCTAAAATATAACATATTAAAAAGCAGAGACATTACTTCACCAACAAAGGTCCATCTAGTCAAGGCTATGGTTTTTCCAGTGGTCATATATGGATGTGAGTGTTGGACTATAAAGAAAGCTGAGCACCTAAGAACTGATGCTTTTGAACTGTAGTGTTGGAGAAGACTCTTGAGAGTCCCTTGGACTGCAAGGAGATCCAACCAGTCCATCCTAAAGGAGATCAGTCCTGGTTGTTCATTCGAGGGACTGATGTTGAAGCTGAAACGCCAATACTTTGGCCACCTGATACAAAGAACTGACTCATTTGAAAAGACCCTGATGCTGGGGAAGATTGAGGGAAGGAGGAGAAGGGGACGACAGAGGATGAGATGGTTGGATGGCATCACCGACTCAATGGACATGAGTTTGGGTGGACTCTGGGAGTTGGTGATAGACGGGAGGCCTGGCATGCTGTGGTTCATGGGCTCGCAAAGAGTCGGACATGACTGAGTGACTGGACTGAACTGAACTGATGGAAGAAACAACCCCTTTCCTTGTAAAGAATGCCATCCAAGGAGTAGGTGCTCTAACTGGTGCTATATTGAGAAGAATAAAAAAAAAAAAAAAGAGGCTAATCATTACCTACTTACACACATACTGAATGCAGATCTCTGTCCTCCAAGGAATTACAAATCAGATGATAAGACAATACATGAGTACCAAAAGCTAAAAAGAAATCACAAGTATTATGTGCTGTATACCATCCATAGTAAAAGCTCCAGGATTTCAGTGGAGGGAAGGCATTCTGAGGCTGGAGGGCAGAGGAGGTGGGTCCTGAGCAGGGCCATGGAGCAAGGAAGATTACCACTTGAGGTGTCAGTGAGATACTTCTCCAAAATGTGAGTGTGGAGAAAATAATACTGCTTTCTGAAACTTAAACTCTGATTCAACACATGATTAATGCACATAGTCACCCCAATGAGACAAAGCCTCCCAGTCTAAAAAGCCTTGATTCCAAACTTCTTGAATCTATTAACATATCTAAAGAGAACTGCATATGATGCTCAAACAGCTCTGCCCATCTGAGCACCCTCCAGATTAGGGCACTAAGACAAATTTAAATAAGGGTCTAATGTGAAGATGCTGTTCTGTCAATAGACAGCCAGGCTGGAAGAGCCTTGCCATTAGCCATTCCACTCATGTAATTTCCTTTTCTGACTACACATTCACCCAGCAACTTTTTTGATAATTAGGTTTCTTGTGTAGTTTGCCTAAAGGGAGCAAAGTGCTGGTCAGGCCAAGGAACATCAGGACTTCTCAGCAATTAAATTTCTCAATGTAAATGACTGCATTAACATTCTGGCTTTATACATCAGTCTCTTGTGAGCTTTGTTAATACTAATCATCATCCCTGAATTAGAGTAATTCTAGAACACAGACAAAATCAATTTTCAGACCCTGGAGAAATGCACATGACTTGGTTTGTCTCAACAGAGAGTTCATTCAAGAGTTTAGAAACCCCAGAGAGTATAGTTTAGTCAGATAACTTAAGACAAATTTGTGTCAAGATTTCAGTATCATGTTAAGGAATTTGGAGTTAACTTTTAGGCAGTGGGAAGTCATTTGCGAAATTTGAAGGGGGGGGCGTGGCATGTGTAACATGCAAGGAGATCAAACCAATCAATCCTAAATGAAATCAACCCTGAATATTCATTGGAAGGACTGAAGCTTAAACTGAAGCTCCAATACTTTGGCCACCTGATGTGAAGAGCTGACTCACTGGAAAAGATCCTGATGCTGGGAAAGACTGAGGACAGGAGGAGAAGGGGACGACAGAGGATGAGATGGTTGGATGGTATCACTGACTCAATGGATATGAGTTTGAGCAAACTCTGGGAGATAGTGAAGGCCTGGGAAGCCTGGCACGCTGCAGTCCATGGGGTTGCAAAGAGTCGAACATGACTTGGCAACTAAACAACCACAACAACATGATTGAAACTGTTATTTATCATGTATTATCTGTTGTATTCAGCTCTATTTGGCAGAACTCATGGCTTAATTGAGGAGCTAGCCAAGCAAACTATTGATTACAACACAGCGTTTTAAGCACACAGAGTACTCTGAGAGCAACAAGGATAAGGAATTATTTCTCAGAAGAGAAAACTTACACATTTTTCTATTAGAGTTAACATTCTTTCTATCTTCCCTTGTATTTAGATACTTTTTTAGTTAAAAGAAATATATCAATATATCAAAGAGCTTCATAAGTATATTTCTGACTCTCTACTGAATACTCTTACCTGGAGAGGCCGTAGGCATTTCAAAATTCAACATTTCACAAACTAAATTAGCTATCTTCTCTGCTCTTCATAACCATTCCGGCTCTTCCTCATGTGTTCCCTACCTTCATGAATATAACTGTAATGCTTCCAGTTATTAGTACAGTCATGCTAGACCATCTCTTCTATCCTCAGCATACAATCAGTCCTAAAGCCTTGTAGATTTTTGCCTTCTTATTACCTCTTAGATTTATTCCTTTGCAGAGCCACTGCCTCAGTCAAGGTTTTAATCATTTGTCAGCTAGATAACCGAAAATTCATCTAAATGGTATCCTGCCTTTGTTTCATCTAGTTTCTCTTCTCTCCAGGATATCCCTGGCCTTGAAGCTAGGATAATAGTTTGCTTAGTCATTCACCAGACACATATTATATGTCAGGGATTTTTCCAACCATAGGGAATACCCTGATGAACAAAACATTCAAGGTTCTTGCTGCTCACAAACCTGATCTTTTAGACAGGATATTAATTGTGAGAAAAAAATGAATAAAGAAATTTTCAACAGTGATGAATATTATAAAGAAAGTACAATTAAATGATGTTGTAGATAGTGACTGGAAGACTGGGTTGTCATGAAGGGCTCTTGGGCAATGGCAGTTAAAAATGGATGATAAGAGGTAGCTATTCATACAAAGGTCTGGGCTCAAAGTATTTCAGTCAGTGTACCCAGGATGGCTGCAAGTTTAAAATCTTTAAGAAATGAGAAGAAGGCAAGCATGGCTACGATAAGAGGATGAGAGAGAGAAAGAGTGGTACAGGATGATACAAATGAGTCATACAGAGGGCACTCATGTAGGACATAAGTTTGAGTTTAATTTACATAGATAGTATGGAAAGCTATTGAAAATGCATTAAGGAGAAGAGCTATGATTAATTCATGATTTGAAAGCTCACTCAAGGTTTTTTATGTAGAATGGATTATAGAAAAATAAGGAAAGAAAACAGATCAATCTAGAGTTTAGTGCTAAAGTATAAGTAGGATATTCAGTGCTGTGGATGATGATGACTGTAAAAAAGAGAATTAGGTATTCTGGGGATATATTTTGGAGCTAAAGCCAATAAGACTTGCTGATGCATTGAATGTGAGAAATGGGGGGAGGGTGGGAAGAGGAAGCCAAGAACCTGTAACTTGAGTAACAGGGTGAGGATACTGGTGTCACTCTCTGAAATGGAAAAGACTGATGGAGGAGGTTTTAGAGCTTTCAACTGCAAGTAAGAATCAAGAGTTCTATTTGGCCAAATTAAGTTTGAATAAGTACCATGACTTCAAGTACAGAAGTCAAATAGGCAGTTGAATAAAGAAATATGGAGGTTGACGGAGAGTCATTGCTAGAGATATAAAGCTTGGGAGTCACTGACATGTAGATAATATTTAAAGTCATTGACCTAGTGTAAAAGTAGACTAGAGAAAAGTAAAGGATGAGGACCAAGGCACTCTCATATTTGGAGATCAAGTAGGGGTTGAGGACACAGAAAAGGAGACTAAAAAGGAAGTAGCAATAAGCTGCAAGAAGCATCAGGTGAGTATGATGTCAAGGAAACCAAGAGAAAAGACTGTTTCAAAAGGGAGAGAGTGGTCACACCAGTCAGAATGGTTGTCATTTAAAAGTCTACAAATAACAAATGCTGGAGAGGGTGTGGAAAAGGGAACCCTCCTACATTGTTGGTGGGAATATAAGCCATATGGGGACTTCCCTGGTGGCATTAGTGGTAGAGAATCTTCCTGCAATGCAAAAGACATAAGAGATGTAGATTCGATCCCTGGGTCAGGAAGATCTCCTGGAGGAGGCCATGGAGACCCACTCCAACATTCTGGCCTCGAGAATTCCATGGACAGAGGAAACTGGCAGGCTATATACTGTCCATGGGGTCCCAAAGAGTTGGACAGGACTGAAGCAACTTAGCACCCAAGCAGCCAGTATGGAAGTTCCTCAGAAAACTAAAAATAGAATTACCATATGATCTAGCAATCCTGCTCCTGAGAACATACCGGGAAAAAAATATAATTCAAAAAGATACATGTACCCCTATGTTCATAGCAGCACTGTTTACAATAGCCAAACATGAAAACAACTTAAATGTCCATTGACAGATGATTGGACAAAGAAGATGTGGTGTGTATATAACAGAATACTACTCAGCCATAAAAACGAGTGAAATATTGCAGCAACATAGACTCAGCTAGAGACTATCATGTGAAGTGTAGTAAGTCAGAAAGAGAAAGACAAATACCATATGATATAACTCATATGTGGTATCTAAAGCATGGCACAAATAAACCTATCTACAAAACAGAAACAGACTCATAAACATAGAGAACACACTTGTGGTTGTCAAGGTTGTTGGCGGGGGGGGGCGGTGGATGGACTGAGAGTTTGGGGTTGGTAGATACAAGCTATTATATTTAGAATGGATAAACAATAAAGCCCTAATGTATAGCACAGGAAATTATACTCAATATCCTATGATAAACCATAATGGAAAAAAATATTTTTAAAATGTGTATCTATATGTGTAACTAAGTCACAGCACAGATTGGCACAACACTATAAAATCAACTATACTTCAAAAAATGAAAGTGGCAAGAGTCGTCACCTTTGTCAAATGCTGCTGTGAAATTAAAATAAAAGATGTTGCCCACTATACTTGGCACGATGGAAGTCATTGGTGACCTTTTCAAAATCAGTTTGAGGAGAGCTGTAAATAAATCTGTACTGGAGAGAATATGACAAAGGGGAGAAAGAAGAAATGACAAATAAAGACAGCTGAAGCAAATCTAATCATGCAACTCCCCTGACCTGAAACTAACACAGCATTGTTAATCAACTATACTCCAATATAAAATAAAATCTTTAAAAAAGAGCAGAAGCTTGCCATTCATCTCACACCCTTTAGAATAAAGGTCAAACTCTGTGCCTTCAGATATACAATGCTCTTCAGTATCTGGGTTCTTGCAACCTAAGCAATTTTATCTCCCAACCATACTCTCCCTCCTACTACTATAAATACATGAGTCATGCAAAGTCTCTTCCTCCATATGCATCTCTGGGTTACTCCTTGCCCTTTCCTACATAAAAAAAAAAAACTCTTATACATCCTTTGGTCCCCTTCAAGAATGACCATATCAGGCAAGCAGTGCCACTCCCTTCCACATGATTTACTCTCTCCTTAGACTTTCCATTGCAACCTGAACGACTACATAGTGTTTACCTCACTACACTGCAGTCTTCTTTCTTTCTGAAAATTTATTATTTATTTTAATAGAAAAAATAAACCCTTCAACCTTAAAGAATGTAATTTGTTTTCATATTGTTGTAGAGAGTACTTATAAGATAGGAGCATCTGCTACCAGTTCCAAGGATTTCACATATAGTTTAGAAAAAGTATTGTTGGATTCAAACAAACATCAGTGTAGAGGAACAAACATCTCTGTCTCCTCATTTTTCCATAATTTTACTAAATCATCACTAGGAAAGCTGGTAATGGGGCTATCATATAATTATTCCAACACTTGGTAATGACAGTGAAATCAGCCATCCCAATCCAGCTAAATTATAAAAACATGACCTTTAGTAAGGTCATGTACTCCCTTCTCTCATTTCTGGAGCACAAAGGCTCTACTTGATACCCCATGGACCAATAGTAGACTTGAGTTATAATGTGTAGATTCCTTTCGGTTATAGTTGCAAAAGAAGTCTTGAAATTCTTGATGGTTTGACATCTCTTGGAAAGAAACAAGCTAGGAGGCAGACTGCTGATGTGGATTTGCTCAGATGGACACCATTCCCAGATCTTTAAGTGATACATCCAAAGTTCTCTCAGTAAAGTTGTGGCCATGACTCCACTATCTCTGGCTATCTTCTTTGATTTTTAATGCCTTACGTTCTTTACCAGCTGTTGCAGCCACTGCTTGGTAAAATTCTGCCATGAAGTCTGGCTCACTGACCTCCAGCGCCTAAGAAATTCATTGCATTCCTGCTCAGCCCAGCCTCCAAACCACTAATCCCAAAGACACAGCTGGCACTCAAAGACACAAGGTGGTCGGTTTGCTCTAGACTTTCTAGCAATGGCTGTAATTTCCCAGGTGCTGTAGAAAAATATCCACGCTGAGGACCTGACCAGCTAGCAAGTCAGTGAAGAATACACTTCATCTCCTGGGAAGTGACGTAAGACATTGGGGGAGGGGAAGAGTTAGAAACATTGTCGGGTACTGAGGGTAACGGAACGACAGCGGTATCGAAGAGGAAGATGGTTCCAGTGGCATTCTCCCCTTTTTTCTCACAGGGCACCCAGAGACCATCACAGGAGTGTTTAGACTCCAACTGTCATCGCCACTTACATGTTTCTACATTGCAGTCTTTGCTTTGATTATAACACTCCTCTCCCCTCACTCTATGACACTCATTGGCAACAGAATAAGAACAAACTTTGAAGTTTAGGAGCATTTCTAGGAGATTTGTGTCCCTAGATTTAGATCTTGTACAGAGCAGTGTTCTCCTAGTGCTTCCTAAACAAAAGCCTCTAAAAATACATATTTCATTGTTAATTTCTTAAAATTCTTCAATGTCTTTTCTGAGTCTATAAAATAAAATACCAAACACACTGGCATGTTGAATAAGTCCTTGATGATTTTGCTCATTGTAACCTCTTCAGCATTATTTCTCTCCACCTCATCCTGATCTTCACATACTGGGTGTACACCAAACCATTTCCAGGACAGTTTTTCTCAGGTTTCTGTACGCTGAGGTGCGCTGCCAACTTTTCTTGGAATATCTTTAAGAACCAGCTCAAGGGTCACCTCTCCTTTTAGGTTTTTCCAGATTCACCTCTCTGTCCTTCTAGCACACTAGACACTCTTCATTTGCCATGTTGGGTCGGTAACTCTGTTATTGCACTCATCACATTTATCCTTTTATCATCTTGTCTTCCTAATCATTTGCAAGCTCTGTTGAACAGGAACTTTGCTCAGTTCATCTTTGTATTTCTAGCACCCAGTACATTCCCTGACACACAACAAGCACAGAGTTAATGAATACTTTTCTTTAAATCGTTTGATTTAAAGGTGATTTCAAGTTTTAATAATATCTTTTAGATTGATTATTTTCATTATTAGGAATAATTTGTAGGTGGTGAGTCTTTAAAGTGCAAAGAACAAATTCACTTCTTGAGGAATAAAGGGATAGGCTATGAATTTTAAAGATATCTCGTAGTCCCCATCTTCCTGTGGAATAGAGTCACAGTGATAAATAACTGATCATATTAGACCATTTGCTCCAATCAAAATGAGGCAAATAAATGTCAAGTTAAAGCACATCTTCAATTCACATTTGCATTCTAAAGAATTAGCCATTCAGGGAAATTATTTGTTTTTATTTCCTTCCACGTTTTGAGACTACTTAAAAGTTTTCAAAGGAGTGATAAGACATATAGTTTTTCTTTCAAACTGTTTACAAGTCAAAATGATTTTGAAACATTTTCAGACATTTTTACAACATGGGACCTACGTTTTTTATCGACTTTCGTGTACTTTTTTCAATAAACTTTTCCTCACATTTTTCCTTGATGATGGACCCCACTTCTAGACGTTTAAGTTCCCTCTACAGTGACAAGAGGGCTTCCCAAGTGGCTCAGTGGTAAAGAATCTGCCTACCAATGCAGGAGACGCAGGTTCTATCCCTGGGTTGGGAAGATCCCCTGAAGAGGGAAATGGCTACCCACTCCAGTATTCTTTCCTAAGAAATCCCATGGACAGAGGAGCCTGGTGGGCTACAGTCCGTGGGGGTCACAAAAGAAGTTGGAAGTTGGACACTACTTAGCAACTTAACAACGACAATAGTGACAAGACACACACCAATTACTTCAAAAAGAATAAAAAGTTCACGAGGATTGTATAAACTTAGGAGACAGCATTGTGTTATCACAATAATTGAAGTTGTCCACTTAATAATGGCACTTTAGATTAACAAGCGGGGGCTGGGCAGGGAGGCGCAGCGCGGGCTGCATCGCTTAGAGTAAGAATCTGGCCTGAATACCCTGAGCACTATCTGAGCGAAATAATTTGGGCTAACAAACCAGACTGTGGGATATCTACTACGCGAAAAGCCAGCCCCAACCTAAGACCGCCAGGCCCGCGCACGGAACAAAGAATTGAACAGAGATAGCCGGCTGCAGACCTTCCCCCTCCGGTGATAGGCAGCCAGAGCCGGAAGGGGGCAATCGCAGCCCCAGAGAGACATTA
>NW_011494855.1:295328-296123 GCF_000754665.1 Bison bison bison | reverse complement strand
GATAAATAAAATTGACAAACCATTAGCCAGACTCATCAAGAAACAAAGGGAGAAAAATCAAATCAATAAAATTAGAAATGACAGTGGAGAGATCACAACAGACAACATAGAAATACAAAGGATCATAAGAGACTATTATCAACAATTATATGCCAATAAAATGGACAACGAGGAAGAAATGGACAAATTCTTAGAAAAGTACAACTTTCCAAAACTCGACCAGGAAGAAATAGAAAACCTTAACAGACCCATCACAAGCATGGAAATTGAAACTGTAATCAAAAATCTTCCAGCAAACAAAAGCCCAGGTCCAGACGGCTTCACAGTTGAATTCTACCAAAAATTTAGAGAAGAGCTAACACCTATCCTGCTCAAACTCTTCCAGAAAATTGCAGAGGAAGGTAAACTTCCAAACTCATTCTATGAGGCCACCATCACCCTAATACCAAAACCTGACAAAGATGCCACAAAAAAAGAAAACTATAGGCCAATATCACTGATGATCATAGATGCAAAAATCCTAAACAAAATTCTAGCAATCAGAATCCAACAACACATTAAAAAGATCATACACCATGACCAAGTGGGCTTTATCCCAGGGATGCAAGGATTCTTCAATATCCGCAAATCAATCAATGTAATACACCACATTAACAAATTGAAAAACAAAAACCATATGATTATCTCAATAGATGCAGAGAAAGCCTTTGACAAAATTCAACACCCATTTATGATAAAAACTCTCCAGAAAGCAGGAATAGAAGGAACATACCTCAACATAATAAAAGCTATATA
>NW_011494855.1:287039-292961 GCF_000754665.1 Bison bison bison | reverse complement strand
AAAAAAAAAAAAAAAATAATGGCACTTTAGAAATTACAAAAGCTTTTGTTGAGCATCAACAGAGCTATATGTGTATATCACAAAGCCCAGAAACTGAGCTCTTCCTTCTCTGCTTTGGCATTAGAAGTTGAATCATAAATACAGGAAGAGGTCTAAGACGATATAGTAGAGAGACCCTGAACTCATCTCCTCCCATGAACACACTCAATTTGCACCTATTTACAAAGCAACTCATCCTGAGGGGTTACTGAACAGCTCTACAAATAGAAGGACCACATAGAAATTGGTAGGAAAGACAGAGAAACACTATACACTGAAACCTCACCTTTGACAACATGACCTGCAACAGGGGCAGGTATTATTGAGGGACCTGAGTGCAGACTTATCCACCCTGAGACACAGCAAAAATATAAAATAAAAACAATAACACACTACTTTAAAGGGCACCTAGATTATATGGAAAGAAATCCATTTACTAACCTTAGAGCTTTTGCTAAACGGGCAGTGAACTACTGGAACTCTCCCCAGTACGAGAGGAACTGGCAAGTGCCATTGTTTGAATCACCTCCAGAACTCTCCTTGGTCCACAGCCACCCCAGCTCCAGCCATTCTACCAAGATGGCCTCAACATGGCACACCCAGGGACTGCCCCCAGCCAGAGCCTACTCCTATTCTAGCTGCTCCACCAAGGCAGCTTCAGGATTGCCTCCAACTCACGCCCACCCTAAATCCTGCCAACCTGCCAAGGCAGACTTGGCACAACGTACCTTGAGACTTCACCTGCCTCACACCTGTTCCAGCTTCAGTTAGCCTGCCAAAGCTAGCAGGTGCAAACAGTCTACACAGTAGATGGTCCCATACAAGGCTGCTCCTTCAGACCAGGACAGATAGCTATCTTGCATAATTCATAGAAACAAATGCCAAGAGTCAAACAAAATGAAAAAACAGAAATATTTTCTAAGTGAAAGAACAAAATAAAACCCGAGGGAAAATCTTAATGAAACAGAGGTAAATATTTTACCTGACATAGAATACAAAGAAATAGTCATAAGGATGCTCAGTATACTTAGAAGAGAAATGGAGAAATACAGTGAGATCTTCCATGAAGACTTAGAAAATAAAGACAGAACCAATCAGAGCTGATTAATACAACAACTGAAAAAGGGAATCAGTAGCAGATTAGATAATACAAAAGAGACGATCAGCTACATGGAAGAGAGAATAGCAGAAATCATCCAATCAGAAAAGCAAAGAGAAGAAAGTTTTTTTTTTTTTTCTTTAATAAAGGGAATTTAAGGGACTTCTAGAGAAACTTCTAGAGAAGGCAATGGCACCCCACTCCATGCACCCCACTCCATTTTCCACCCCACTGGAAAATCCCATGGATGGAGGTGCCTGGTAGGCTGCAATCCATGGGGTCTCTAAGAGTCAGACACGACTGAGCGACTGAGCGACTTCGCTTTCACTTTTCACTTTCATGCATTGGAGAAGGAAATGGCAACCCACTCCAGTGTTCTTGCCTGGAGAATCCCAGGGATGGGGGAGCCTGGTGGCTGCCATCTATGGGGTCACACAGAGTCGGACACGACTGAAGTGACTTAGCATAGCATAGCATAGAGAAACATCAACCATACTAACATTTGTATTATAGAGGTCCAAGAAAAATAAGAGAGAGAAAGGAAAAGAATACTTGTTTGAAAACATAATGGAGGAAAACTTCCCTATTCTAGGGAAAGAAAGAGACATTTAGATATAGGAGACATAGAGAGTCCCAGATAAGATGAACCCAAAATGATTCACACCAAGATACATTATAATTAAGAAAGCAAAAGACAGAGTTTCAAAGACAGCAAGAGAAAAACAAGAAATTCCACACAAGGTAAACCTGTAAGGCTATTAGCTGATTTTTAAGCAGAAACTTAACAGATCAGAAGAGAATGGCAGGATATATGTAAAGTGATGAAAGAAAAAATAATTACAGTCCAAAATACTCTATCTGGCAAAGTTAAAGAATTCAGAATTAAAGGGAGAAATAACTAAAGAGAGAAATAAATCCAGGTAAAGCAAAAATAAAGTTCATCACCACCAAACTGAACTGCTGAAGGATTTGCTTTAAGTGGAAAAGGTCACAATAGAAATGTTTAAATATATGAAAAAAGAATCTCACTGGTAAAGGCAAATATATAGGAATGGTATGAGATCAGCTGTTTGAAAAGCTAGTCTGAAAGTTAAAAGACAAAAGCAGTGCAATCAACCACAATGAGTTGATACTCAAAATTAAAAGATTTAAAATATGATGTCAAAAACATAAAATGTGAGGGGGGGGGGCGGTAAAAATGCAAAGCTTTTAGATGCTTTCAAACTTGAGAATATCACCTTAAAATAGATGACCATGTATACAAGTCGGTGTATTCAAACCTCATGGTTAAACCAGAAACTTAACAATACACAAAAATAAAGAGAAAGGAATTCAAACATAACACTAAAAGAATACATAAAACCATAGGGAAGTAACCAAGAGAAGAAGATAACGGAGAAGAACTACAAAAACAACCAGAAAACAATTAACAAAACAGCAATTAGTATACACCTACCAATAATTACTTTAAATGCAAATGAACTAAATTCTCCAGTCAAAAGATATAGGGTAACAATGCATTAAGAAAAAGACTCATCTAATATGTTGCTACAGGGGAATCAACTCAGCTCTAAAGACATAAAGAGAGTGAAAGAGAAGGGATACAAAAAGATATTCCATGCAAATGGAAACAAAAAGAAAGCTGGGGGAGTAACACCCATATTAGACAAAATAGACTTTTATAATAGACTTTAACTAGAGATAAAACAGGCATTACATAATGATAAAGGGGTCAAAAAAACAAAAGAATACAACATATAATAACATTTATACACTCAACAAAGGAGCACCTGAATAAGTAAAGCAAAATATAAACAAATATAAAGAAAGACACAATAATACAATAACAGTTCTACTTATACCAATAGATCATCCATACAGAAGATCAATAGGAAAATACTATGAACAGGCATATTCTTTACTGTCTGAGCCACCAGGGAAGCCCTATAAACAGTTGCCAGATCCATCTAAGTGGATAACCTAGAAGAAAGGGACACATTCCTAGAAACATAAAATCTGCCAAGATTTCCAAGTCTCTCTTTTCAGAATAAATAGACAATCTGAATAGACCAATCACTAGTAATGATACTGAATCAGTAATTTAAAAAATAACTCTCAACAAACAAAGGTCACAGGACTAGATGGCTTCACAGGGGAATTCTACAAAACATTTGAAGAAGAGTTATCTATTCTTCTTAAACTGCTCCAGAATATTGAAGAAAAGGGAATACTTTTGAATTTATTCTATGAGTCCAGTGTTACCCTGAACCAAAATCAGACACACAAACAGAGAAAATTACAGACAAATATCCCTTATGAACACAGAAGCAAAAAGTCTCAAAAAAAATTTAGCAAACTGAATGCAACAACACATTAAAGTAGAATTTATTCCAGGAATTGAAGGATGGTTCAGTAGCTGCAATCAATGTGACACTACATTAACA
This sequence comes from Bison bison bison, assembly GCF_000754665.1. NCBI lineage: Eukaryota > Metazoa > Chordata > Mammalia > Artiodactyla > Bovidae > Bison > Bison bison. The sequence goes on along the minus strand of NW_011494855.1, from coordinate 289,379 downwards.
AAATTAATGATGAAAGTCATATGATCATCTTAATAAATACAGGAAAAAAATTTGACAGAATTCAACATCCATTTATGACAAACACTCAACAAAGTGTGAATAGAGGGAACATACCTTAGAAGTCACATATGACAAATCCACATCCAATATTATGCTCAACAGTAAAAACATGGAAGATTTCCTTCTCAGATCAAGAACAAGACAAGGATGCCCAATCTCACAACTTTCATTCAACTTGGCATTGGGGAGTCTAGCCAGACAAGAAAAAGGAATAAAAAACAAACTAGAAGGGTAGGATGGGGTGTGAAGTGAGAGGCAGGTTCAAGAGGGAGGGGACATATATACACCTATGGTTGATCTTTGTTGATGTATGACAGAAACCAGCACAATATTATAAAGCAATTATCTTCCAATTTAAAATAAATAAATTTTAAAAAAGGGAAAAAAGGCATTCAAATCATAAGGGAAGCAATGAAACTATTACTATCTGCATATAACATGACTACATATAGAACACAGTAAGACTCTACCAAAACACTCTCAAAACTAATGAAAGAGTTCAGTAAAGTTGCAGGATATAAGTTTAATAGACAGAAATTTGTTGCTTTTCTGCACACTAATAATGAAGTATTAGAAATGAAGAAAACAATCCACTCAATGTTGCATCAACAAATAAAATACCTAGGAATAAATTTAACATAGGAAGTAAAATATCTTTACTCTGAGAACTATAAGACATTGATAAAAGAAATTGAAGATGACACAAATAAATGGAAAGACACTCTGTGCTCATAGATTGTAAGAATTAATATTGTTGAAATAACCATATTACCCAAAGCAATCCATAGATTCCATGCAACCCCTTTTGAAATACCTATAGTGTTTTTCAAAGAACTAGAACAAATAATTCTAAAATTTGTATGGAATCACAAAGGATCCCAAAGAGCCAAAACAATCTTGAGAAATAACCAAGCTGGAGGTATCACAGTCCCTGATTTCAAACTATACTACAAAGCTACAGTCATTAGAACAGCATGATACTGGCACAAAAGCGGACACACAGATGAATGGAATAGAATAGAGAGCTCAGAAGTAAACCCCCCCTCTAATATGGTCAATTAACCTACAATAAAGGACGCAAGAATATACAGTGGAGAGAAACAGTCTCTTCAATAAATAGTGTTGAAAAAACCAGATAACTAATTGCAAAAGAATCCAACTAGACAACTTTCTCACACCATAAACAAAGTAAACTCAAATGGATTAAAAATTTAAATGAAAGATATGAAACCATAAAACTCCTAGAAGAAAACATAAGCAGTAACCTCTTTGACACTGGTTCTAGCAATATCTTTTTGGATATGTCTCCAAATATCCCATGGCAACAAAAGCAAAAATAATATGACTAGTTCAAACTAAAGAGTTTTTGCACAGTGAAGAAAACCACCAACAAAATGAAAATGCAACCTACTAAACTGGAGAAGATATTTGCAAACAATATATGTGATAAGGAGTTTATATCCAAAATATATAAATAACTCATACTATTCAACATCAAAAAATGAACAACTTCACTTAAAAATCAGTAGAAGACCTGAATGGACATTTTCCCAAAAAAGTCAGATGGTCAACAAGCACCTGAAAAGGTACTCAACATCACTAATCATCAGGAAAATGCAAATCAAAACTACAATGAGATATCACCTTACACCTGTCAGAACGCTTTATCAAAAAGGCAGGAAACAATAAAAACTGGCAAGGATGTATGAGAAAAGGGAAACCTGGTGAACTATCAGTAGAAATATAAATCAGTACAGCCACTTTGGAAAATAGTATGGAGTTTCCTTTAAAAACTAAAAATAGGGCTTCCCTGATGGTCCAGTGGTTAAGTATCTGACTGCTAATGGAGGGGACATGGGTTCAATCCCTGGTCTCGAAAGATCCCACATGCCATGGGGCAACTAAGCCCATGTGCCACAACTACTGAGCCAATACTCTAGAGCCCACAAGCTGCAACCACTGAGCCCCTGTGCCACAACTACTAAAGCCCATGCTCCACAACTAGAGAAGCCACTGCAATGATAGCCTGCACATCGCAGCTAGAGGATAGCCCCTCATGCTGAAGCCAGGGAAAGCCTGTGTGCAGCAACAAAGATCCATCACAGCCAAAAATAAAAATGAATAAATAAGTAAATGTAAAAACAAAACTAAAAACAGAAGTACCATATGATTCAGCAATTGCACTTCAAGATATTTATCTGAGGAAAATGAAAATACTAGTTCAAACAGATATATGCAGCCTATGTTCATTGCAGTACTAATTACAACGGCCAAGATACA
>NW_011494855.1:273180-286939 GCF_000754665.1 Bison bison bison | reverse complement strand
CAGTACTAATTACAATAGCCAAGATATGGGGGCAACCTAAGTATCCATTAATATATGAATGGATAAAGAAGATGTGGTGTGGTGTGGTGTGGTATAGTGTATGTGTGTAATGGAATACTAGCCATAAAAAAGTGAAATCTTGCCATTTGTAACAGTACTATAGACATAGAAGGTGCTATGCTAAGTGAAATAAGTTAGAGAAAAACAAACACCATATGATTTCACTTATATGTGGAATCTAAGAAACAAAATAAAGGAACAAACAAAACAGAAGCAGACTCATAAATACAGAGAACAAGCTGATAGTTACCAGAGGGGAGAGACAAGGGAGGACAGACAGATGGTGAAGGGAATTAACAAGGTACAAACCTCCAGTTATAAATAAGTCACAGGAATATAACATATACATAGGAAATAGAGTCAATAATATTCTAACAATTTTCCATGGTGACAGATGGTAACTAACATAATGAACAAAAAATATCAAATCACCATGTTGTATATCTGAAACTAATATAATGTTGTATGCTAATTACAATAATAAAAAATATTGAGTCACAGAGTTTCAAGGTTGGAAAAGACTCAGAGGTCATTTAGTGCAAGTCCTTTATATGAATGAGTCCCCTTCACAACATTCATAATAAATCCCCCTTCAGTCTCTCTTTAAATCCCTTCATGATAGTGAATTTAACCTTTCCCCAGTGCCTCAGGTAAAAATAAGCACAGGTTATTACATTCCAGACAGATTTTGTACCATTTATAATAATAGTTATTTTCAGCATTGTGAAACCTATCAATTTCATTAGTATCAGCCATAGGTCCTTCATTTATTTTGTATATAGAGAAGGGAAAAAGTCAATTATGGAACATTCAAGGTTTTCATTTCTATTTACCTGTCTGCCTATAAGCTGCTTCTTTCAAGAATGAATATTCTGAGTTAGTGAAATGACTTAAAACTGGATGCAACAGCATTATTAAAATAGAAATAGAAATTCAAAATCCTAAAAAGAAATGCTCGACTCAAAGGCTAATGTAGTTGCTGGCACTGAAATTAAATTATCAGTCGGCTTTCTACAAGTCAGGACAAAAGGAGAAACAGTAGATTACAGTTCTCTTTATATAACAGAAGAAAGTATACCAACTTTCCATTAAATGAACATTTTTCTTAGTTGTAAAATTGTAAGAGAACTTTCTCATGTAGCAGCTTGTAAAAGAGATTTATTTCTTAGTTTTCTATGTGCATTCATTTTTGCCCTCTAATGGTACTGCCAAGAATACTGCTAAACATCCCTTAAACTTTTACAAAAATCTCACAACCTCAATCCAGTGCTAAAATTCTGTTGAATATAGGGGACAAAGCACAGGCACTGGCTAACTACCTTTCCAAACGGGACTATCAAAAACACTGTTTGTGGAACTTCCCTGGAGGTCCAGTGGTTAAGAATATGCCTTCTAATATAGGGGACTCAGGTTTGATACCTGATTAGGGAACTAAGATCCCACACACTGCAAACCAACTCAGTCTGTGTGCTGCAACTAAGACCCAATACAGTCAAATATTTCTTCAAGAATTGTTGTTTGTTGTCAACATTATGGGACATTAGCTTCCATATATGCCCAATTCTTATCTTAGTTAATGTTGTTTCATCACTAAGTCGTGTTTGACTCTTTGTGACCCCTTGGACTGTAGCCCACTAGGCTCCTTCTGTCCATGGGATTTTCCAGGCAAGAATACTAGAGTGGGTTGCCATTTCCTTCTCCAGGGGATCTTCTTTGGCCCAGGATCAAACTCCTGCATTGGCAGGTGGATTCTTTACCACTGAGCCAGGCAGGAAGTCCCTCTTATCTAAGTTCAGTTCAATTCAGTTCAGTCATTCAGTCGTGTCCGATTCTTTGCAACCCCATGAATTGCAGCACGCCAGGCCTCCCTGTCCATCACCAACTCCCGGAGTTCACTCAGATTCACATCCATCGAGTCAGTGATGCCATCCAGCCATCTCATCCTTTGTCGTCCCCTTCTCCTCCTGCCCCCAATCCCTCCCAGCATCAGAGTCTTTTCCAATGAGTCAACTCTTCGCATGAGGTGGCCAAAGTACTGGAGTTTCACCTTTAGTATCACAAATGAAAAACTAAGTTAATCTGTTCTATGGAATTACCATCGTTCCTTCACTTCTCTTGGAAACAACTACAGTTGGCTGATCACTGGGCACAAAATGATGTTCTTGTGAACTGAAGAGGTATACAGAACATTGTGAATGATGAGCAGACAGTGCTGTGAAGGTCTGCTGGAATATCTGATAAGACTTGGGATCTCTCAAAAAGAAATTGACTTTATGTAAGTAACATGTTATTAAAGCTGGCCCTGTTGCAGAGGTAATGTGAAGAAGGTGGGGTTTCTCACTTGCTCTTGAAACACCCCAACTATTTTCCCAGAAAATGCATTATAAACCTCTGCATCTGAAAAGTTACCAATGAGCAAACTGTGTCTTTCTATAGTTAAGCCCCCATGGTTTTACAATACTTCTCTCCATTCTTAGACTAAAGAATTAGGGGGAAGGGGAGGTATACACAATGATTATTTTACCTTTGAAGGTGTTTTGGTGCTAAGACATCACAAAAGGCCCTTAGTAAAAATAGATTACTTTCTCACAGTGATCATCACGGTGCTTTAGACTTTACCTGGACCGCCTGGTTCTACCAGTACATTCTAAATAACTGAAGACAGATTTTAACCTCCTTCCCCACACCCACAGCCAGTCAGACCAAACTCTGCTTTCTTCTCTATGGCTAGAAAAGGCATTAACTCTAATCTGTATTTCATCTGTGTAAATTTTGTAGCTCCCTTATTATCATTGTTTTTGTTTCTACTGTTGAATCTGGATTATATCTAGAGGTCTCTTGAGGTCAGTAAGCTAGATGCCATTCATACAAATTAGTTACTATAAAATGAATGCAAGCACAGTAAAAGTAACCTCCATATCAAATGAGGCTGTTTGTACACTGGTCAATAAAATGTATTCATGGTGTTACCATGGACAGAATGAGACAGATTTCAGACTTACTCTAAAGAGGGCATAGGTACATCTTTGAGTGACTCAAACAAATGACTTGGCTTCTTACAGAATTAGAATAAACTAGATACACTTTTGTTTAAAGCTAGGATATTACAGAGACATAACAGTAATGCTAATATACATGCTGGCAAGTGCAAATAAGGACACTGATCATTATTTCACATTACAGTTTATTATGACATGCAACTGCCAGAAATCAAAGTCAATGCTAAGCAAAAAATTTAAAAAAAGCTACCCACAGCATAATATTCTCTTCATTTTTAGCCATTCTACCCTGCAAGATCCCTTTTTGATTAGCAGGAAACCTGAGAATAGAGGGTAGAAAATAATAATAAAAGAAGCCTGTGAATTACTGGATACTTTTTAAATGCCATGCCACCTTGCAGGAGAAACACCAGTTGAGACAAGCAGATATTTCCCTAAAGCAGTTTAAAATACCCTAAAGCATACATGTGGCATTGGTGAATGGATGACTCTGAGAAAGCTCTCTGCTTTGGAAGGCTGAGTGGCACAAATACCCTGTGTGGAAGAAGTTGGCATAGCAACTCTGCATTTGCGGTGGCGACAGAGTAAACAGGTGCATAAAACAACTGGAATGCGTCTGCTTCTCTACAAAGTGCTTAAATCTTGTAAAGCAGTTTTTTGCTTCTCTTCTCGAGAAACACAAACTCTTCAGTCTAATAAATTGAGGCAGTTAGTTTGCTGAATAGGAGAGGATATTCATGACTCATGGGAAGATTTATTCCCTGTACTTACCCTGTATAAATAAGGGGACATTTATTCTAAAAATAAGTCATTTCCTTCTCATAGTAGACACAATTCTCTGTTGACCGGAAAATGATATAAAAAAAATAATAATAAGCTTTCTGTGTTTGTTAACAAATGCATTCCAGAGAAAAGAACTGCTTACCTGTTGACAACGGGTCCTCTGAAATGCGGATCATATGACCTTGGAGTACCTGCATTTAAAATAAAGAACTTTCTAAGCATGGAAGCCAATGAAATGGCAAATAAATATACATAAAATATGAATAAAGAAAAATTCCTATCTTAGCCAGTGCTTAGTGCAGTGTTGAACTCATTCTTTGGTCCAGTGAAACATCAGTTATACCTTGGACACAGCTGTCAATCATTTTCTCTCTCTCCAGCTAGAAGCAAGTCTGGGAAGAGTTGTTAAGCACCATATTCTTAGGCACACTGTGTACATATCTCCCACTGTTTTGAGCAGCAACATCATAGATCACAGCCAAGAGAGCAAAACTTGAAGCCCTTCCAGTCTGCAAAAACGCATTCTACCATCTGCCATTTCCAAGTGTTGCTGTGTACTTGTGAGGTGCACAATGTAAGAGAGATGTCTGCTTATCACACTTCTCCCTTTCCTCTCAGTACATGGAGCTTTCCTTTGAGAAATTGGAATACCAGTCACTATTGGTCCCTGCCATGTTGGCTATATCGTATGCAAAAATCATTATTATATTTTACTATACAAATGTTATTTTTATTGCTTTTGATTGTTATTTTTTAGATCTACTGGTAGACTTCATACCATCTGAAGAAATGCCCTAGTCATTCACTGTTGTAACATGAATTGTCATATATTACCCTTGTCTTTAAACGATACAAAGTAGACACAGAATGGCCTTTTCCCCCACATGTACTGGGTACACCCAGTAACAAGTTCTGTAAAATCATTTCTGGCCAAAGGTTTATATTTTGCAATTCTCAGCCCCCTGACTAAAGGATTCCTGCTCCCTTCTTCTAGGCATTTGTCCCTATAAAAAGGCCTAAACTAAAGACAGAATTTTAAAAGGGTCTGGAAAAAAGAGGCCTGTGTGTCAGCAATCTGACTCAGCCTGTACTCAATGGGGAAATTAGACCTGAGGACTCCAAAGCCTCTTCAGTGTAATCACAGGCTGAGGGCAGAACAACAGGAAGGAGAGGACAGACTTGGAACAGAAATTCAAGAGCCAGTCAGCAAGTATTCATAAAGCACCTGTTATATGTTGAGAGCTCTGAGGGCATACAGAGATACATAAAGGATGCTTCCTGTCTTGGAGACCCTACAGTTGGTGGGCAAGATTGACATATTGATTCATTCAACAAACATTTCTTGAAATCTTTATATATCAAGTCTTATATTATAATACACAAGCAATGAATAGACTGTATAAAATAATAAAGTACTAAATTGTATGGTATTGGCTTGAAGTGTTACAAGAGTTCTGAGAAAGTAAGTTTCATCGAGGACTAGAGCAGTCAAGAGCATTTCATTCAAGAAGTGAGATTTTTCTGAAAGATTGGAATAAAATAAAAGGGAAAAGAGAAACATTCTGAATGGGTGAAACTAGAACTCCGTTAAATTCAGTAACTACATATTGATCGCCCATTATGTGCTCTGCATTGAAAGAAGCACTGCAGGGAATACAGGGTTTAATGAAACACAGTCTCTTTCTTCAACAGGCTAACAAAGTGGTGAGCAGGGAGAGAAATAAGAAAAGACCACAAGTCACAGAAAACAAGACAGAATATGATACCATAAGAGAGGGTACAAGGAAAGTATTAGGAGCATTCTAAGGAAGGAAAGGTCACATTCAGTTGAGATTAGTAGGGAAGAGTTCCTAGAGTCACGGTATCTTGAGATGGACAAGTATGAAGTCATAGAGTTAGGAACAAACAGCAAATGCATGGGGATGGTGAAAAGATCAGCTTGATTGGAGTCCTAGATAATCAAACAGAAGGAGGAAAACATAAAGCTAAATAGATAGTATGGAACCAGACTACAGAAAGCCTAAAAAACTAGGAACAGAAGGTACTTTATACATCCTAAGCCAACAAGGAGTCATAGAAGTATTTCTTTTTTTGCCTAGAACTATAACTTAATGCAAAAAAACAGTAGTTTCATCTTTCTCATATGAAGAAGAACCATTTTGATTCTAAATGTTATTTCATTCCCAGATCTCATGTGAGTTTTTCTTGTAACTTGGAAGGTAGGTAGCAATTTTAATCTGACTTTTCAGATGCTGGTTGTTCACAAGGACAAGTTATCTGAGGAAATACCCAGAGCTCAGAGTTGAGAAGGGCCAGTGGCTGCAGGACACACTTTGGGTATCCCCCAGGATAGGGGAATGCTAGGCCTCAGCTTCTAGAATAAACCGTAGGTTTACCTTCATTGTTTCAAGTTGTCACTTAGTTGGATAGGTCTCTTTCTGATACAAATTCTGCACATTTACATCTCACATCTTTGGGCTCCAGTTTGGGTATTGACAGTCATGGATCTTGGGTTATAGAAGGATTTTCAACAAAGGAATGACATGGTAGAAGCAGGGCTTAATTAAAGAATAATCTAGTGGCAGTATATAAGTGCTATCACAAAGCGCAAAGTCAAGGGGAACAACTAGGAACCTATTGCAATAATAGAGGTGAAGTCATGTGAGCCCCACCCCAAATGGTGGTGGAAGTAATGGAAAGAGAGATGCATCGGTCATCACAGAGCAGTCATGCGGCTTAGGGGTTAGGAGCAACGGCTCTGGAGTCAGTCTGCCTATTCTCTGTCACTTACTAGCCGTGACCCTAGACAGATCATATCACTTCTCTGAGTCTCAGTTTCCATATCTGTAAAGGGTTAGTCACTCAGTCATGTCCAACTCTTTGTGATCCCATGGACTATAGCCCTCCAGGCTCTTTTGACCATGGGATTCTCCAGGCAAGAATACTGAAGTGGGTAGCCATTCCCTTCTCCAGGGGATCTTCCCAACCCAGGGATTGAATCCAGGTCTCCTGCATTGCAGGCAGATTCTTTACTGTCTGAGCCAACAGGAAATCCCATATATCTATAAATGGGGATGACAATAGTACACCATAAAGATGTTATGAGGATTAAATGAATTAATACTTGTAAAAATACTTAAAACACTGGTTGACACTTAGTAAGCCCCTATGTATATTCATTCTTAGTCTGAATTACATGACAAAGATAAAAAGCACTTGAATGGTAAGACTTAGGGTGTGAAAGAGAAATGTCAAAAAAAAGACCAAATAAAGAGATTTCAGACCTAGAAACTGTGATTCTCAGTTACTTCTGGTCTTTTACCTCAGTTTAAGGTTGATGTTATTAAAACAGTTGGGAACGTTAGCAAGTGGAAGAAACTGTAAAGTTGTTGGGAGAAAAAGAGCATGAGGCTGATTCAGCTCATGGGGACATCTAACTCAAAGTCCAGTGTTCAACTTAAATCAAGAAACTGAAGTCTTATGGAGAGAGAGAGGAATGACCTGGGAATTTGATGATGGAGGATAAAAGATATAACATTTAGAATGGATAAACAACAAGGTCCTACTGTAAAGCCCAGGAAACTACATCCAATATCCTGGGATAAACCATAATGGAAAATAATATTTTAAAAAAGAATGTATATATGTGTAAAATTGAGTTACTTTGCTATACACCAGAGGTTGGCACATCATAAATCAAATATACTTCAATAAAAAGATTTTTTTAAAGAAATTGAAGTCTGGGTCAAACCTTGAGATAAATACTTGGAAGTCATAACTTTATCACATGAAAAGTAATAAATTCCATAAAGAATATCAGGATCTGTTGTTATAGTGACAATAACAATAATATTTAACACGTTTTCAATCATTAAATGTTAAGCACTGTTCTAAGTGCTTTCATGCCTTATTTTGCTTACTTTGAAAAATAAATGTATTCTTTAGTTAGATTAGAAACTATTATTAGCCTCATTGTACATATGCAAAAGTCCAGACATAGAGAGGCCAAGGTACCCACTATCACCAACATGGTATATAATGGACCTGGGAGTCATACTGCCCTGTCTCATTGCAGCAAAACAGACTCCTGGGGTCATACCCTGCAAACCCAGCATGAGTTCCTACTCTGGGGGAAATGAGTAGAGTGTTTTCTGTTTGAGATAGCTGTAAATACTTCAGTTCTGACATAATTGTCAGCTTCTCCTTTTCTGACTGCCTTGTCTGCCTCTACCTCATGGCGACAAATACATTTCAGGGAGTCTAGTCACCATTTCTCTGGGAACTGATTTCCTCTCTAATCCACAGGCATGGTCTCTAGCCACCAAGTTTCTCCCTTGTAGCTGTTTCCTGGCAATCAGTGACTGGATCTGGTTTGGATATTACACCCAAACTAGGCCAGTCATTTCTGGTCACTCTATCCCAGGGATTAGAATTAAAACAGACAGTGAAAGATCAGAACTGCAAAATGTAAAGCTTGAAGACCAGAGAAGCAGAGAAAGAAAGCTTTCAGAAAGAAATCACTGAAGCTAATGTATAAGAAGCAGCAAAGATGGAAATCTTCATGGACTTCAGCTTTCTGTTCCAGTCCCTACCTGAGACCTGGGTTGAGTTTTGTGTGATATATTATATCCTTATACTGAAGTCCTTTATCTTGCTTTTTGCTAGTTCACATCTGTTATAGGCAACCAAAGACTACCACTAATACACTCCCTCTCTTGATCTGACTTAAGGTTTCAACAACTCATTTTAACCACATTTATTATATTCTTGCAATAAAAAGTTGGTAGGGATTTGAGGAAGAATTCTGGAGACTAAGTCTGCTTTCACAAATCTCAAGTGAAAATACGAAATATAAGCTTAAGACTAAAGTTTCAACACTGGTGTTAAGAGCCATGACAGACACATTCAGAGGGTGCCATGGAGCCAGAGGGCATCATGAACAGATAGGTCTCTTCACCTCCTGACTGGTGCTGAACTTGGGCTCTACTTTCCCTCAGTACTCAGGACCTGTGCATTGACTTGGAGAATGAACACTAGTGCTGACATTCTTGCTGGTTCAAGATTTCCATCCCCAAACTGGCTGAACAGCTAAAATATACCAAAACCATTTCATCTAGCCCCTCCACACCAAATACTATAGTTCCAAAGGTCTGGGGTAGGCTTGTCCTATCAGATCACTCTGATGCACAATCAGATTTGGAGACCACTAGGTCACTTGAGAGAATTTGGGAAATTCAGCAGTGGCCGTAGGACTGGAAAAGGTCAGTTTTCATTCTAATCCCAAAGAAAGCCAATACCAAAGAATGTTCAAATTACCACACAATTTCACTCATCTCACACACCAGCAAAGTAATGCTCAAAATTCTCCAAGCCAGGCTTCAATAGTATGTGACCGAGAACTTTAAGATGTTCAATATGGATTTAGAAAAGGCAGAGGAACCAGAGATAAATTGCCAACATCTGCTGGATCATAGAAAGAGCAAGAGAGTTCCAGAAAAACATCTACTTCTGCTTTACTGACTACACCAAAGCCTTGACTGTGTGGATCACAACAAACAGTGGAAAATTCTTAAAGAGAAGGGAATACCAGACCACTTGACCTGCCTCCTGAGAAATCTATATGCAGGTCAAGAAGCAGCAGTTAAAACTGGACATGGAATAACGGACTGATTCCAAATTGCGGAAGGAGTACACCAAGGCTGTATATTGTCACCCTGCTTATTTAACTTATATGCAGAATACATCATGTGAAATGCTGGGCTGGATGAAGCACAACCTGGAATCAAGATTGCTGGGAGAAATATCAATCACCTCAGATACACAGATGACACAAACCTTATGGCAGAAAGCAAAGAGGAACTGAAGAGCCTCTTGCTGAAAGTGTAAGAGGAGAGTGAAAAAGTTGGCTTTAAAACTCAACATTCAAAAAACTAAGATCATGGCATCTGGTCCCAAAAACTTCATGGCAAATGGGTGGAGAAACAGTGGAAACAGTGTCAGACTTTATTTTGGGGGGGCTCCAAAATCACTGCAGATGGTGACTGCAGCCATGAAAATAAAAGATGCTTGCTCCTTGGAAGGAAAGCTATGACAGACCTAGACAGCATATTAAAAAGCAGAGATATGAGTTTGCCAACCAAGATCCATCTAGTCAAAGCTATGGTTTTTCCAGTAGTCATGTACGGATATGAGAATTGGACCATAAAGAAAGCTGAGCACCAAAGAATTGATGCTTTTGAACTTTGCTGTTGGAGGAGACTCTTGAGAGTCTCTTGGACTTCAAGGAGATCAAATAGTGCATCCTAAAGGAAATCAGCCCTGAATATTCATTGGAAGGACTGATGCTGAAGCTGAAGCTGCAATACTTTGGCCACCTGATGCAAAGAACTGACTCACTGGAAAACAACCTGATGCTGGACAAGACTGAAGGCAGGAGGAGAAGGGGACAACAGAGGAAGAGGTGGTTGGATGGCATCATCGACTTGATGGACATGAGTTTGAGCAGGCTACAGGAAGTTGGTGACAGACAGGGAAGCCTGGCGTAATGCAGTCCACGGGGTCACAAAGAGTCAAACATGACTAAGCAACTGAATTCTGAATTTTATTATTAACCTCTGTTTCATTCATGCACTGTCCTTAATTCTAGCTGTACATAACAGACCAAGCCTAATGAAGTAAGAGAAAAGCAAATCATTAGATATGTATGAGCTTTGGGAAACACACAATTAAGAGTAAGACATAACAGCTACAGGAAGAGAAGCAGAAAGTGACATTCAAGAAAACTCAAGAGTTTCAAGAAAGAAGGATTATAAATTCCACAGAAATATTATTAAGTGAATGCTTATTTGTACCAGGAACTGCTATAACAGCTTCACACACATATGTCATTTTTTACAATTTTACACAAACACAATGTGAATAGTACCCCCTTGAACTATGCAATACAACAGCACTGGCATATTTATTTTGTCATTTAATGCTCTCAATAATTCTATGATGTATGCCACTGTTATCCTTCCATTTTATAGATGAGGAAGTTGACTCACAGCTACTTTGCCTTAGCTCAGTCAGCTAACAAGAGGAGGAGGTGGCATTCAGTCTGACCCCAAAGCCTCTGCAGAGCTACCTGGCAGTAAACTTCTCAATAGTGAACTTAGAGAAATTTCATAGATGAGTGGGGAAAGAAAATATATTGAAAGAGGTCGGAAACTTATATTGATCCTGTAATTATTCTTTTTTCAAAAAGATGGGCAAAACTGGTTTAAAAGTGTCTAGGCTGGCTTCCAATTTTTGTGTGATTTGTACCTTACAAAGTGAAAAAGTGGATTGTGGTGTAAATGAAACGTTATTGTCAAATCTTCTGAAAAGCTGACACTTTTTGACTGTAATTTCTGGCTGCCTTATATTTCAGTTGCAAATACACTAAGACCTCAGTCAAATGATAAGATTTAGCTGATTTCATATAGTAATAGCAGCTGGAAAGTGATAACTTCACCCTGCCCTATGCGCTGACAGAATCTGTATTGTCATGCAAATTTTTTATTTCCTGAAATCAATACAGGGCATTGCTTTTTCTGAGGCTCTCATGTGCTCTAATTGCATCTCTGGAATAAATAGACTGAGGGACCAGCTAAGTAAAAAGAGCTATAATGCTTCACTACCACATAGCTTAGCTAATTAAGTGCAATTCATATTTCTCACTTAAAGGAAAAGAAAAGAAATTAAGATTAGGTAATCATTTTAAAAGCTTCATCAGTTCTTATGACTCTCTGATCACCAAAATTGTTGTGATAATAGAATCACTAAAAATTATTCATTATAGACAGTTGCACATTTGTTATTATAGCTAACAGTTTATATTGCAGGCATACAGTGCAATTTTTTCTTACTAGAAATAATTCCTGAAGATTATGAAAAACAGTCCAGGTAATTAGTTCAGTTTATGGATGTCAACCGCACATGACTCAGTCAAATGAAAACAGCAAGATAAAGCAGCTGGTCATGCCCAGCTGAAAAGCAATCTGATTCTCAAAGAAAATGACAATATATCTACCACTGATCATTTAAAGCAAAAATCTGAGACATTTAATGTTATGCCTTCAAGTGTTCTCCTTCAGATAATCTAATGTGACTTAAGAGTGTGAAGGGGGAACTAAGGTGGGGCAAACAAGTATCTGAGAACTTAGAACTATTATGAGCAAGCACATCAGATAACTTTCCAACAAGCATGGAAAAATAATGTGGTACAAAGTTGTCTTACTTTAGTATTCTACAACAGGCAGTGGAGAATTGGGAATAATTAAATACTTGTTTTACTTTACTTTTCAAATATGTTTATGATGCTGTGTCTATAAATGAGGATCTGTCATTTTATCAAAGGAAGAGGTTTCCTTCCCTCTAAGGAAGGACAAAGAGCCATATTCCTTGCCATTTCTTAGTGGACAATGTTTCAATTTCACAGCCCATATGGCCTTTCTCAATCTGGCCCATTCACCCGCCTCATCTCCTACCATCCCTCACTTCAAACTTGATCTTTTAGTAATTCTGAACCGCTATGGTTCCCCTCCAAAAGTGACTCAGCCAGTAAAGAACAGTGGATTCTTTACCAGCTGAGCCACCAGGGAAGCCCAAGAATACTGGAATGGGTAGCCTTTCCCTTCTCCAGTGGATTTTCCCAACCCAGAAATTGAACTGGAATCTCCTGCATTGCAGGCAGATTCTTTATCAGCTGAGCTACCAGGGAAGCTCCTATTTTATACAGTGCTCTCTGAATAATAGGACTTTCCCCTCTTTGTTCCCTTGGCAATGGCTAAAGGAAGTCTACAGTTCTGCTCACAAATTTCCCCATTAATTTTCAAGAAGGACAAGGACTAAAGACATTCTACTGGTCATTATGCCAGTAAGTGGAGCCCACTTTGACTGGCCCTACATCATGGCAGCTAATTCCATTCATCTTTGAGACATATATTTCTATTATTGCACGTGGTATACTGTATTGTTGCATGTGGTATACTGTACCAACGAGTTGTTTGTTTACATGCTGTGGTAGATAGATGCTCATGTCCTAGTCTCCAAACTTGTGACTATGTTACCTTACATGGCAAAAGGGACTTTGCAGATTTAGATAAATGGAAAATCACAAGACCTAGAGACTATCCTGGATTATCTAGGTAAGCCTTGTATAATCACAAGAGTCCTTAAATAGGAAAAAGGGAGACAGAAGAGTCAAAGGAGATGTGACAGCGGAGACAAGGTCAAAGTGATGCAACACGAGAAAAACTTGACTGGCCGTTGCTGGCTTTGATGACTGAAGTGAGTGATGAGTCAAGGAACGTGGCAACCTCTATGCTATGCTATGCTAAGTCACTTCAGTCGTGTCCGACTCTGTGCGACCCCAGAGACGGCAGCCCACCAGGCTCCCCCGTCCCTGGGATTCTCCAGGAAAGAACACTGGAGTGGGTTGCCATTTCCTTCTCCAATGCATGAAAGTGAAAAGAGAAAGTGAAGTCGCTCAGTCGTGTCCAACTCTTAGCAACCCCATGGACCGCAGCCTACCAGGCTCCTCCGTCCATGGGATTTTCCAGGCAAAAGTAGTGGCAGCCTCTAGAAAGTGGAAATTTAAGAAAACTGATTTCTCTCCCATAGAATCTCTAGGAAATAATGCAGCCCTGTGACACCTTGATTTCAGTCCACTGAGACCTATTGTGGACTTCTGACCTCCAGAATTATAAGTCTGTGTGATTTTAAACCACCTCATTTGTGCTAAGTCATTACAGCAGCAAGAGGAAGCTAATACACATGACTATTCCTCCTATTGGATTGATAGCTCATTTAGGGCAGAAACTAGACTTTGGGGATTGCTCTATTGCTATTATCTGCTTCAGTATCTGGTGTATACATAATAGGCATTCAATAAA
>NW_011494855.1:264390-273080 GCF_000754665.1 Bison bison bison | reverse complement strand
TTATAGAGTAAGTTTAAAAATAATGTCAATGTAATTGTGAACTCTTCCCTGGTGGCTCAGGTAGTAAAGTATCTGCCTGCAGTGCGGGAGACCTGGGTTCAATCCCTGGGTCACAAGATTCCCTCGAGAAGAGAATGGCAACCTGCTCCAGTGTTCTTGCATGAAGAATTCCACCGAAAAGTCTGGTGGACAACAGTCCATGAGGTGGCAGAGTCAGACATGACTGAGAGACTAACACTATTTTAATTTAGGTTATAAAAATACAAATAGGAAATCAATCTTAACAATCATCAGCTAATTATTTTAGACAGGTTTCAACTTGGATTAAAAGCAAGTTAATAGACTCCTAAAAACACACTTCCATTAAAAAAAAATGACTCCCTTATACTAACACTAATTTATCATTCATTTTGTAATGTCAAGATCAGTAGGAGTTAACAAAGGAAGTAAGGGAGACAGTACCTCATACTGGTGAGTAAAAATTGCTATCAAATTACCTGGCATCAAATGTCATCTCTGCCACTACAAGCTGCATGATCTTGAGAGAATTGCTTTTTTTCTCTCTGAAGTTCCATTTTGTCATTTATAAAGTGATAGATAGTAGCAAAAAGTACAAAATGAAAAAAGAAGAAAACAATTTCTTTCTTCAGGATGACCATCTAACTGGAAAATAGTAAAGTATATGTAAATCACCTTTATAATGAAAGTCAATCTGTGCAGATCTAATGCAACCCAACTTTAGTTGGATTGTCACACTGACTATAAGTGACACCAACAATTCTAAATGCTTTCAATGACTGAGCTGGGTGTAACATTTATGAAATCACTTTTTGAAAGAAAGAAATTTTGAGCATGCTTAAAGGATAGAATCTTGTGTCATCTGGGAAAGCTGGACAAAAGCACATGCTGAGCCAGAGCAAAGAGAGAATCTGGGGGAAGAAACATGAGAGCAGTTAGTGGAATGACGCACACCATCAGGAGCTGGAGGATTTACAGAGCCCCTCAAGTCTTCTGGGAAAGTAACACAATCGTCACATGTTTATGCTTCTGCATGATGCAGAGGAAACAGAAAAGCAAAGGCAGAGGAACCAACGTGAAGATTGCTGTCATATTTCAGACATAAGGTGGTGGTAGGTGCCTGACTGAGACTGTAGCAATGAGAGAACATGAGGCAATTCCAGAAGCACCGCAGAGGAGTACACTTGGTAGGGGTGAAAGAAAGGGCATAGTACCATGCTTCATCACCGCATGATGGCAATGTCTCTTGCAGAAAATGATGTGCCTTCCAGAAACTCCTCTTGAGCAGAAACATGACCCCACATTGGACATGGCAAGATGAACAGATATGCAAATAAGACTCCTTCAGCACTGATCCAAACCAAACAATACTATGGTATCATGATCTTTTGATGGTTGTTCTTCCCCCATATTGAAAAACGTCCTCAACATATGAATGACAAAACACCCTATGATAAAACACTGGAATGTCAAATCTCTTGCTTTAAGATTTTTTTTTTAATATTTTTTTTCAAAGATTTTTTTTAGGGGGCTTCCCTTGGGGCTCAGCTGGTAAAGAATCCACCTGCAATGCGGGAGACCTGGGTTCGATCCCTAGGTTGGGAAGATCCCTTGGAAAGCGAAAAAGCTACCCATTCCAGTATTCTGGCCTGGAGAATTCCATGGATTGTATAGTCCATGGGGTTGCAAAGAGTCGGACACGACTAAACGACTTTTTCACTTTCACTTTAAATCCACAGGGTTGGTTTCTAAATAGCTTGCATCATCATTTGAAATAATCTGTCCTATATGAACACAAATTGTTAACACTCAGTTAGAATGTCAACCTTAGAAGAAATATGTAAAAAAAGAAACCTCATGTCCACTGAGCAAGCAAAAGAAAATGTACATAAAACACTCAGGCTGCTTCCTAATAGACTAGTTTTATAGGCAATGCTGAAAGATGCACGGTTGGGGGCAATGGAAATGTACTTCTGAAAAAATGATTTCCTTGACTACTGTGACAAAGCACTGAATTTGTGCTATAGAACAGCCATGAATTACTGGATAACCACACATCTCAGAATAAATAAAATTATCAATCAATATTGATTTAGAAATAGTCTGGAAGCAAACAAGAACATGAATTGAGTTTGAAGGTTATCAGCTTGGGTTTTCTAATATTTCTTTGTAGCCATATTTGTATTTTATTGCTCAACATGAGGCACTTAAAAAAAAAAAAGACCAATAACATACTCTAATTACACTGAAGCAACTCCTTATTTTCCAGTTTTCATAGGTTATATATTTCATTAGCATGCCAAGCCCTATTCCCATACCTCCAAGAAACTATAAGAACAATTTCACAACCAGAGATAGGAAATAAGGAGCATATTTACTTACCCTAAAAATAAAAATAAGTGACTTCATCTGGCCTTTCCATCTACAGAGTTCAGGCAAGAACACAGTGAATGAATAAAGGTTAGGGAAAATGATAGTTTTCATCATTATATAAATATGAACATTAACTTTTGTAAAACAAAAAAGGAGAAAATTACCTTTAAAGCTATAGTTGAGTAAAAGACTTCTGTTGAACTTAAGAATAAACACTACTAAAGAAAAATAGCAAGAATTGGTCAATTTATCACCAGTGCATAAAGCATTTTGGTAGCTGGTGATAACATCTCTTCTACTACCTCATATCACCCAGAGGTTATTTATGAGAACAAAATTAAACTGCTTATCAACTCTGACTTTTACTACAACTCAAGATGATGGAAGATAATAATCACTGGGAAAACATCCCTATTCCTGGGCCTCAAATGTAAGAACGAAAACATATTTTAGTGCATAATTTCTACCCACAAAGCATGATGACCAACAAAGACTGCAGATGGAGTGCACTATTAGAATCTGTATCATGTGGATGCCTCTACTTATAAGACAACTGAGGAAAAATTGTGGTAAACTATAGTTTTTAACCAACTGGTCAAACTAGTCACTTATAATGACCATCAGGGAAACAGCAGCCATCAGGGATACACAACCTATTTCATGATCCACTCTAAACTGTTAAATCTACTCAGAGAGAGAGCATAAGAGAGAGACTGATGTTCTTTTTTCTTAGTGCTGTGGGTTGGGGTGTGTTACCGAACAAGATATTCAGTTGGAATGGATGCCTGGGGACTTATCTCACTCCTTCCTGGAGTCCTGTCTCCTTGGATCAAGTCAAAGATAAAACAGCCTGGTTTTTATACTTGTAAAATCTATAGAACCTATGTGAGGCAGAAATGCTCATGAATTTTTTTTCCTTTTACAATGGATTTTTCACAAAGAGCGTAAACATATTTTAAGTTCAATGTCAAAAGAAAACTTTGGGGGTTTATTTCTTTTACATTCTGTGCTGATTTAGAGTAGGGAGGGAAGAAACTAGGGAAGGGAAATCTAGCACGAAAGACAATGACTTGACTAAATAACCTGCCATGACATTGTGTGTGTGTGTTAGTCACTCAGCTGTGTCCAACTCTTTGAGACCCCATGGACTGTAGCCCACCAGGCTCCTTTGTCCATGGGATTCTCCGGGCAAGAATACTGGAGTGGGTAGCCATTCCCTTCCCCAGGGACTGAACCCTGGTTCTCAGGCACTGCAGGCAGATTCTTTACCGTCGGAGCCACCAAGGGAGCCCTGACATGCCACAGCAGTAGATACATGGAACTGTGAAGATTAAATCTAGAAGTGAAAGTCTGTTAGCTTCAATTCCAAAAGCATGAGAGGTTCAACTGTTTTTCCTTTCTCTCTTTCTATAAAAACACCTAAATATTCTGAATATAAAGTTTAAAGAATATTTTTAGAGCACTGGAGAGCTGACAAAACAATGAAGAAATGCCAGGCTCAAATCAAAGTGAAAGCGAGAACCCTGAGAGAGGAGAATACAGCTAAAGTCATGATAACCCCAAGGATACTTAGCAACTTAGCAAATTCAAGGAGCAAAGGGGACAGAAGATCCAGGCCAGAGGCTGCTCAAGATGAGCAGGAAAGTCCAATAGGAAATCGTTCCTCTGCTAAGCTGGCACTTCAAAGGACTATACCCTCAGAATAAAATGGACCCTACCCTTCAGAAAGTTACCGTGACACTGAGCAGTAAGATGGGCGAAAACACTCTCATTTGAATTTGCGGTATATGTGAAGTTAATCTGTATGGGTTCCTAAGAAACTGACAGACAATAACAGACTTCTGTTCAAATTCATCTTTATTCTAAGAACTCTCACAAATAATTTTCTAACGAAATAGGCACCTCACAATTAAAAAAGCAAATTATAGAAGGAAACTAGACAACACACACACACACAAAAACTCGGTAATCAACACACAATAAAATTTGACTAATAAAGTCTTTAAACATTTAAATCATTAGTCCCAGATTATAAAACAACTATGCTCACTGTTTTTCATAAATAAAAAACAAGCTTGAAATTAAATGTGAAAAAGTATATAAAATTATTCTGCAGATTTGAAAATGAATCAAATCAAATCTGGAAGTGAAAATACAGTAAATGAAATGAAAAACTTAGTAAGTTTGACATCAGATTAGACACAGCTGTAGAGGCAATTGGCAAACTAGAAAGTAAGTAAAAATAAATTATTCAGAATGTAGCATAAAGAAACTAAGAATGAAAAAATATTAAAGTATAGTTGATGCACTTGAATACAGAATGCGAAGTTTTACTACCTGTCAAATCAGATTTCCAGAGAGAAAGAATAGTAATGGTAGAGAGGGACAATGCAAGAGCACAGAAGTCTACATCTAGTGACATCTAGTGTCCCTATGTCATGTTCCCCAAAAAAGGGTGAAATAGAGACACTTTTCAGAAAAAAAAAAAAAGCATGAAGGCTTGCCATTAGCAGCATCACACTGAAATATATTAAGTATATATATTCCTGGAAGAAGAAACAGTAAGTCAGATGGAAGGTCTCTGATGAAAGAAGAAATCTAAACACCTAAGAAGGGAGAACAATCAGTGGCTATAGAAAGCAACAATAATAGAGTATGTGGGGTTATAGAAAACAAAAGAAAATTATGGCAATTATAGAAGGTAATCAAAGACTTGAAGTATTGTACATTTTTTGTATTCTGTAAATAGGAAGTAAAATATTAAGGAGTTTTAAATTTTAATGAGTATGCATGCTATAATATTTTAAAAAGCAGAATTGGTAAACATTATTTTGAAAATATTATAGGAAGGAAAATGGAATAAGAAAAATTAGCCAATCCAGAATCAGATAAGAAAGAGAAGAAAATCTTTACAGAACAGTTAAGGCAATGAAAACGTACCATGCAGGTTTCCCTTGTTATCCAAAAGCAGAGCATTTCTATGAAAATTTTAGTACGCCAAAATGGCATTAAGCAAAGAAACAATTACCATAGGACACATCTTGCTAATAGATGCACAAAATAAATTGAGATAAAGCACAGATGCTCACAGGCACAGTTTAAAGCTGTGGCAGTGTGATGCTGAGACACTGAGGAAGGAGCCTGGTGTGCCTCTCTTGCTGCCTAGAATGCCTGCGGCCTCTATAAGAGGTGCATTGCAAAACAAGTGCTGAATGCCATTTCTACTTTTCATCTCTTTTTGTAAAAGTGAAAATCATCTTCTGATATCTTTCAGTTACTAAAAACAGATACAAATACAGGTCTGTCATAAAAAGCAAAGAGGTGCAAAGTGAACTTTTGAGAAGTAGGGTATACCTATATAAGGTGATCCATATTGTTAATGGACTGAATCCTTGTATCCTTCTCAAATTCATATATTGAAGTCCCAGCACTCAATATGATACTATCAGGAAGAAGGCTCTTAGATGAAGTCATGAAGGAGGGATGCCCACAATGGGATTAATGTCCTCATAGAAGAGGAAGGAGCTTCCCAGGTGGTGCAGTGGTAAAGCATCCACCTGCCAATGCAGGAGACACAGGAGACATGGGTTTGATCCCTGGGTTGGGAAGATCCCCTGGAGTAGGAAATGGCAACCCACTCCACTATTCTTGCCTGGAGAAGTCCATGGACAGAGGAAGCTGGCAGGCTACAGTCCAAGGGTCACAAAGAGTCAGACATGACTGAGCAACTGGATATGCACACATGCAAAAAGAGGAAGGCAGACCAGAGCCAACTCTCTCTGCATGTGGAGACACAATGAGAAGGCAAACATCGTCAAGCCAGAACAAAGGCTCTCAGCAGGAACCAAATCGGCCAGCACCTTGGTCTTGGACTTTCCAGCCACCAGAATTGTGAGAAAAAAATGTCTGTTGTTTAAAAGCCACCCAGTCTGATATTTTGTTGTAGCAGAAAAGACATATAAAAACTCAAATATATTGACAATTACATTCAATACAAATGGACTAAATGTGCCTGTGAGAAATAAAAATCTTCATACTAGATAAAACAAATCCAACTATATGCTATATGCATATCCAAAAATAAGAATATAAGAAAGTTGAGGTAAAAGGATGAAAAAAAGATATGGCATATAAATCATAACCAAAAGAAAGGAGTTGTATGTTGTCTCTGAAACAGAAATTACAGTGGAAAGCACTACTAGCATAAAGAGGGTCACCTCATAATGATAAAAGTTTCAATTAACCAGAATGCTGCAATAGTTGCAATTACATGAAATTAATGAAATTTTAAATGTACTTGTATAGAACTACCAGAAAAAACAGACAAATTCACATAGGATATTTTAACATGTTTTCTCAGTAGTTTATCAAATACTACGATAAAACAGGTCATAAAACCCCTATGGATATACATTCTTTTCAATAAATGTGATAGAACAATGGATATACACAAAGAAAAAAATAATAATCATTTTGGACTGCTACCTCACATCAGACATGAAAGTTGATTCCAGATAGAAAAACTTAAAGTGAAAGATAAAATTATAAAATCTCAGAGAGATTTATTGAGCAACAGGAAAAAAAAGGACTAGATACAAGGGAAATAAATGATAAATTTAACTACGACAAAAGTAAGAAATCCTGTTTTCAAAGGACTCACTAAAAAGTGGGATAAGACATTCACAGAGGATGCTAGTAACACCTATAACACTGAATTACTAATGCCCAGAGTATGTAAAGAAATCCTATGGTTCAAAGAGAAAAAGACCAACCAAAAACTTCATGGAAAAGTGAGCAAAGGACTTGAGTAGAGACTTCAGAGGAGGAAATCAAAATGGTCAATAAATAATAAAGTAGTATTCTGGAAACAGTGAAGACTTTATTTTCTTGGGCTCCAAAAACACTGCAGATGGTGATTGCAGCCATGAAATTAAAAGACACTTGTTCCTTGGAATAAAAGCTATGACAAACCTAGACAGCATATTAAAAAGCAGAGATATTACTTTGCCAACAAAGGTCCATATAGTCAAAGCTATGGTTTCTCCAGTAGTCATGTATGGATGTGAGAGTTGGATCATAAGGAACTCTGAGTGCCAAAGGACTGACGCTTTTGAACTGTGGTGTTGGAGAAGATGCTTGTGAGTCCCTTGGACTGCAAGAAGGTCCAGTCAGTCAATCCTAAAGGAAATCAGTCCTGAATATTCATTAGTAGGACTGATGCTGAAGCTCTAATACTTTGGCCACCTGATGCAAATTGCTGACTCATTAGAAAAGACCCTAATGCTAGGAAAGATTGAATGAGGAGGAGAAGGGGATGACAGAGGATGAGATGGCTGGATGGCATCACTGACTCAATGGACATGAGTTTGAGCAATCTCCAGGAGATGGTGAAGGACAGGAAAGCCTGGCGTGCTGCAATCCATGGGGTCACAAAGAGTCGGACATGCCTGAGCAACTTAACAACAATTCCATTTCATTAATAATAAGGCAGATATAAACAAAAACCACAAAAAGAAAGAAATATATAACCCCAAAACACTTGTAAAAAGTAAAAAGCTTGAAAATGTGATGCTGACAGAAGATGTGGAATAATGAGATCTCATACACTGTGAGTGAGAAGGAAAACTGGTAGAACCACTTTTGGACAAGTTTGGAAAGTTGTTTTATTTATTGTCTGTCTTTTCCATTAGAATATAAACTCTAAGAGGGTAAGGGCTTTGTTTTATCCACTACTATATGCCCTGCCACTCTGAACAGCAATTCTAAGTCATAGCAGCTGTGGATTAAATATTTGTTATGAATAAATAATGGAATGTCACCTAGAACTGTCTTTTTAGTTATCTGTGCCAGCACTTTTTATTCACTCTCTAACATAGACAGGCCAGTTCAGCTTTTCATAATGCTGCACATGTGACTATCGACCAGAACGCATCACAAAACTGACTTAAGAAGTGCTATGCTTTCATATTTTAAAAGCTTGACTGCCTGCCAGATTTCAAACTTGCCTTCTACAGAGGAGACAATGAAAACGAATTCACAAGTCACGGCAAATGTGTACAGTTCTCAAGCACATTCCTGCCAATAGACATTTCCTACTGCTGAGGCAGCCAAGGATGGGTGCAAACTCCAGCTTCAGGTTCATCAAGAAGAAATAATAATTTAAACCGGGGTTCTGCAACAACCTAAAGGGGTGGGATGGGTAGGAAGGTGGAAGGGAGGTTCAAGAGCCAGGGGATATATGTATACCTATGGCTGATTCATGCTGATATTTGGCAGAAACCAACACGGTTCTGTAAAGG
>NW_011494855.1:246520-264290 GCF_000754665.1 Bison bison bison | reverse complement strand
CAATTAAAAAAATTAAAAATAAAAGAAAGAATATAGGGTAAGATTTGCCACACTCTTCTAAGGGTGATTCTTCTTTTACAGTTTATTTGCCTCAAAGGCCTGTAAATTAATATATGACCTTTCCTTCCATTAGTACTCTTTAAAATAAGTACTAATAAGTACTTTAAAGTCTAAATAAAGTACTTATAAAGTACTATAAAGTAAAGTCTCTATCTCTGAAGAACACATAAAGAGTCTACCTGTAGAATCACTGTAGTTGTTACTTTAGCCATTAAATTCACCTGGTTATCTCAGGGCCATCAGAAAAGGCTCTTAGAGGATGGAGGTGGCGCCCTTTAGAGCAGCTTTATGTAGAGGTTAGCACAGCTGTGCCAAGGGGCTGTTGTAGGCATTTTGAAGATAACTCAATTTAGCCCAATTCCGATCATTCCCAAAGTTTTACTATTAATTGGATGATACCTAATTTGAGGTAGACAGCTGTTTAGTCACTCAGTCATGTCCAACTCCCTGTGACCCCATAGACTATAGCCTGCCAGGCCCCTCTGTCCGTGGGATTCTCTGGGCAAGAATACTGGAGTGGGTTGCCATTTCATTCTCTGGTAGCTAGGAGAGCTCAAAAAATCCATTGGTCATCCAGTGGTCTAATCAACTCTTGAGTTCTTAATTAAAACTTTCTAGATCTTCCTTTCTTCCAGGAATTCTCTATAATTTCGAAGACATTTATTTTTGACTCAGGTCTATTAGGTAGCTCTATATTCTCAAGTAAACAGTTTTGGACAGAATCTTTTCTATGCCAAGTCTGCTACTGTCTTCCACTTTTCTGTCGTTTAGCTGTTAAGTCATGTCTTACTCTTTTGTGACCCCATGGACTATAGCCTGCCAAGCTCAGTCTATTGCGGTTTCCAAGCAAAAATACTGGAGTGGGTGGTCATTTCCTTCCCCAGAGGACCTTCCCAACCCAGGGATTGAACCTGCCTCTCTTGCTTGGCAGGCACTTTCTTTACCACTGAGCCACCTGGTAACTCCCTCTTCCACATAGGCCAACTTTAAAATCAGTAGAAAAACACTTAGATATACTCCCCCATTACCTCTGAAACTTGTATCTACTTCTTTTTATTGAAGTATAGTTGATTTACAAAGCTGTGTTACTTCCAAATGTACTACAAAGTGATTCAGGTTCTTTTTCCATTATAGGTTATTACAAGCATATCTACTTCCTAATGTTCACTCCTCCCCACTCTGTTATTGGTTAGAGTCACAAGTGAGAGATTAGTAAGATGTGCTTATTTATTTAGCAATATATATTTAGTTAAAACTTTTACATTATGATATTTTTTATAAACAAAAATTTCCCACAATAAAATATTTCCCAAAATAAAACCAGTGTTGATGCATATGAAGAAATAAAAAGCTCTTAACTGATTTAAAAGACACCTGTATAAAACAATTAAAAATTACATTGTTGATTTTATAACATAAAAAAGATATAGTAGAGAGTCAAACAAGAAACAGAAAAACAAAATTTATATTCAAGTCCTATGTCTTTGACTCAGTATGTAACTTTGAACAAATTTGGCCCTTTCATACCTTAGTTTCTGTAAAAGGAAGGATGCAATCAATACACTACCTATGCCATGGCTTGAAAGTGAGATCATGATGTGAAGTCATTTATAAAAAGTATGAGACGTTTCCATAAATGTGAGAAAGCATTATGATTACTACAGTTTTACCTTAAATACCATGTGTAACGTGTCTGACACATCATAGACCCTCAATAAAAATTGTCCTTCTCCATCCCCACTGATGTCCTAACAGGCCAGCTCAATTTTAATTCCCATATCCATGCCACTCACCCTGCCTTCCTTTACCTTACTAGTGAGACTTGAGAGAAAGGAAAGGATCACCTTTATATCTTCCTCTCTTGGCTTTAGCATCTGGTGTCCTTCCAGCCACCAAAATGACCAAATGTGCCTTCACATAGCTCAGCTCCAAAGCCTCCTGAACTCTGAGGCTCAGGCAACCTGGAATACTCTTCACTGACCTAGTGCCCATAAAATATAATGTGTCCTGACCACAAAAAAAAAAAAAAAACTTCCCTTTAAATTAATTTTGACCTCTGAATATTTTTCTCTGAGTATTGAATTAGCACTCAGTCACTCAGTCATGCCGGACTCTTTGTGGCCCCGTGTACTGTAGCCCACCAGGCTCCTCAGTCCATGGAATTCTCCAGGCATAAATACTGGAGGGGGTTGCCATGCCCTCCTCCACAGGATCTTCCCAACCCAGGGATCGAACCCATGTCTCTTGTGTCTCCTTCATTGGCAGGCAGGTACACTACCACTGAGCCACCTGGGAAGCCCAGGTATTGAACAGAATTGATTTTATTTCACTTGGGCACTTCCACTGTGGGGCTCAAGATGAATAAGAAAGAAAGCTCCTTCTGTGAAGGAAATCTCAGTGTAGAAGTAGTAATACATCAATACTGTAACTCAAGACCAAAACCAAGAGTGCTCGAAGGCTAGTATAACAAAGGCCTTGGGAAATGTGAAGGATGATTCACATTCTGCTGAAGATACCAGGAAAGCCTTCAAATCAAGGGGTTGGCCTTTGAGCTAGATTTGGTGAGAGCCTAGGCCCAGTGGGTGAAGAAAGGAAAATCTGGGATGGAGAAATTCAGTGTGTCGAGGAAATAGTGAATCACTGTGTAAATATGGTGATAGCTAGCTTAGAGATTTATTCAGATCAGCTAGTTTTATCTTTCTTACTAATTGGAATTTAACTCTGTTCTCAGATCTCATTAGGAAAACCAACAAGTATGATTGAATACGTAATGTCACACACCGTTTCCAGAAAACCCACTCTGTTGGGGGCCAGAGTGAGGTACTCCGCCCGTGACAAAGGTCATGAGGAAGGAGGCTCGACATACGCAAAGGCGGGATCGAGCCTCAGGAGTCCCCCTGGAACTCCTCGAGCATCTACCCCCATTACCAGAGCCTGCCTACTTTACTACTTTGTGCTCTCACCTACATCTCTGACTTTACGGGGGGCTGTCCCCCACCACCTCTTTTGGAGAAGGAGTTAACCTAGAGCTCCAGTTAATAATAATTCCTGGGTGTGATAAGAGTGTTTTAACCTACAAACTCCTCTGAAGGTTCTCTAGCCTGCCTGACAGGCTTGTCCGGCCACATGTGATGGCTCACAGCACAAGATGCTTTAAACCTTCTAAAAACAGGTTCCTTAGAAAAGTTAGAAAACTATTAGTATAAGTATAATGGGCTAATTAGAAATTGTGTTGGTGAAGGGTTTTTCATTTGTTGAGCCAATGTTTGTTGCTAAGTCTCCATATCCCCTGCCCTTACACACATTAATGAATATATAGAATTAACCTTTGATATTAATCACGTTAGACCTTAGGCTAAGTAAATTGTTTCCTTAACTAAAACCCACTACACCCTCACCCTGTAGGAATGTAACTTTATTTGGGTGGCGTCTGTTTTGAGAATAATCAGCCCTGGAGAAATAAGTGTCCTGATTGACTGACCGCTGTCACAAGGAGAGGGTCGTAAATTGTCAGCAGGCCCCCCTGGCCAGAAGATGATGTAACACCCCTAATACCTCTGTATACATTTGTGTGAAGCACCTGACTTTAATAAAAGTCAGGACTGCTGTCCCCACGTGACTTTTGTATAACATCTCAGTGTATAAAAACAGACTCTGGAAAATAAAGAATTGGGATCAGTTTCTCGAAATACTGGTCTCCCCATGTCGCTCTCTCTCTCACTCTGGTTGAGTCTTCATCTGGAGCGCGGAACCCACCATGCTTACTAATTATGCCTGGGCTTCTAAGATCCGACCGGGGAGGCCTCAGTGTCTCCTCTCCTTCGGGAGAACGGAAGGACGCCTGCGGCCTACGTAAGTGGTGCAAGCTTCTTGTCTTGAAGTTTTATTGGTCTCCCGCGTAAACCAAGCTACTCAGCCTCTTTTCTCCACTGAATTTTCCTACTGAGCTATCCTTATTCTATTACTCTTTATATCTTTAATTAATATCTAATTGAAGCTATTGTATCCTGATCCTCGCCTACGCCGTCTCTCCTTCGAATACCCTGGATCAGCCGGGGCTGGTCCCCGGCACCACTCCAGAACTTCAGAAGTTTTAAGGAAAACAAACTTGCCTTTAAAATTTAATATGACTTTGGGGCTTTCCTGGTGGCTCAGTGGTAAAGAATCCTCCTGCCAATTCAGGAGACATGGGTTCAATCCCTGGTCCAGGAAGACCCCACACGCTGTGGAGCACCTAAGCCCATGTGCCATAACTATTGAGCCTGTGTTCTAGAGCCAGGGAGCAGCAACTGCTGAGCCAATGAGCCCTAGAGCCCTTGCTCCACAAGAGAGGCCACTACAATGAGAAACCACGCAGCAAAACCAGAGAGTAGCCCCTCCTTGCTGAAACTAGAGAAAAGCCCGTGCAGCCAAAATAAACTTTAATATGGCTTTTACACTCATCTGTTTCTAGTTCTCTGCTTCTTAAACACACACACACATACACACATACACCCACAATTCTAGATTGTTTCTTTGAAAGCTTTTTACTCTATGAGCTACTTTATTTCATATGAGACACTGTACCAGATTCACAGTTTAAGTACTTAGTAAACATCCAAAGAGAAGAACAGTACAGAAAGCAGGTAAGAGTTTGAGCAGTCAAGGTTCTCCAACAGATTCTTTAGGGGGAAAAAAATGCTTGAAATGGTGTAAATCAAGATGTAGTAAATAGAGAAATAGAGAACAGACTGTGGTTGCCAAGGGGAATGGAGAGGGACGGAGGGGGACACTGGGGGTTGCAGATGCAAACTATTATATATAGGATAAACAAACAACAAAGCCTTACTGTATAGCACAGGGAACTATATTCAATATCCTGTGATAAACCATAATGGACAAGAATATGGAAAAAATGTGTGTGTGTATATATATATATATATATGAATCATTTTGCTGTACAGGGGAAATCAACACCACATTGTAAATCAACTATACTTCAAAAATTATTTTAAAAACAAAACAAAAACATGCAGTGAATATGTGAAGCAAAAAGGAAACTGGTATAAGCATGCATGTCATATTTAGTATATTTAAAGGAGCGATAGAGATTACTGTGCCAATGGTATACTTGATAAACTTAAGACTCAGCTTAAGATGTTAATTATATAAAAAGCCAAATTTTTTGCATTGCACCTGGATATCATGCTCCCTGTGCTTAAGGAATACATTGGTTTATACATTTGCAGAAAAGTATTTAATTAGGTTTATAAAAGTTTAACAAATAACTAACAATTTTTGAATATTTATGTAGGCTAGTATATCACTAACCCAGGTATTTGAGTAAAATGTCAGTATTATCAGGAAATGTTGCTTTAACCAGAATTATCTTACAGAGTAACCAAGAAAAAAAAAGGCCTCCTGCTAAGTATCACATTTAAGAAGACCATCTGACCAATCAGGTCAAGGTTTTTATCATAATCAGTGATGTGAGTAATTATTTGTTCTGTAGTCCTAATGAGCTCTGACTTAGGTGGCATCAACTCAGTTTTTCTGGAAGATGTGTTTGTAAAATCTACTTTAAGTAGGTATCTTGATATCATAACAAAATTGGCTTTGGCTCTCCCTTTCTCACATGCCATCATATACACACCAATGCACACACACACATGACACTCACAAATTCAGGACAAATTGGTATTTTGAATGCTCAAAATCAAATGTCCTGAAAATGTATTTCAAGAAGTTCATTATTATTGTTTATTATTATTTCTTGTAGCTCAGTCGGTAAAGAATCTGTCTGCAGTGCAGGAGACCCGGGTTTGATTCCTGGGTTGGGAAGATCCCCTGGAGAAGGAAATGGCAACCCACTCCAGTATCCTTGCCTGGAAAATCTCATGGACAGAGGAGCCTGGTGGACTGCAGTCCATGGGGTCGCAAAGAGTCAGGCACGACTGAGCAACTAACACTATTATTGTTAAAAGGAATTCTGCTTCCTGAGGGATATGCAACTATAAGAACATTTCCTATGTTTACTGTTTCCACACTCTGCCACAATCTACCCTATAACAAAGAGGTTTACGTACCGAACATGAAGTGTACCAACCAGTTAGATACACATTAAAATCTGTCAGCAATACTAAACTATAGTTCAATGGATATTTTCTTTGCAGGCACACACCTCTCTTATTCTTATGGTTTTATGGACAATATTCAAAGAAAGCAAGAGTGATTCATTTCTGTCTTCTTACCACTTATATACTTTGGTATAAAATAAATAATCTGATAGGTATTACATTAACATGGGCTTCTCTGGTGGTTCAGATGGTAAAGAATCTGCCTGGAATGTGGGAAACCCAGGTCCGATTCCTGGGTCAGGAAGATCCTCTGGAGGAGGGCATGGCAACCCACTCCAGTATTCTGGCCAGGAGAATCCCCATAGACAGTGGAGCATGGCAGGCTATAGTCCATGGGGTCAGAAAGAGTCAAACACAACTGAGCCACTAAGCTCAGGTTAACCAATTACTAGGTTTCCAGTTGAAGTTTTCCAGTTGGTTAGCCATGACCTGCTTCCAGCTCATATTCTCAAACCTCAATTGCACTTTCCCATTTAAGCAATCCAGTTTTCTCAGCAAGTTCTGAGCTGCGAAGATACTATTTACCTATGTTTAAAAATAAATTGAGTAGCTTAGCCTTTTTTTCTGCTAAGGGTGGTTCTAACTGAAAAGCTTTCTTCAATAAATAGAAAAATGATATTCTTCAATGTTCCACCCACTGGTGTTAAGGCAGGCCTGGTCATCTGGAAAAGAATGTCAAGCTCAAAAATGAACATTGTAGGGTCTCCTTCATTTTCAGGAGAATAGAAAGAGTTTCTGGGCCTTTTGTATGCATAGGCTATAATGTATACTTATGCCTATCTACATCTGAAATTATTATTTTAGAAAGAAGAGTATAACGTTTTAAGGATTTGTTTATTGGAATTTCTTTTACTTTAAACAGTTCCCCTCTTTTATTACTTTTTTCATCTCTTCAACTAGACTCAGGTAGTATATTTATCAGAATACTCTCAAGCATTACAAAACTATTCATGTGTGCTTATAAACGCCTAAAGGTGCCCCTTTCCGTACAGTTTATAGAGTGAGTACTCCTTACTTCTTGTCCTTGTGCTAATGTGCTTTGCTCTCACCTTATCCTACAAGAGTAAACTAAACTGGGATAAAATGCAAACATGAGGTTACACAAGTAGAGAAAAAAATGAGTGGGAATTCTTGGTGATATTCAAAAACATATTAAGAATCTCTGGAAACATAAGATGAAAATCTGGACCAATTTTGCAACCAGTTTTGCTTTACTAGGCATCCTAGCTCTCTGGTTACAAAAGCAAGGAGATATTTATTAATATTTTTAAGCTTTTAGGGGAAATTTAAGAATATTATGGAAGCCTAAGAATAACCATATCCCTCAAATTAAAAGTATAAAGGCTGAAAAACATAGTGTTGAGAGAGCACAGATTCTAAGATCTGGGTCTAATCCTGGCCCAGCACTCACAATATGAGGGAAGCCCTTTAAACCCTCTGAACTTCAACCCTTCACCTATAAAAGGAAGATATTGAAGATGATCCTCAAGGTTCCTTCAGGCTCTAAACCTCTGGCATATGGATGGATCCTGAATAAATGCTTGTTGAATAAAAATGCCTACAACTGCCAAAAATCAAGAGATTGAAAATGCAGAATACAGCCTACCCACACTGCTCTGATCCAAAGTAGAGAGAATGTAGAACCACTAGAAAACCAGAGTCAGTCTCATAAACTGTACAGAGGGGACAGAAGGAACAACATTCAAACCAGAGCAACCCTTCTAGAAGTTGTAACATACAGCTGTAGTCAGAACATTCAACCGAAATTCAGAGATGAACCTTGGTTTCCCGCAGAGATCAAACAGGAAGCTGAGCACCGCTGGAAAGAGAAGCTTTGACACGGGATCTGAGTGAGAATGAGGGAGCTATTGAAAGGAATCACTGCTGACAGAGACAGACAGAAGCAGGAATGCGAGAGAAAATGTAATTTCCCTGTTTAAGTACTAAGAAATAGAGAGTTTAACAAATCTTGACTGAATGTAGTTTGTCCCCTTGAACTCCTTAATAGTATGACCAGTTACGTTGGTTATATGAATGAATATTCTGCGTGTGCTATAAAGAAGACATAAACTAAGAAGTCTGCTGGGAAAGAGGGTTGAGGCTGTGGTCTCAGTCCCATGTGGAGAAA
Source organism: Bison bison bison (assembly GCF_000754665.1). Taxonomy (NCBI): domain Eukaryota; kingdom Metazoa; phylum Chordata; class Mammalia; order Artiodactyla; family Bovidae; genus Bison; species Bison bison. Next base: position 255,986 of record NW_011494855.1, on the reverse strand, counting down.
TCACTTCAGTTTTCCAGTTGGATCCACTTTTATCAAATACTTCAAACTTCTCTATCCACTTATGGGCATCAAGGATATGTCAATGGAAAATTACAGGCTCGCCTCATTTCCTCAGGGGGGAAATCAAGTTTTTTTGTTTAATTACAAAGTCTTTTTTAAAATATAAAACTTTATGCAGTTTGTATCAGATTTTTACTGTGCTAGTTTTCGCAAGTTATTTAACCTCTCTATGCTTCAGTTTTCTCAACTGTAAAATGGGGGAAATGAAACCAATCTCAAAGAATTTACTTAATAGATTACGTAGATTCACATATATAAAGCAATTAGAACAGTATCCAGCACATAGTAAGTGCTATGAAAACATTTTATTGTTACTGTTATCATGTCAACCCTCTGAAAGACCCAAGTAGTGTTCTAAAATCCATGACATTCAGCCTTCCTGATTCTCAAGAAAATGCCAAAATAAAAAGACATTTGGGAAATAAAATGAATGCCATTCTAGAATAGCCACCTTTATCTATGTTTAATATTAATAATTTGGAAGAGTAGGCAGGCAAAGTCCAAACCATCCCAAGAATTAATAATGCAAGATATATACATTTCAGTTATTTAAACCAAGTTATCAAAAACTAAAATAAAGGGTGTCCTGTTGAATAGTGTGAGGAAATCATATATTGTAATCAGTTCCTGCTTCCAAAGGCTCTTGTTCACATATATGTGGAATAGCTGATTGCAATATTCTGTGCCAAGAGGCACTCAATGCTATGGAGAGAGAGGAAGCCAGCTTGGGTTGCCAGGTAAAATAAAAGCTCCAAGGTAAGGAGAGAACTCTTTCCCAGGAAGTAAGAAGTCAATTTGACACTTTTGCCTGAAGAAAATGTGTCCTTTGCCCTTAAATTTACATTTGCTCCCTGCAAGATGCCTCTAGGCTTTCTGGAATTTCCACTTGAAGTCAAACTTGCTTTAGCAATAATTTTCCATTGTTACAGCTATAGCTAACACTGATAGCCTGACTGAGGGGGAAAAATGTAGCAATTAAAAGTACAGCAGAATATTTTAACCCTGGCATTTTGACACTGTGGAAACATAATTTGACCCAACTAAAATTAGATTAGGTAGAAATTATCCTGAGAAATAAAACTAACAATGCTAAAGATAGGTACATAAATTTGTGTGTGTGTGTGTGTGTGTATATATATATATATACATATATATATATAAAGGGTTTTTTCTTCTTTTTTAATAAAAAAGGTTTGAAGAATTGAATATTATTTTTATTTAAAAATTCTATTGAAGCTTTTCATGGACGCAAATTATTTTAATTAAGAAGACAAACAAGGTTTGCAAATGAAAAGGTAACTCTGATCATGCATACATGCATGCTTAGTTGCTCAACTGCCCAACTCTGCAACCCTTTGAACTGTAGCCTGCCAAGCTCCTCTGTCCATGGAGACTCTCCAAGCAAGAATACTGGAGTGGGTTACCATTTCCTTCTCCAAACTGATCATACTGAGCAATAAAATATGATTTTGAATTAAGATACATTTTTAGTCAGAATAACTTGACTGATTTCTGGTAGCCCCCAAAGGCTTGACTTCTATTTTTCTGTAAGGTAGGAAAAAAACATCTGCTGACACAGATCTTTTCCCCACCTAAGGTTAGAAAATTACAACTAGAAATTTATAATATAGCTTCTACAAAAGATTATATTACCTACCTTCCCACTTTATAGGATCATGTGTGATCAAATAAAATCTGTGTGAGGGAACTTTGAGAACTATAACATGCTATACAGTATAATAAACAATAGAATCTACACAGGTAAAATTAAAGTATACAAGAGTCCAAAAAGTGGGTTTGAGAATAGAGGTAAGAAGGTACATATATGCTCATCTTTTTAGTTGATGATTTGGAACCCAAGTGATATTGGAAATCACAGCAGAAAAGTACTTATCTGTAGCTCTCAGGGGCAATGGGAGTGCATACATGAAGACAAATTCTTAAAGCCTGTGTGATTCAAACTTTCGTATGTATGAATCACTGAGGATCTTGTGAAAGTGCAGATTCTGATTTATTAATTCTGGGGCAGGCCTTGAGATTCTGCATTCCTCACAAACTCCCAGGTGATAACACCCAGGCCGTTGGTCCACCCATGGAGTAGCAAGACTTGACTATGAAGGGCCGACTGAGGAGCAAATCAGGTGTTAGAAAATGAAGACGATTGGCTAAGACACTCATGAAACATCCAAGAAGATTGCTAGTGGAGATCTTGATCAGGAAAAGATGTAAATAAGACACATGTGTCAAAGTCATAAACTGGGATGGAAGGACCTAAAGAAATCAACATGTATGGGATGAACTGAGGTCAGGAAACATAGTAGATGTATGATGCTCTTCCTTGGGGATTCTTTTATAACTCTGAAGAGAAGGAACTCCTTCAGGAGGTAGAAATCAGCCACATGAAAGAACCCAAAAAGTCTTCATCAGCAATTAGTCTTTATCAACTAAATATTAGGCATTCCTAGAGTTTGAAAGAATCATATATTTGCAATAGACTGTCATAAAGCATTCTTAGACAAATTTAATGCTTAGCACTCAGACTGACTTACCATATTTCTCGCCCTCCAAGTGAGTATCTGATCGTTGGTCTCCTACAAATAAGCACAAAGGGCAAACAAATCTTTATTTTTAGCAATTGGTGTCTCTGGAGATCAATACCTGTTTCTCCCTGCCCTAAAAATCCTAGTCCTTAAATTTTAATACACAGAATAACATAAAGTCAGTTGGACTGGTGAACTGATACTTAATACCTGAATTCACTGATAAAGAGCACTAAATTTTGAATTAAAAAAACAAAAACTGCATGCAGAGAAACACACATACTGTATTTTTTCACTTAAATCCAAAAAATAAAACAAATGTCAATGAGTGTAACAAAACAGGAACAGAAACTGATAGATACAGAGAACATACTAGCAGTTATCAGAGGGGAAGGGGATGGCAAGAGGGGAGAAGTAGGGGAAGGGAATTAAGAGATACAAGCTACTAGATATAAAATAAAATAGGTAATAATTTTAAATCATTATTACAAATCTTACAAATAACACTTTAAATGTAAAAAAACCCCTGCATACTTGTAAGAACCTGTAATGGAAAATAATCTGAAAATACATATAATATATATTTAACTGAATCACTTTGCTTTACACCAGAAAGTAACACAGCATTGTAAATCAACTATACTTCAATAAAAAAAAATTTTTTTTAACTGCATGAAAATGCTGGAGGTAAGAGGTTTGGGGGTGGGGAATAAAGCTATTAACTCTTCCATTTTTATCCATGCCTTGTACACCTTAGATGATATACAGACAGTCTTGCAAAATTCAGCACCAACAAATGAGGCATTTTGTTTATTTTCATTTTATGCTAATACTTATTCCTTAGAAGGCACATTAGTCCTGGAAACTTAATATGCATTAAATATTTATTAACTACATGCAGAATAGAGAAAAGAGATGTAATTTGAATTTAGCAGCCACACTTTAGCCATGTTACACATAGCCTTTGGCTTTCACAGAAAGCCCTACATGATAGATATTAGCATAGCCAGTTCAATTTGGTAGGTAAAATTTAGGGTTATTTGTGGGGAAGAAAAAAAAGGTAGCAAGCTCTATGTTGAACAATGATAGCATGTTAAGGCTTTAACATTCAAGTAATTCCACACACATATTCAACAAAAATTTTAATACTTTTGATAAGTATCCCATTCTTTGGTGCTTTATCAGATTTGCCAACCCATTAATGAATGCTGTTGAAAAGAATTCCCACTGTAAACCTGGTGGACAGAAATGACAACACTTGGTCTAAGTTCTAACAATAATAAATTATTGAGAGTCAGAGTTGTGATAAAGAGTCAAGGGAAAGTGAATGTGTATAAGCTGTGTTCACTTGGAAAACATAACAATGATGATGATAAGTAGAATAGCAGATGACACCCCCCTTATGACAGAAAGTGAAGAAGAACTAAAGAGCCTCTTGATGAAAGTGAAAGAAGACAGTGAAAAAGTTGGTTTAAAACTCAACATTAAAAGAACTAAGATCATGGTATCTGGTCCCATCACTTCATGGCAAATAGATGGAGAAACAGTGGAAACAGTGGCAGACTTTATTGTTCAGGGCTCCAAAATCACTGCAGATGGTGACTAAAGCCATGAAATCAAAAGACACTTGTTCCTTGGAAGAAAAGGTATGACCAACCTAGACAGCATATTAAAAAGCAGAGACATCATTTTGCCAACAAAGGTCCTTCTAGTCAAAGCTGGGGTTTTTCCAGTAGTCATGTATGGATGTGAGAGCAGGACTATAAAGAAAGCCGAGCACCAAAAAATTGATGCTTTTGAACTGTGCTGTTGGAAGAGACTCTTGAAAGTCCCTTGGACTGAAAGGAGATCCAACCAGTCCATCCTAAAGGAAATCAGTCCAGAATATTCATTGGTGATGGACAGGGAGGTCTGGTGTGCTTCAGTCCATGGGGTCTCAAAGAGTTGAGTCGGACATGACTGAGCAACTGAACTGAACTGACTGATAATAATAAAATTATTGTCATTAAAAAAAGAATCAGCTATTGGTGCTGGAGAAGACTCTTGAGAATCCCTTGGACAGCAAGGAGATCAAATCAGTCACTCCTAAAGGAAATCAATCCTTAATATTCACTGAAGGATGAATGCTGAAGCTAAAGCTCCAATACTTTGGCCACGTGATGCGAAGAGCCAATTCACTGTAAAAGACCCTGATGCTGGGAAAGATTGAGGGTGGGAGGAGAAGGGAGCAACAGAAGAAAGATGGCTGGATGGCATCACTGACTCAATGGACGTGAGTTTGATCAAACTGCGGGAGACACTGAACAACAGGGAAGCCTGGCGTGCTGCAGTTCACGGGGTCACAAAAAGTCAGACGTGACTGAGCAACAACAACAAGCTATTGAAATAGCAGTGCATGTTCCTTCCCACAGAGGCCATTTTCAGCACCTGTAATTCACAACTAGTTAGAAGAACACTCAGGATTTAACACACAGGCAGACATTTTTCAGTAAGACTCTCCCTTCTGTCCACCCCTTAGGCTCCAGGTGCCAGGAGGGAATCCAGGCACTCATGAAAACCTTTGAACTGTAGGCCCTCCTGCCAGCTGCCTGTGCTCTCCCACCATCAACGAGAAAACCTGGGCTTCTACCTTAGTTGCTTTGCCCAGACCTCCATTTCCTTTCCTGTGTTCATGTACCTGGCAGTAACCCTGAGGTCCTGCCTCACTCCTGCCAGCTCTGAAGACAGAATCCTGCTCGCAGGGCTCTAACTCCTTGACTTGGATATGTCTGAACAGAGAGAACACCCAGAGCCACAAATGTTGCCATTTCTCTGAATTTCCAAAGTTTTCTGGTGGCTGGAATTGCCACTGTGGTGACCTGCTTGCCAAATCAGACACACTCTGGAGCCTGCTGCCTACCCAAACTGCGCTGGAGCTTAGCACACCCAATATATTGCAAGGGACCAGGAAGCTGCCCACGCAGAGCTAGCTTCTGTAGCTGATTTCATTTCTCATTCTCTCCTGGCTTCACTGAACCCTGCTAAAATGGCCTGAGAGTCTGCAAGCCCAAGATGGATGTGATGCTAATAAACCTACATCATTTGCAAAAGAGGCTAGCTATAAACTCCTTGCTGAAAAAGAACACAGGACCCAGAGTATGGGCATAACTGTGTTCACAGGCTTATTAATTTCTTCCTTCCTTCAGTTCAATTCAGTTGTTCAGTCATGTCCGACTTTTCATGAACCCATAGACTGCAGCACACCAGGCTTCCCTGTCTATCACCAACTCCTGGAGTTTGCTCAAACTCATGTCCATCGAGTCCCGATGCCATCCAGCTATTTCATTCTCTGTCATCCCCTTCTCCTCCTGCCTTCAGTCTTTCCCAGCATCAGGGGCTTTTCAAATGAGTCAGTTCTTCGCATCAGGTAGCCAAAGTATTGGAGTTTCAGCTTCAGCATCAGTCCTTCTAATGAATATTCAGGACTTTATATCCATCCTTTAGGATGGACTGGTTAGATATCTTTGCAGTCCAAGGGACTCTCAAGAGTCTCCTCCAACACCAAAGTTCAAAAGCATCAATCCTTTGGCACTCAGCTTTATTTATAGTCCAACTCTCACATCCGTACATGACCACTGGAAAAACCATAGCCTTGACTAGATAGACCTTTGTTATCATACCTTTTTTTTAAATATGCTGTCTAGGTTGGTCATAACTTTTCTTCCAAGGAGCAAGCATCTTTTCATTTCATGGCTGCAGGCACCATCTGAAGAGCCCCCCAAAATAAACTGTTTTCATTGTTTCCCCATCTATTTGCCATGAAGTGATGGGACCAGATGCCATGATCTTAGTTTTCTGAATGTTGAGCTTTAAGCCAACTTTTTCACTCTCCTCTTTCACTTTCATCAAGAGGCTCTTTAGTTCTTCTTCACTTTCTGCCATAAGGGTGGTGTCATCTGCATATCTGAGGTTATTGATATTTCTCCTGGCAATCTTGATTCCAGCTTGTGCTTCCTCCAGCTCAGCGTTTCTCATGATGTACTCTGTATATAAGTTAAATAAGCAGGGTGACAATATACAACCTTGACATATTCCTTTCCCTATTTGGAACCAGTCTGTTGTTCCACGTCCAGTTCTAACTGTTGCTTCTTGACTTGCATACAGATTTCTCAGGAGGCAGATCAGGTGGTCTGATATTCCAGTCTCTTTCTTCCTTAATTTATTCATTATTAGCAAACATTTATTGACGTCTTACTGGGTATCAAGAATCTGCCTGCAGTGTGGGAGACCCTGTTTTCAATCCCTGTGTCGGGAAGAACCCTTGGAGAAGGAAATGGCAACCCACTCCAGTATTCTTGCCTGGAGAATCCCATGGCCAGAGAAGGCTGGCAGGCTACAGTTCATAGGGTCACAAAGAGTCAGATATGACTGAAAGACTTCACTTTCTCTGGGTATCAAATACTAGGCTAGGCACTGAAGCTACCTAGGTGACTAAGGGAATCTCGACCCTCTTGGAGTTGTTTGATAAAGCCTCAGGAAGATAGACCTTAACCAAATAAACACATCAGTAACAATTTACTTGCAAATGTGGTATCAGAGATGCTATGAAGGAGAAGTACAAGATATGAGGACAATATCTAATCTAAAATGTAAAAGATGAGTAAGAGCTAGCATGATGGCTGGCAGTCTTGGCAAAGGGCATAGTGTGGGCAAAGAGCCAATGATAGGAAAGAACCTGGCAGCTACGAGGAACTAAAACAAAGCCAGCATGGTTAGAGAACATTGGGTGAGAGGCTGAGTGATAGGAGCTGGGACTGGAGAAGCAGGCTGCTGCTGCTAAGTCACTTCAGTCGTGTCCGACTCTGTGCAACCCCAGAGACGGCAGCCCACCAGGCTCCCCCGTCCCTGGGATTCTCCAGGCAAGAACACTGGAGTGGGTTGCCATTTCCTTCTCCAATGCAGGAAAGTGAAAAGTGAAAGTGAAGTCGCTCAGTCGTGTCCAACTCTTAGCGACCCCATGGACTGCAGCCTACCAGGCTCCTCCATCCATGGGATTTTCTAGGCAAGAGTACTGGAGTGGGGTGCCATGGAGAATCAAGAAGGGAGGGACACACGTGGTTATACCCTTGTAGAAATATATGCTGGAGCACCCAAGGTCTGAGAGGACCTGAGGTTGTTGAGTATCATTTGTAATCTTTTATGTTTTCAAGAAAAAGAACTGCTGCTGAAGTCAAAAAGGTAACAGTATTCTGGGCATCATGGTCAGGTACTGGAACAAAATAAAGATCATCATCCCATGCATCAGTAAATTTTTGTTTGTTTGTTTGTTTACAGTTCTAGTTACTGAAGTTGAAGCTCCAATATTTTGGCCACCTAATGCAAAGAGCTGACTCACTGGAAAAGACTCTGATGCTGGGAAAGACTGAAGGCAAAGGGATAAGGAGGCAGCAGAGGATGAGATGGTTAGATGGCATCTCCGACTCAAAGGACATGAATATGAGCAAACTTCAGGAAGGAGTTTGCTCATACTGCTCCATTGTGAAGGACAGGAGTTTGAGTGCCTGGGGTGTCACAGTCTATGGGGTTGCAGAGAGGCAGACACAACTTAGTGACTGAGCAACAATAACAAACATCAAGTAGCCACAATTTAAAGAAAAATATAGTGGAGTTAGGGAAGGCCCAGAGAAAGTCACAAGAAAACGGGCCAGAAAATGTGGTCCATACATATAACATTTTATTTTATATCAAGTTCTGCTTTCTGCATGGCCATGGTGGAGTGAGAAAGATGTAGCCCAACACTGCTCCTCACTCCCTTTACAGCCTAGGGCAGGCATGCTGTGTCTGTTTTTCTGTCTTTACAACAGGAGGAAGCTCCATCACAGTTGTTGTCAGGAGTAAGTAACATGATACTAAAACGCTCACCATAGTGCCTGTCACATAACAGAGACTTGGTGATGAATGTTAATGCCCTTCCTTGTAGAAAACAGGAGCTCTGACAGATGCTGCCACATGAAAATAAAATAGGTGAATGAAAAGAAGAGACGACTGATAAACAACAGATTATTTTGTATATCACTAATATTTTTTTATACAGCCTAAGGCATGAAGAAAATAAGTGCACCTCAAAACATACTGGTATCCCTTCCAAACCATAAGAGCACAATAGAAGGTCGCTAACATTCCTGTCAGCAGGAGTCTCCCTGGCACTCCTTTAATAATCATGCCCCAGGCAGCTCTGCCCCAAGGCTGTTCCGGTGTTTACCTACTTTGCTTGTCTCCCAGTTTTCACCACTAGGATGAACATGCTCCTCCACATAAATACAGACAGACATATATATATTTTCCAAGACTCTTAAACTCACTTTTTTTTAAACCTGTTCCTAACTCTCAGTGCTCTCAATTAACCCATCCTTGTTCCAGATACTCAGGAATAATGTGCCCCACTTTAGAGTGGGGGGAGTGGGATGAATGGGGAGAATGGGATTGACTTATATACTCTGCTGCTACTGCTGCAAAGTCACTTCAGTCGTGTCCGACTCTGTGCGACCCCATAGACGGCAGCCCACCAGGCTCCCCCGTCCCTGGGATTCTCCAGGCAAGAACACTGGAGTGGGTTGCCATTTCCTTCTCCAATTCATGAAAGTGAAAAGTGAAAGTGAAGCCGCTCAGTCGTGTCCAACTCTTCGCGACCTCATGGACTGCAGCCTACCAGGCTCCCCAGACCATGGGATTTTCCAGGCAAGAGTACTGGAGTGCTACTATGTATAAAATAGACAGCTGATGAGAACCTACCAGATAGCACAGGAAACTCTACTCAGTGCTCTCTGGTGACCAAAATGGGAAGGAAATTCAAAAAAGAGGGATACATTTATACAAATAACACAACA
>NW_011494855.1:223470-246410 GCF_000754665.1 Bison bison bison | reverse complement strand
AACACAACAGTGTAAAGGAACTATTGGTTCACTTCAGTTGCTCAGTTGTTTCCAACTCTGCGACCCCATGGACTGCAGCATGCCAAGCCTCCCTGCCCATCACCAACTCCCACAGTTTACTCAAACTCATGTCCATTGAGTAGGTGATGCTATCCAACCATCTCATCCTCTGTCATGCCCTTCTCCTCTTGCCTTCAATCTTTCGCAGCCTCAGGGTCTTTTCAAATGAGTCAGCTCTTCACACCAGGTGGCCAAAATATTGGGTTTCAGCTTCAACATCAGTCCTTCCAATGAACATTCAGGACTGATTTCTTTTAGGATGGACTGGTTGGATCTCCTTGTAGTCCAAGGGACTCTCAAGAGCCTTCTCCAACACCACAGTTCAAAAGCATCTATTCTTCGGTGCTCAGCTGTCTTTATAATCCAACTCTCATATCCATACATGACTAGACAGACCTTTGTTGACAAAGTAATGTCTCTGCTTTTTAATATGCTGTCTACGTTGATCATAACTTTTCTTCCAAGGAGCAAGCATCTTTTCATTTCATGGCTGCAGTCACTATCTGCAGTGATTTTGGAGCCCCCCAAAAATGAAGTCTCTCACTGTTTCCACCATTTTTCCATCTATTTGCCATGAAGTGATGGGACCAGATACCATGATCTTAGTTTTCTGAATGTTGAGTTTTAAGCCAACTTTTTCACTGTCCTCTTTCACTTTCATCAAGAGGCTCTTTAGTTCTTCTTGACTTTCTGCCATAAGGGTGGTATCATCTGCCTATCTGAGGTTATTGATATTTCTCCCTGCAATCTTGATTCCAGCTTGTGCTTCATTTAGCCCAGCGTTTCTCATGATATACTCTGCATATAAGTTAAATAAGCAGGTGACAATACACAGCCTTGACGTACTCCTTTTCCTATTTGGAACCAGTCTGTTGTGCCATTGTCCAGTTTTCTAACTGTTGCTTCCTGACCTGCATAGAGGTTTCTCAAGAAGTAGGTCAGGTGGTCTGGTATTCCCACCTCTTGAAGAATTTTCCACAGTTTATTGTGATCCACACAGTCAAAGGCTTTGGCATAGTCAATAAAGCAGCAATAGATGTTTTTCTGGAACTCTCTTGCTTTTTCCATGATCCAGCAGATGTTGGCAATTGGATCTCTGGTTCCTCTGCCTTTTCTAAAACCAGCTTGAACATCTAGAAGTTCACAGTTCATGTAGTGTTGAAGCCTGGCTTGGAGAATTTCGAGCATTACTTTACTAGCGTGTGAGATGAGTGCAATTGTGTGGTAGTCTGAGCATTCTTTGGCACTGACTTTCTTAGGAATTGGAATGAAAACTGACCTTTTCCAATCCAGTGGCCATTGCTGAGTTTTCCAAATTTGCTGGCATACTGAGTGCAGCACTTTCACAGCATCATCTTTCAGGATTTGAAATAGCTCAACTGGAATTCCATCACCCCCACCAGCTTTGTTTGTAGTAATGCTTCCTAAGGCCACTTGACGTCATATTCCAGGATTCTGGCTCTAGGTGAGTGATCACACCATCGTGATTATCTGGGTCATGAAGCTTTTTTTTGTACGGTTCTTCCATTATTCTTGCCACCTCTTCTGTATATCTTCTGGTTCTGTTAGGTCCATACCATTTCTGTCCTTTATTGAGCCCATCTTTGCATGAAATGTTCCCTTGGTATCTCTAATTTTCTTGAAGAGGTCTCTAGTCTTTCCCATTCTGTTGTTTTCTTCTATTTCTTTGCATTGATTGCTGAGGAAGGCTTTCTTATCTCTCCTTGCTATTCTTTTGAATTCTGCATTCAAATGAGTATATACATCCTTTTCTACTTTGCTTTTGAATTCTCTTATTTTCACAGCTATTTGTAATGCCCCCTCAGACAGCCATTTTGCTTTTTTGCATTTCTTTTTCTTGAGGATGGTCTTGCTCCCTATCTCCTCTACAATGTCATGAACCTCCATCCATAGTTCATTAGGCACTCTGTCTATCAGATCTAGTCCCTTAAATCTATTCCTCACTTTCACTGTATAATCATTAGAAATTTGATTTTAAGTCATACGTTAATGGTCTAGTGGTTTTCCCTACTTTCTTCAATTTAAGTCTGAATTTAGCAATAAGGAGTTCATGATCTGAGCCACAGTCAGCTTCCAGTCTTATTTTTGCTACTGTATAGAGCTTTTCCATCTTTGGCTGCAAAGGTTATAATCAATCTGATTTTAGTGTTGACCATCTGGTGATGTCCATGTGTAGAGTCTTCTCTTGTGTTGTTGGAAGAGGCTGTGTGCTATGACCAGTGTGGTCTCTTGGCAGAACTCTATTAGCCTTTGCCCTGCTTCATTCTGTACTCCAAGGCCAAATTTGCCTGTTACTCCAAGCATTTCTTGACTTCCTACTTTTTCATTCCTGTCCCCTGATGAAAAGGACAACTATACTCAAAATAAAATAAAATAAAATAAACCCTCTTAACAGATGTCTTTAATGCTGTAGTGTAAATAAGTGTTATGCTACATTTTACAGAAAGAAATTAGGTAATTTATCCATATTCATAGTAACTACATTTTTAGACCATGTCCCCTAAGAGAAAACATAAAGCACAAATTCCTTGCAGAAACTGTGACACCCAGATGATAGATGGCAGATAAGGGAGGTAAAGAAAAGGCCCGGTTTGGCAGTAATGATGCCATTTCTGAACCATTTATGCAATTAATTGCCTGCTATATGGGGTTTCCCAGGTGGTGCTAGTGGTAAAGAACCTGCCTGCCAATGCAGGAGGCATAAGAGACATGGGTTCAGTCCCTGGGTCAGGAAGGTTCCCTGGAGAAGGAAATGGCAACCTGCTCCAGTATTCTTTCCTGGAAAATTTCATGGACAGAGGAACCTGGCAGGCTACAGTCTATCAGGCTGCAAAGGAATCAGACATGACTGAGTGTGCACACACATAGCTACTTATAGGGAAAGTCATGTTTCTCAACTTTTACTATTGTCTCTTTTCATTTGTGACCTTTAAAAAATATCTCTTTTTTTTCTCCTCAAAAAAATAAAAACAAAGATTCATTGAATGAATGAGCTCTATGAGATATCATCTCAAGCAATGTCATCCTAAATAAACACTTCTAGGATTCACTTCATTTGTCCAGATCAGCACTATCCTTTGAATGAGCAAAGATGCAATATCCTTCCATATCAGCCTGTATAATAGGTCCAAATGCTATGTGAGGGGCAGGTAAGAGAAGAAAAGGTAGAAATTGGGCAAATTTCTAATAACCACATATAGAATCACAAGCCCCAAAATGATTCCTTAAAAGTTTATGGAAAATTGACAGCACTGACTGCAAATTTCTGGCTGTATTTTGGGAGAAGGAGGTTCTAGAAATGGTGCTTGTTACATTTATATACTACTTTAAATTAAAATAGCTTTGTATTATTTTTATTCATTCAATCAAAATTTCTTGAGCACCTACTCTATGTTAGTAGTGTGGCATTAGGGGTCACAAAGAAATAGCAAGATCCTGTCTCTATCCCTGATAGTCTGCAGTCCAGTGAGAAAGAGAATTCTCTATAATTCTTGAAGCAGCAACAGGACATAAGGGTGCCACCATTATAAGACATGGGAAAGATGTTTGAAGTACAGTGTAGTGAAGTTAGTAACTCGGGGGATTCAAATTAGACTGCTGGCATAATGGTGTATCCCATTTCTGAATTCCAGAAGCACAGTCAAAGTCAGAATCTTACCCAGGTCCATGACAAAGACAGTGAATTAGATAAAGAAATGGTACTCAACAATCCTAACTCATTCCATTCCATTACCTTAAGCATCTTTAGAAAGTGTTGAAGAAGAAAAGGGTCTCAAGTCAAAGGAAGCAGTTAGAGCTCAATATGGCTCATGAAGTAGGTTAGGAAAATGCTCTTGGTACCAAGATATACTAGTCAATTTCCCAACCTTCAAGAGACATTTGAAGGTTAGTCTAAAGATCACTTCACATAGATTCATCTGCCTTTGGAGACTGTCCAATTATATCCCCCCATGTAAAGGTCAGAAGCAAAACAGCCATACTTCAGTGCAAGCAGTGGACAAAAAGAAGGAAAAGGGTGTAAGCTGAATAAGCATAAGCTACCAAGTATAAGATGATTGAAGATAAGAAAAGGATTAAACAGTCACAAAAGAAGAAAGTGAGGGCATCTCTCTTTAACAGCCATTGACCCATAACAGAATTCAATCACCAAATACAAAAGGGAAAAGAACCATGATTCTCAGTGAAAAACAAGAAAACTCTGGTGTGACTTAGCTGGGATTACAATGGAAGGAAGGAGAGGAAAGACGAAAATGAAGACAAAATAAGTAGAGAGAGGTTATTACATATGCACAGATATACTCTGGGACTTTTTTTTTTCTGTGATATTTTCCCATATTTATTCTGAACAGCTGCCACATCACAATGATATACTTTAATGTTGCTGTTGTTGCCACAGAGGTTTAAAATAGGTGAAGGTGAAAGTGAAAAGTCACTCAGTTGTGTCTTTGCAACACCATGGACTGTACAGTCCACGGAATTCTCCAGGCCACAATACTGGAGCAGGTAGCCATTCCCTTCTCCAGGGGATCTTCCCAACCCAGGGATCGAACCCAGTTCTCCTGAATTGCAGGAGGATTCTTTACCATCCAAGCCATTAGAATATGTGCCAAAATACAATTGTTAGTTCAGGGTAGCCCAAATCCTGTGATGAAAATATTCTCTGATAACAATTTACTAGGATCTGTGAATTTTGTATTATTTCTAATCTTGAGCTCCAAGTGAGTTGAGAGTTTTCAGTCTACCTTCAGTATTTAATTAAATTGAATAGATTTTATTCAGTAGGATTTGATGAGGAAAAAGCAGAAAATGTAGCATTTCACAATATTTGTTCAACACAGAGACATGACATTTTTAATGCAATAATAATTTGTTGAATAAAATAAATAATCAATTTTAATTTCTGAGGATGAAAAAGGTGTTTTGCGACCATATAGAACAAGGAAAACCAATTTATGACATGAGAGCTTCCATAACTACATCCTCGGCTATGTCAAATATTTCAATCACAGTGTTCTACACTTAAGCCTAGACATGGTCTCAGAATCCTTCTCAACACAGGACTGCAGGAAACTACACTGTTAAATTAAAGCTGGCATTTAGACTGAAACTGAGTCTTATCTCTGAAATAGAAGTCTCCATCAGACAAGCCATAAGCAAGAAATGTTTTCCTAGAATTTCTCCTCTGGTATCAACATAGAAATTAACAATTCTGATAATCATCAAATCCACAAATATATACATTTTAGAGCATGTTATTCTGCCTTCTTCCCCTTTTACAGTACTATGTGCATCTATAAATCTTGAGCAGACCACAGATCCAGCACAAGACAGCTTTGGTGGATACCCTTATTATAGGTTATATTAATTGTGCACTTAGACTATTATATTTATAAAACTTGACATAGGGCTTCCCTGATAGCTCAGCTGGTAAAGAATCCACCTGCAATGCAGGAGACCCTGGTTCGATTCCTGGGTTGGGAAGATCCTCTGAGAAGGGATAGGCTACCCACGCCAGTATTCTTGAGCTTCTCTTGTGGCTCAGCTGGTAAAGAATCTGCCTGCAATGCAGGAGACCTGGGCTTGATCCCTGGATTAGGAAGATCTCCTGAAGAAGGGAAAGGCTACTCACTCCAGTATTCTGGCCTGGAGAATTCCATGGACTGTACAGTCCATGGGGGTCACAAAGAGTCGGACACAACTGACAGACTTTCACTTGACATAAATTTTCTGGTATCCAAAACCTTGTATATTTATTTAATGCCTTTCTAGAACACCATGGAATCACTAGAACCTGGCACATATAAGATACTCAATACATATTTATTGCTCAGCTGGGTTACAAAATGTTATGGTCCTACAACTTCCCTTCTCCCTACTATAGACACTTAACCTGCAAAGCATGGGTATCTGGGACAGTTTCTGCCTATCCTGAATCCTGCAGAATAGCCCACAATAATGTCTACTGCCTGAAAATTACAAAGTTTATTCTTAGCCAGATCTCTAGGTTAATGTGACCCATGTCCAGTGGTATGTTTTTCATTAATTTCTCTTTCATTATCAAGTTGGCAGGTTGATTCAGGGATACAATTTTGCCCATGCCCAAAAACCATTCATGGCTAGGAACACATCCTAGAGTCCCTGACATCCTACATAAACTCAAAGTTATACTCTCCTAAACTTTTCAATTGTATGTAGCCAGTTTTCCCATGTCTGTTTTAAATGCATCCTTTGTCCTCAATCTATGATATTTGATTGAGCCACCATTTTAAATATAGATAACAGACTCAGCAATCAGAAGGGAACCTTGATTCTTTTGCCAGAAATTTTTTAAACGGATCTTTCCATACAAAAATATTTACTATCTACTTTATTCAAAATAGGATGTTAGGCACCAGTGTTAATGAAGAATAAGATAGGCACAGCCTTGCTTTCAGAAAGCTCACATTCTAGTAAGAGAAGGACATAACTAACTTAAAATTAATAACTGTTACAATTGTTTTGAGGTGCCATAAAGAAGAGGTGTGAGATGCCTTAAAAGCATGAAACAAGGAAACTCATTTGAGAGTCAAGGAAGGCTTATATTAAGATGTTGAAATATAGACAGGAATTAAACAGACCAAAGTTTAGGAGGATGAGTGTTTAAGGCTGAGGAACAGCACATACAATACCTATAAGGAAAGAGAGCATGCACATTCTAAGACCTTATAAAATTCTAGATATACACACCCGTGTTCACTGCAGCACTATTTACAATAGCCAGGACATTGAAGCAACCTAAATGTCCATCAACAGAGGAAAGGATAAAGACAATGTGGTATACATATACAATGGAATATTACACAGTCATAATAAAGAATGAAATAAGGCCATTTGCAGCAACGTGGATGGACCTAGAGATTGTCATGCTGAGTGAAGTAAGTCAGACAGAGAGAAATAAATATATTATTTGTATGTGCAATCTATTGCAAAAATGTTACAAATCAACTTATCTACAAAACAGGAGTCACAGATGCAGAAAGCAAACTTGTGGTTACCAAGGGTGAAAGGGGGGCAGGAAGGATAACTGGAAGATTGGTACTGACATATACACACCACCATATATAAAATAGATAACTAACAAGAACCTACTGTACAGCACAAGGAACTTTGCTCAACACTCTGTAATGGCCTATATGGGAAAAGAATCTAAAAACAGTGGTTATGTGTGTGTGTGTATATACACACACATATATATAAC
Source organism: Bison bison bison (assembly GCF_000754665.1). Classification (NCBI taxonomy): domain Eukaryota; kingdom Metazoa; phylum Chordata; class Mammalia; order Artiodactyla; family Bovidae; genus Bison; species Bison bison. Next base: position 239,092 of record NW_011494855.1, on the reverse strand, counting down.
TGATTCACTTTGCTACAAAGCAGAAACTAACACGACACTGTAAATCAACTATACTTCAATAAAAATTAATTTTAAAAAAGTCTAGCACAATTGCAAAGAATAAAAAGAGCAAAAGAGAAAGCACAGGAACAATGGGTGGAGGCTTTATGTGGTTAAGACTAGGATTTTTTTTATCGTTACTGCGACATCAGTGGGAAACCATTGAAGAGTTCTGGGCAGGGTTAAAATGTGTATTTTTCAAAGATTTGTCTGGCTGCAATGTGCAGAATGAAAGAAAGGAAATAAGAATGATGAAAGAGACCAGTCAGGGACTGGAGCAGCTTTTGAGGTGAGAGATGGTTATAGCTCAGCCAATGGAGATGGAGACAAAGACTGACACAAAGGTATTTGATTGGTTAAAGTGACAGAACTGGTTAAAGTGATAGAGCGATGAGGAAGGGGAAGGAGAAACTCATGATAAGGTCTATGTTTGTGGATTGGACAGCTAGGCAAGTGGCTGTATCAGACACTGAGATAGATATGGAGTAAGTCTAGAAGACTGATGATGTATTTGTTTCTGGACACAGGTCTGATCTCTAAACAGAGTTGTCATGTTGCCAATGGATACATGAGTTCGGAGTCTAGAGCAAAAAGTATGATTAAAAATATACATTTGTCTTACCTAATGTATACTGGAATGAATTTTTAAGATTAACTTAATATGTGTCCTACAAACAGATTATACCTTCCTTGTTGTCCTCTATGATATAAGTAGGCCCTGGCCAGCCATCTACTTCATACATAGCAGTGTACATACGTCAACTGAAAGAAAGTGGAAGTGAAAGTCTCTCAGTTGTGTCCAACTCTTTGTGACCCCATGGACTACAGAGTCCATGGAATTCTCCAGGCGAGAATACTGGAGTGGGTAGCTGTTTCCTTCTCCAGGGGATCTTTCCAACCCAGGGATCAAACCCAGGTCTCCCACATTTTAGGTGGATTCTTTACCAGCTGAGCCACCAGGGAAGCCCACATACATCAGTTACCACACTAAAAAACATTTTATACACACACACACACATACGGGTAATAGTCTAAGGAAAGAGTCCCAATGAGAAGAAAATCAAGGCTAAAATCTTCAGCCCACACCAAAAAAAGATGGGAAGAGTTTGATGAAGCAACAAAGGAGACTAAGAGATAACAAGGAAACTTTCAGAAAACTTTTCTTTACTCTCCAAATTTTCTATAATTAGAATGTCTTATAATAACTAAGAGCAATAGCCTTTATTTTAAAGTGAGAAAAGGTATCTGAATGTTCATGGCAGATTTTCTGCGCTATATTTTTAAAACCATAGGATTACAGCAAATAACAGTGATAAATACAGAAAGCATGGAAATACCAAAAAGTGACATTTCCTTTTGCTTTTACCCCTCATAGCCAGCTTCTTAGGACATTATAATAACAAAATCAGAGGTGCTGTGCTCTTGCCTGGAAAATCCCATGGACGGAGGAGCCTGGTAGGCTGCAGTCCATGGGGTCGCTAAGAGTCAGACACGACTGAGCGACTTCACTTCCACTTTTCACTTTCATGCATTGGAGATGGAAATGGCAACCCACTCCAGTGTTCTTGCCTGGAGAGTCCCAGGGACAGGGGTGCCTGGTTGGCTGCCGTCTATGGGGTCGCACAGAGTCGGACACGACTGAAGTGACTTAGCAGCAGCAGCAGCAGAGGTGCTGTGACACTTAAGTATCTTACTGGAATTAAAGAAGAATGAGCCTATTTGTCATCCCATGTCCTGCAAGGTACAGAATTCACTGTTACCCAGTTTGCACAACAGCAAGCCAACAATCATGTGTTGAGTACCTATGATATGCCGCAGAATAGGATACAGGCTCTACATCCTACAGATACACAAAATAGCCACTTCACTGCCCTCTTGGAGCTTACAGTCTATCAGCCAGATGGACCATTAAAAATAAGCATACATGGTGGGAGGGAGGAAGGCTCAAAAGTGAGGAGATATATATATACTTACGGCTAATTCACACTATTGTGTAGCAGACCCAACAGAACACTGTAAAGCAATTATCCTCCAAATAAAAAGAAAAGCATAGAAATAAAAATATAACTAAAAATTATGTTCAGTGCTGTAAAGGAAAACTAGAAGATACTATGACACAATACAAGAAGAAAACCTAATTTTTTTACACACACAAGTCATGCGAAAAAAGAAAAAAAGAGTCACTCAGTAAAGTGGCATTCAAGCCTGCATGTAAATGATGACAAAGAGGTATTCAAGAGATGATTGGGAGAAGCCTGCCAGAGCATGCATGGTAGATTGGAGGGATAAAATAAGCTAGTATCGTTGGAGGGTTTGAGTGGAGGAAAGAGTAGTAAAAGGGACACCTACAATGGAAAGAAGGGGCCAAATCTTGCAGGGCCTCTAAGTCAGAGAAAACATGCTAGATTTTATCCTAAATACAATACATTTTGTTCATGATACTCATATATTCTAATTTTTATTATGAAAAGTCAGTTTTTTAAAAGAATTGTATGAATTGATCAAAAATAAAGCAGGGGGAACTTCTGCCTGTGAAGGATTAATTGCTGTGTGAATTGCCTTCTTGCCATATATAAGTAGGAAAACAAAACAAAAAATCAAAGAACAATGGTTTTCAGAGCATGGGACTCTGGTCTCTGAGTGAAGGGAAACAAACCAGGTGAGACTTTCGGTTGCTCCAGATCACCACTTGGAAACAGGTCCACGCTATGGCTCAGAGCTGTTGTTGTTTAGTCACAAAGTCGTGTCCAGCTATTTTGTGATCCCATGGACTGTAGCCTGCCAGGCTCTTCTGTCCATGGAATTCTTGAGGCAAAAACACTGGAGTGGGTTGCCATTCCCTGCTCCAGGGGATCTTTCTGACCCAGGGATCGAAGCTGTGTCTCCTGCATTTGCTGGTAGATTCTTTACCACTGAGTCACCAGGGAAGCCCTTAGAGAAATAAGCCTAAACAGAGCACAGTGATTCCACTGAGACCAGAGTTTGAAAAGCAGAGATGCATAAAATTTTTGGACAGAATATTAAAAAATCACAATATCAAGCAGTCTGATAATGCATAATTAGAGTTCCACTAAGGCAGAGAGGAATAGAAAAGTATTTGAAGAAATAATCAATGAACTTTTTTCAAATTTGATGAAAACTCTAAGCCCACAGAGTCAGAATCTCGACAAACCACAAGCAGATAAACATGAAAACCACACCAGAGAATATAGTAAACAAACTGATGAGAAACAACAAAACAGAAAATGAAATCTTAAAAACAGCCAGAGAAAGATATGTACAGAGGAAGAAAGATAAGAATGAATGACAGGAGATTTTTCATCAGAGATCTAAGACAATGAATGACATCTTCAAAGTGCTGAAGGGAAAAGAGTTCTGTTAACATGAAATTATATATCTAGAAGAAAATCTTTCAAAAATAAAGATGAAATACTTTTTTCAGACCAACAAAAAGCAAAAGAGTTCATTTACAGATCCTTATGTTATGTTAAAGGAAGTTCTAGAGAAGACAGAAGGAAAATGATATCTGATAAAAACAATAAATCTACCCAAAGGAACAAGGAACAACATATGTGTGCATATACATATATAGATAAATATAAAAATACTTTTCTCATTTTTAATCTTTTGACCACAGACTATTTAAAGCAAAAACAACAGCAGTGCTTGTGGGATTTATAACACATTAGCGACAATAAGACCAACAGGAGGAGGGTGGTGGAAGCAAACTGCTGTAAGATCCTTATACTCATCAAGGAGTGGTATTAATATAATATCATTTGAAGGCAGACTATCATAAGTTAAAGATGTATACTGTAAATCCTAGAGCAACCACTGAAAATAAAAAAGAAGTATATTAAAGTCTTTTAAAATATACTTTAGGTATGTTAAAGTGTATAAAGTATTATTTTATAGGATGTCATTTGCATAATTTAAAAACACAAGCATGTAAAGTTCATTTACAAGGTTGGTGCTGCTGCTAAGTCGCTTCAGTCGTGTCCAACTCTGTGAGATGCCATGGACGGCAGCCCACCAGGCTCCTCTGTCCCTGGGATTCTCCATGCACACGTGTATATTTGAGGACATATAGCAAATATATTAGAGTGGTTGTCCAAGACAGGGCATGGGAGGGGCAAAGGTGCAGACATCACGGGTGTTAAATCATTTCTGGAGATAAAATGGAGTAATAAAAAATAATCAAAAGAAGGGAACAGTCTTCAATAACTGCTGCCTAAAAAAGTGGATAGCTACAAGTAAAAGAATGAAATCAGAACATTCTCTAACACCAAACACAAAATTAAATTCAAAATGAATTAAAGACCTATGTGTAAGACTAGACACTATAAAACTCCTAGGGGGAAACAGAGAACAATCTTTGACATAAATTGCAACAATATTTTTTTGGATCCGTCTCCTAGAGTAATGGAAATAAAAGCAAAAATAAACAAATGGAACCTAATTAAACTTAAAAGCTTTTGCACAACAAAGGAAACCATAAACTCAACAAAAAGACAACATACAGAATGGGAGAAAATATTTGCAAATGATGCGACCAACAAGGGTTTAATTTCCAAATCACAAACAGCTTATACAGCTCAACTTAAAATACAAACAACCCAATCAAAAAATGGGCAGAAGATCTAAATAGACATTTCTCCAGGGAAGACATACAAATGACCAAGCAGCATGTGAAAACATGCTCAACATCACTAATTATTAGAGAAATGCCAATTAAAATTACAATGAAGTATCACTTCACACTAGTCAGAATGGCCATTGGTAAAAAGTCTACAAACACATAATAAATGCTGGAAAGGGTGTGAGAAAAGGGAACCCTCATACACAGTTGGTGGGAATGTAAACTGGTGCAGTCACTATGGAGAACAGTAGGGAGGGTCCTTTAAAATCTAAAAATAGAGTTACCATATGCTCCAGCACCCTTGAACATATATCCAGAAAAGACAAAAACTTTCTAATTAAAAAGACACATGTGCTCCACTGTTCACAGAAGCAATATTTATAATAGTCAAGACATCTAAACAACCTAAATGCCCATCAACAGCTAAATAAAGACAGTGTGGTATATACATGTGTATATACACACATATATATACACAATAGAATATTACTCAGCTATAAAATAAAAGAACGAAATAATGCCATTTGAAGCAGTAAGTGAAGACCTAGAGATTATCATACTGAGTGAACTACCTCAGACAAAAACAAATATATATCACTTATACATGGAATCTAAAAAAATGGTACAAAAGAACTTAATTTATAAATCATTTTTCTGTACAGCTGATACTAACACATTTTTAATTAACTATATTTCAATTAAAAATTAAAAATTAAAATAAAGGAAAGGAAAGGATAGAAGGAAAGAAAAAAAGGAAAATGGAACACAGAAGAGATGAAATAAATAAAAATAACCAGCAAGATTCTTGGTTTAAACCCAGTGCTATTAGTAGTTAAAGCAAATCATCTAAACACTTCAATTAAACAACAGAAACTGTCAATTTAAATGAGCATGCACAACTACCTGCTGTCCATAGAAATAAAAATCCTGGGATTGATTAAATTTTCCATACAGTTTCCTTAATTTCTTAGGTTTTGAATGCTTTGATTAGAGCCTCTAGGTTTTCAGATTATTTTGGCGTGTACAATTTTCTTTACTCAATCAAAGGAAATACTTCTAGAAGACTGTTCTATACATCTGTGTCTCTTTTGCTGTCTCACATACAGGGCTGTCGTTACCATCTTTCTAAATTCCATATATATGCGTTAGTATACTGTATTGGTGTTTTTCCTTCTGGCTTACTTCATTCTGTATAATCAGCTCCAGTTTCATCCACCTCATTAGAACTGATTCAAATGTATTCTTTTTAATGGCTGAGTAATACTCCATTGCGTATATGTACCACAGCTTGCTTATCCATTCATCTGCTGATGGACATCTAGGTTGCTTCCATGTCCTGGCTATTATAAACAGTGCTGCGATGAACATTGGGGTACATGTGTCTCTTTCAATTCTGGTTTCCTCGGTGTGTATGCCCAGCAGTGGGATTGCTGGGTCGTATGGCAGTTCTAGTTCCAATTTTTTAAGGAATCTCCACACTGTTCTCCATAGTGGCTGTACTAGTTTGCATTCCCACCAACAGTGTAAGAGGGTTCCCTTTTCTCCACACCCTCTCCAGCATTTATTGCTTGTAGACTTTTGGATCGCAGCCATTCTGATTTACGTGAAGTGGTACCTCATTGTACTTTTGATTTGCATTTCTCTGATAATGAGTGATGTTGAGCATCTTTTCATGTGTTTGTTAGCCATCTGTATGTCTTCTTTGGAGAAATGTCTATTTAGTTCTTTGGCCCATTTTTTGATTGGGTCATTTATTTTTCTGGAATTGAGCTGTAGGAGTTGCTTTATATTTTTGAGATTAGTTGGTTGTCAGTTGCTTCATTTGCTATTTGTTGCCCCTTCTATCAAATTGTTGCTGTTGCTTTAACTGCATCACTTGGAGTTAGAATTTTTGTCAACCTTTCTTAGGAAAAATTTGCAATCTCTGTGCATAAATGACTCAAAAATGCACAGTGATATTGTAAAGCATATTTACTGTGTATGGATTACAAGAATAACCCTAACTTGAAGAGAACTGTTTTTTGTTTTTCAGGCACAATCCTTTGGTTTAAGATTTAAATATATTTATTAAAAGTAATTATGGACTACACTTTAAAAAAAAAGGAAATACTTCTTTTGATAAAGTAAAAGTTTAAGACACTGTTTTAAACACTGTTAAACACTGTTTTAATGTTAAACAGCATTAAAACACTGTTTTCTGAACAGTGAATATGTCCCCAAAATTGTACAGACTAGTATATAAAGGAATCTACAAAATGCAAGCATACCCAAGGTTAAAATTTATGTTCTCATCCTTTGCTTTTATTTACATGCTCCAATCCCAAAGAAAGGCAATGCCAAAGAATGCTCAAACTACCGCACAATTGCACTCATCTCACACACTAGTAAAGTAATGCTCAAAATTCTCCAAGCCAGGCTTCAGCATATGTGAACCGTGAACTTCCTGATGTTCAAGCTGGTTTTAGAAAAGGCAGAGGAACCAGAGATCAAATTGCCAACATCCGCTAGATCATCAAAAAAGCAAGAGAGTTCCAGAAAAACATCTATTTCTGCTTTATTGACTATGCCAAAGCCTTTGACTGTGTGGATCACAATAAACTGTGGAAAATTCTGAAAGAGATGGGAATACCAGACCACCTGACCTGCCTCTTGATAAATTTGTATGCAGGTCAGGAAGCAACAGTTAGAACTGGACATGGAACAACAGACTGGTTCCAAATAGGAAAAGGAGTACGTCAAGGCTGTATATTGTCACCATGCTTATTTAACTTATATGCAGAGTACATCATGAGAAACGCTGGGCTGGAAGAAGCACAAGCTGGAATCAAGATTGCCGGGAGAAATATCAATAACCTCAGATATGCAGATGACACCACCCTTATGGCAGAAAGTGAAGAGGAACTAAAAAGCTTCTTGATGAAGGGAAAGTGGAGAGTGAAAAAGTTGGCTTAAAGCTCAACATTCAAAAAACGAAGATCATGGCATCCGGTCCCATTACTTCATGGGAAATAGATAGGGAAACAGTGGAAACAGTGTCAGACTTTATTTTTTGGGGCTCGAAAATCACTGCAGATGGTGACTTCAGCCATGAAATTAAAAGACACTTACTCCTTGGAAGGAAAGTTATGACCAGCCTAGTAGCATATTGAAAAGCAGAGACATTACTTTGCCAACAAAGGTCCGTCTAGTCAAGGCTATGGTTTGTCCTGTGGTCATGTATGGATGTGAGAGTTGGACTGTGAAGAAGGCTGAGTGCCGAAGAATTGATGCTTTTGAACTGTGGTGTTGGAGAAGACTCTTGAGAGTCCCTTGGACTGCAAGGAGATCCAACCAGTCCATTCTAAAGGAGATGAGCCCTTGGATTTCTTTGGAAGGAATGATGCTAAAGCTGAAACTCCAGTACTTTGGCCACCTTATGCGAAGAGTTGACTCATTGGAAAAGACTCTGATGCTGGGAGGGATTGGGGGCAAGAGGAGAAGGGAACGACAGAGGATGAGATGGCTGGATGGCATCACTGACTCAATGGACGTGAGTCTGAGTGAACTCCGGGAGTTGGTGATGGACAGGGAGGCCTGGCGTGCTGCGATTCATGGGGTCGCAAAGAGTCGGACACGACTGAGCGACTGATCTGATCTGATCTGATGAAGTAGAAGACTTTACAGCCCACAGCTGGAGTGTCCAAACACCATAACCTTAGAAGTTTCTTACCTACCACTTTCATATTCTAAGCCATACTAGGTAATAGCTACAGATTAAATTTGTGGATTTCACAAAAATGAAAAGAGCAAGCATTTAGACATTTCGGAAATGATCTCTTTGGAATTTAATGTAATTTTACTATTTCAGAAGGGAAATTGTTTTATTTTACTTGCAGGATGGTTTTCAAATATAATATGCATGTGTGTGTGCTAAGTCACTTCAGTCTCATCTAGCTCTTTGCAACCCTACTGACTATATGTAGCCCACCAGGCTCCTCTGTCCATGGGATTTCCCATGAAAGAATACTGGAGTGGGTTACCATGCCCTTCTCCAGGGGACCTTCCTGACCCAGGGATTGAATCCACACCTCTTGTGTCTCCTGAATTGGCAGGTGGGTTCTTTACCACTAGTGCCACCTGGGAAGCCTTCAAATATAGTATGTGCTGTGCTATGCTTAGTCACTCAGTTCTGTCTGACTCTTTATGACCCCGTGGATGGTAGCCCACCAGGCTCATGCCTTGGGGATTCTCCAGGTGAGAATACTGGAGTGGGTTGCCAGGCCCTCTTCCAGGGGATCTTCTCAACCCAGGGATCAAACCCAAGTCTCCCACATTGCAGGTGGATTCTTTACCATCTGAGCCACCAGGGAAGCCCTCAAATATAGTACGGTCCATCTCAAATCATAACAAAACACTCACAATTAGCCATTATAATTTTAATTCAGTCTATAGCATTACAATTTACCAGTAGCCTTGGGAGACTATAAACAGATATTAGAATAAAAGAGATGACTTCAGGCTTAATTTTAGGCAAGAAGACTTATTCCAAAAAGAATATATCTAAAGTATGTTCTTCTTACAGGAGATTTTCTTTGTGCCACATTTGCTTGAGAGAGTCCTGCACTATTATGTATATTTGAACAGTGGTCAGAGATTGGCCTAGTATATTTCACTGACCTCCTACCTATTCAGTTATCCTACTGCCTTTTGATTTCACTTGTAATAATAAAACATGTCCTGGCGAAAAGTGGATATATGTATATGTATGGTTGAGTTCCTTTGGTATCCAAACTATCTCAACATTATTAATCTGCTATACTCAACACACAATAAAATGTTTAAAGAAAAAAACAAATACAGTATGGTCCACCTCAAATATCATTCTTTCAAAACACAACAATTATTTGCTGTAAAACAGCTTTAAAATGGGAACCATATGCTATTAGTATATACAAATCTACCTATGTAAAATATTACAAAATCATTCTATATCATTTTAACTAGCACAGACAGAATGGTATGTACAGGTGACCTAGGACTCATCAACCTACGGGTGCTTAATGCATCCAACCATCATCTTTAAGATATCCTATTTGGCCCAAGGACTACAAGCTTGAGAAAGAAACAAAGGAGCTGCTTCTTAATCTATTTATAGAAGTGTACAGATTGGTTAGAATTTTAATGTAGGCCATTAGCCATATGTGCATACACTTAATGAATGACAGCCCAGTTATTCGTCTCATTTCAATTTTCCTTTCAATAGGAGGCCACGCACTGTAGTGTGCTGTGGTTCATTTTGCTGACTTCATAAAGACACTGTTTCACTATTGTTCTCAATGGTGCCCTAGTGGTCTGAGAAATTTACTGAGGCTTCCCTCTTCTTTCATTAAGATCACCATTTTGCATACAGCTCTTGAAGGGCCAACTGCTGGTTATTCATTTCATGTATGTCCTTAGTTCATTGCTGCCTTGCTAAGGGTGATCAAAACATAATAGGAAAAAGAAAAAAGTATAGATATAAAAAAAGTTTTTATTAGGAAAACTTGTCTACAATTCATAAAATCTTGTGAGATAAGATGGCAAATTTTTTATTTGCCAGAATTCCTCTTCAGAAGAACACTGTTATTTGTTTAGGGAAAAAAGAACTCTGGTGAGCCATTTGAAGTGTGACACATGCATTATGTATCATCATGGAAATGCTTATTCAAGAAGAAAGATATTCTATGACCGACCTCCTCAGGTATTCAATAAAGTTATTAACTTCAAGAAACATTTGGCAAAAGAGAATTTGGGGGGGGGAGGATTGTGTTAAATAGGAGGCTGGGCTCATACCCAGAGGGATGTAATGTAAAATTTGGACAACATGTGCAAAAGTGAATGCCCTTTTTGGAATGGATACTGCTATGAGTTGTTGTTTCCATGTTAGAGTGACCCAACAGTTCTAAGAGCTATGCTTCGTATCAGGGTTAGGTATGAACACATCTGAGCCTTCACGAGGCTGTCAGCTCACATGAGGGCCAGGGGAGGGCTTTGTTCATGTCCTCAGTCAGCTGCCCAAAATGCAGAGCACAGTGTTTTACACTCAGTAGGCCTTTAGTGAATAGGCACATAAGAAACCAGTGAAAACACAATTACCTTTTGACCCGCTCACTTTGTTTCACTTCAAAATGTTTGTCTAGATAAAAACTTAGAAAGTAAACTTTAGTCAAATCATCAATATCCCAGATGAACGGATACTACACATAGCAGTAGCGATTAGAGATGCTTTGGCTGGGGAACATGTTGATACTGCTAACAGAAATAGTAGAGTTGGAAACAGATTTTGAGTGTGGAGCAAGTTTTACATGTTATGACGCTATTAGAATACTTGGCAGTTGTGTAACACCTTGAGCTTGTGAGGGAGGCGTTATCTGTTCCATTAGCTGGCAAGGGTGACGTGAATCTCAACATGAAGGAAGATGATCAAACAACCATCCTACCCTGGAATTCTAGGTCCTATTTGACTCTAGGTCTAGTGCCCTTTCCACTAGAAAGAGCTTTCTGCTATAGACTTGGACTAAACAGAAAACTAGCTCTCTTCCCTTCCCAATGCCTTTATGTGCTTAAAAAAAAAAAGACGGGGCAGGGAATTCCTTCTACTTTCTCTGCTCTACAAATTCTCAAGACTCAAGCTACTTTCACTCATTGCATTAAAACCTGGTTCTTTCCTCAAATGCATCATTTGTAAGGATAAGAAACAAAAAAATTCTCTGGTGTGAGATGTATTATTCTGACAGGCCAAAAGAGAGCAGAAAACAACAGTACTCTCTATGGGATAAATGCCTATGGTAATTTCTCCCACATGTAGCACTTTCACAAACCCACCATAAAACAATACTTAGCAAACTGCTTAGTAAGGTCAAGCCTCCTGAGGAAACAATGAAATATAAACATCTCCTACTGTTGTTTCCCATGGCTGGTAGAACTAAATAAGATGGTTGTCTGTTATATGAATCTTCTACCAAGTCAGCTGTAGCCAATAGAAATATTGATCTAACACAGAGCAACAAAGCTAATATGTCTGAAATATTGTTTGACCATGGGTTATTTCCCTTAAAATGTGTATTTTAATAATTTATTCCTAATCCTAAATTCCTAGCCTATCAGTTAAGGATTTTCTTTTAATGAAGGTTTTGCACCCTATTTTGCTATGTTACTAACATTCCATTAAAGAGTGGAGAAGCAGAAAAGTTCAATGTTTGCTGTGTTAATACACGCCTGGCTCTATTTGCCTTCTTCCTTTGGAAATTGCTACAGGCTCCACACTCCCTGTTCTCAGGACTCACTTGTCTGTTTACTAACTGTCAAAGTAAATTTATAATACTGAGTGACACCATTAGAAAGCTCGGGACAGGCCTTGCTGAGCACACACAGATACACTTGCATACCCATTAAGTTGAAATTTTGCCAAAAACTGATTAACCAATCTTAATGAACTGCTGTTTTCCATTTAAAACACCATTAGTTTCCTATGGTGTGTTGTTCAGGATGTAAGCCGCAAAGACACCATCGAGTGGTTAGAAAACGTGTTGCTTTGCTGGAAGCCCATATGTCCCTGGATAATTGGAATTTGGCTTCGGTATGTATAACTTTCTTTCCACTTCTGGAAGTAATAAGGCTTTGCAACTTTTTAGGACCACCTCCCAGAATACAGTGGATTTTTTAACACACCTCATTGTGTAACAATGCTGGAGAATTTATTTTGCTGTCTGCTATGCCGAGGCTTGTTTTGTTTCTAAAGATTATCATACTGACTGTGTAAAATTAACAACTCTCAGTCTATAGCTGAACATTAATAGATTAACACAGAGACCCTCATTCTGTGCTTTTGAAAATTTCCCCTAGAATAGTGTTAAATATTCTATACATTATCATACTTTTTAATAGCATAGTCCTCAGTAACAAGAGTCTTGGTTCCATTGATACTGAGGACAAGTCAGTAGAAAAGGGGTTTCTGGTTTTGTGAGATTTGCTTGGGGTTTGAACATCTAAGAAGAAATATGAAATATTAAGATGTCAAAAAACTAGGATTTTGTTCCATTTCAGATAATACATTCTGTGCATCAAGTTTCAGGAAAGGTGATTTTAAGTTATAGTATCTAAATACAGTTTCTTTCTTACAAAGAAGACACAGTGTGAAGAACTGATTGAGTGAGCTCAGCAAACAACAAAAACATAAATCATTCATTTGCAAAGTAAACAAGCAACCCCCAAAATACTAAAAACATTTCTCAACAATGGGAGCCATTCAATGGTAGGAAGCATTAAAAATAACAGTGCTGCCCCATTAATAAGCTCACTTTTTCCATACCAATTCAGCTTCCTTTCCAAGTTGTTAAAACTTTTATCTTTATTATCTCACAACTCTGTAAACACAACTTGTCCAAAAGTTGAGACAAGATAGTAAATCTAAATGTACTAACCAGGTAGAAGGTGACAGGAAAGCCCCAGCAAAAAGGAGGAAAAGTATTGTACAAAAGCAGCCCAACCTGGACAAGAGGCACCATGGATTTTTTTTTTTTTTTTTGCATGCTCCCTGAAAGTGTCCAGCAGTACATCAGGCACACTAGGAATGTCAGTAAGCATTTGGTGGTTGGTTGACTGAAAAATAAAAGACATGACTAGTAAAGAACTTTGTAAACTGGAACGATTAAAATCAGAAAGAAAGGGCAAAACTAATTGCATGAATGTGGCAGATGGTCAATAAAGCTTCAGAGCCCTGAAGTCTGTAAACTTGCAGAAACATTGCATTTTAAAGGAACATTGACAGCAGCCAAGAGTCTGAGACATAGTGGAAGAGACAGAAGCTGCACAGATGATAATCTTCTCAGGACCCAAAGGCTGTCAGACAGACATGCCAACTTAATTAAGAAACTCGTTTTAGTTCCACAAAGTCTGTCCCAATCATTTGCTCCAGCAGAGTAAAGAGCATAGTAGTAGCAGCCCCTGCATGGGTCCCATAAGTACTAACAGTGCTCCATTCTGAATGATGTGAATGTGCCACACTCACTATCATCCTCTCAATCTTGGATCTCATGGCTCTACCTCACTGTCTATTAAACAATGTACTGACAGGACTTCCCTTGATGCCAGTGCTTGAGAATCCACCTTGCAATGCAGAGGATGCAGGTTTGATCCCTGGTCAGGGAAGTAAGATCCCACAGGCCACAGAGCAATTGAGCCCCTGCACCACAACTGTGCTGAAATAAAAGATTCAGCAGACACAACCAAGATCCTGCCTGCCGCAACTGAGAACTGACAGGGTCAATAAATGAATAAACAAACATTTATAAAAACAAAACACTGTACTGCCTACATTAGCAGCAGCACCTTGGACAGAAACTAGCAAAGCAAGAATGCTCTAGGACGGATCTCACCAACCAAATGTCTCAGACCTAGCCAGCAGCCCTACACGCCCGCACCTCATCCCACACACCCCCATCCCAATCCCCATTTCAGCATCTCTTTTCTCTTTCTTTCAGGTAGTTTCCTCATACTTTTACCTCCATTTGTTTCTGTTAGTATCTTAGAAATATCCATTGACTGTTCCCAAAAAGGGAAGGTGTCTGAGGTTTCACTGGTTTATTGACTAAGGACAGTCAACACACGGAACTTCCTATTGATGACACCTTGGCATTCAAGTATGACCTAAATTAAATCCCTTATGATTATACAGTGGAAGTGAGGAATAGATTTAAGAGCCTAGATCTGATAGACAGAGTGCCTGATGAACTATGGAATGAGGTTCATGACACTGCACAGGAGACAGGGATCAAGACTATCCCCATGGATAAGAAATGCAAAAAAGCAAAATGGCTGTCTGGGGAGGCCTTACAAATAGCTATGAAAAGAAGAGAAGCGAAAAGCAAAGGAGAAAAGGAAAGATATAAGCATCTGAATGCAGAGTTCCAAAAAATAGCAAGGAGAGATAAGAAAGCCTTCCTCAGTGATCAATGCAAAGAAACAGAGGAAAACAACAGAATGGGAAAGACTAGAGACCTCTTCAAGAAAATTAGAGATACCAAGGGAACATTTCATGCAAAGATGGGCTCAATAAAGGACAGAAATGGTATGAACCTAACAGAAGCAGAAGATATTAAGAAGAGGTGGCAAGAATACACAGAAGAACTGTACAAAAAAGATCTTCATGTCCCAGATAATCATGATGGTGTGACCACTGACCTAGAGCCAGACATTCTGGAATGTAAAGTCAAGTGGGCCTTAGAAAGCATCACTATAAACAAAGCTAGTGCAGGTGATGGAATTCCAGTTGAGCTATTCCAAATCCTGAAAGATGATGCTGTGAAAGTGCTGCACTCAATATGCCAGCAAATTTGGAAAACTCAGCAGTGGCCACAGGACTGGAAAAGGTCAGTTTTCATTCCAATTCCAAAGAAAGGCAATGCCAAAGAATGCTCAAACTACCACACAACGGCACTCATCTCACATGCTAGTAAAGTAATGCTCAAAATTCTCCAAGCCAGGCTTCAGCAATATGCGAACCGTGAACTTCCTGATGTTCAAGCTGGTTTTAGAAAAGGCAGAGGAACCAGAGATCAAATTGCCAACATCCGCTGGATCGTGGAAAAAGCAAGAGAGTTCCAGAAAAGCATCTATTTCTGCTTTATTGACTATGCCAAATCTTTTGACTGTGTGGATCACAATAAACTGCGGGAAATTCTTCACGAGATGGGAATACCAGGTCACCTGACCTGCCTCTCAAGAAATCTATATGCAGGTCAGGAAGCAACAGTTAGAACTGGACATGAAACAACAGACTGGTTCCAAACAGGAAAAGGAGTACGTCAAGGCTGTACATTGTCACCCTGATTATTTAACTTATATGCAGAGTACATCATGAGAAACGCTGGGCTGGAAGAAGCACAAACTGGAATCAAGATTGCTGGGAGACTGTCAATAACCTCA